>NC_057812.1:496551185-497151185 GCF_018294505.1 Triticum aestivum | reverse complement strand
TTGTCCCGTCTCTCTTTTTCTCTCATTTTTTTGTTTGGGCCTTCTCTTTTTTTATGGCCTCTTTTTTTGTCCGGAGTCTCATCCCGACTTGTGGGGGAACCATAGTCTCCATCATCCTTTCCTCACTTGGGACAATGCTCTAAAAATGATGATCATCACACTTTTATTTTTCTTACAACTCAACAATTTCAACTCGATACTTAGAACAAAATATGACTCTGTATGAATGCCTTCGGCGGTGTACCGATATATGCAATGAATCAAGAGTGACATGTATGAAAGAATTATGAACGGTGGCTTTGCCACAAATACGATGTCAACTACATGATCATGCTAGCAATATGACAATGATGGAGCGTGTCATAATGAACGGAACGGTGGAAAGTTGCATGGCAATATATCTCGGAATGGCTATGGAAATGCCATGATAGGTAGGTATGGTGGCTGTTTTGAGGAAGCTATTTGGTGGGTGTATGTTACCGGCGAAAAGTGTGCGGTATTAGAGAGGCTAGCAATGGTGGAAGGAAGGAAAGTGCGTATAATCCATGGACTCAACATTAGTCATAAAGAACTCATATACTTATTGCAAAAATCTAGAAGTTATCAAAGCAAAGTATTACGCGCATGCTCCTAGGGGGATAGATTGGTAGGAAAAGACCATCGCTCGTCCCCTACCGCCACTCATAAGGAAGACAATCAATAAATAAATCATGCTCTGACTTCATCACATAACGGTTCACCATACGTGCATGCTACGGGAATCAAAAAATTAACACAAGCATTTCTCAAATTCACAACTACTCAACTAGCATGACTCTAATATCACCATCCTCATATCTCAAAACAATTATCAAGCATCAATTTTTTCTTAGTATTCAACACACTCAAAAAAAAGTTTTACAAATCTTGAATACCAAGCATATTATTATTAAGCAAATTACCATGCTATTAAGACTCTCAAAATAATCTAAGTGAAGCATGAGAGATCAATAGTTTCTATAAAACTAATCCACCACCGTGCTCTAAAAGATATAAGTGAAGCACTAGAGCAAAATTATATAACTCAAAAGATATAAGTGAAGCATATAGAGTATTCTATCAAATTCCAAATTATGTATGGCTCTCTAAAAAGGTGTGTACAGAAAGGATGATTGTGGTAAACTAATAAGAAAATACTCAAATCATAAAATACGCTCCAAGCAAAACACATATCATGTGGTGAATAAAAATAAAGCTCCAAGTAATGTTACTGATAGAAGTAGACGAAATAGGGGATGCCTTCCGGGGCACCCCCAAGCTTTGGCTTTTAGTTGTCTTTATATTATCTTGGGATGCCATGGGCATACCCAAGCTTAGGCTCTTGCCACTTCTTGTTCCATAATCCATCAAATCTTTACCCAAAACTTGAAAACTTCACAACACAAAACTTAAAGTAGAAAATCTCGTGAGCTCCGTTAGCGAAAGAAAACAAACAACCACTTCAAGGTACTGTAATGAACTCATTCTTTATTTATATGGGTGTTATACCTACTGTATTCTAACTTCTCTATGGATTATAAACTATTTTACTAGCCATAGATTCATCAAAATAAGCAAACAACACACGAAAAACAGAATCTGTCAAAACAGAACAGTCTGTAGTAATATGTAGCTAGCGCAAGATCTGGAACCCCAAAAATTCTAAAATAAATTTCTGGACGTGAGGAATTTATCTATTAATCATCTGAAAAAATAATTAACTAAATAACACTTTCCAAATAAAAATGACAGCAGTTCTCGTGGGTGCTAAAGTTTCTGTTTTTTACAGCAAGTTCAACAAGACTTTCCCCAAGTCTTCCCAATGGTTCTACTTGGCACAAACACTAATTAAAACAAAAAACACAAGAAAAAAAGAGTCTAGATAATTTATTTATTACTAAACAGGAGCAAAAATCAAGGAATAAAAATAAAATTGGGTTTCCTCCCAACAAGCGCTATCGTTTAACGCCCCTAGCTAGGCATAACAAGCAAGAATAGATCTAGGTATTGCCATCTTTGGTAGGCAATCCATAAGTGGCTCTCATGATAGATTCATATGGTAATTTTATTTTATTTCTAGGAAAGTGTTCCATGCCCTTTTTTAATGGAAATTGGAATCTAATATTCCCTTCCTTCATATCAATAATTGCACCAACCGTTCTAAGGAAAGGTCTACCAAGAATAATAAGGCAAGAAGGATTGCAATCTATATCAAGAACGATAAAATCTACGGGCACATAATTCCTATTTGCATCAATAAGAACATCATTAATGCTTCCCATAGGTTTCTTAATATTGGAATCTGCAAGATGCATGTTTAGAGAGCAATCATCAAAATCATGGAAGTCTAGCAAATCACACAAAGTTTTGGGAATAGTAGAGACACTACCACCCAAATCACACAAAGCATAAAACTCGTAATTTTTAATTTTAATTTTAATAGTAGGTTCCCACTCATCATAAAGTTTTCTAGGGATAGAAACTTCCAATTCAAGTTTTTCTTCATAAGATTGCATCAAGGCATCAACGATATGTTTAGTGAACGCTATTTTGACTATAAGCATGAGGAGATTCTAGCACGGATTGCAACAAGGAAATACAATCAATTAAAGAGCAATTTTCATAATTAAATTCCTTGAAATCCAATATAGAGGGTTTAGCAACATCTAGGGTTTTAATTTCTTCAATCCCACTTTTATCAAATTTAGCATCAAGATCAAAAGATTCAGAATTATTGGAACGCCTTCTAGGTAGAGGTGGATCATATTCAGTCCCATCATTATCAAGATTCATATTGCAAAACAAAGATTTAATCGAGGAAACATCAATAACTTTTAGATCTTCATCATTATTTTCATAGGAATCCGGTTTAGCGGCCATCTTATTGACTAAGGTAGCTTGCATGTCCGAAATTTCAGCAGTTAATTTTTCAAGATGGGCAATTTGGGATCTTATACCATCAAATTATTTAGAAATATCATCGAGCTCTTTATTCATATAATTCATGAAACTTTTTTGTTCCTTAAGCTCATTTCTAAAGAAATTATTATGCTCAAATTGCAAAACCATAAACTTCCTGACGTTGTTTTCGATCTCCTCTAACCTTTTAAGGTGAAGATCACCAAATCTAGGTAGAGCCATCGCGACAAACAAGCAAACAAACACACTAGCAAACAAAAAGCAAACGGGCAAAAAGAGGCAAATAGAGAAAGAGAGGGAGGAGGGAGAGAGAGAGGGCGAATAAAATGGCAAGGGTGAATTGGGGGGAAGAGGAAAACGAGAGGCAAATGGCAAATAATGTAATGTGGGAGATAGGGATTGCGATGGGTACTTGGTATGTTGACTTTTGCGTAGACCCCCATCAACGGTGCCAGAAATTCTTCTTGCTACCTCTTCAGCACTGCGTTGGATTTCCCCGAAGAGGAGAGGATGATGCAGCAAAGTAGCGTATTTCCCTCAGTGTTTGAGAACCAAGGTATCAATCCAGTAGGAGGCTATGCACAAGTCCCTCGTACCTACACAAAAACAATAGCTCAACGCAATCAACACGCTTAGGGGTTGTCAATCCCTTCACGGTCACTTACGAAAGTGAGATCTGATAGAGATGATAAATAATATTTTTGGTATTTTTGGTATAGAGATGCAAAGTAAAAAAGTAAAAGCAAAGTAAAAGCAAAGCAATAATAAAGTGATGGAGATTGATATGATGAGAAAGAGACCCGGGGGCCATAGGTTTCACTAGTGGCTTCTCTCAAGAGCATAAGTATTCTACGGTGGGTGAACAAATTACTATTGAGCAATTGATAGAATTAAGCATAGTTATGAGAATATCTAGGTATGATCATGTATATAGGCATCATGTCTGAGACAAGTAGACATAAACGATTCTGCATCTACTACTATTACTCCACTCATCGACCGCTATCCAGCATGCATCTAGAGTATTAAGTTAAAAACAGAGTAACGCCTTAAGCAAGATGACATGATGTAGAGGGATAGTTTCATGCAATATGATAAAAAACCCATCTTGTTATCCTTGATGGCAACGATACAATACGTGCCTTGCTGCCCCTTCTGTCACTGGGAAAGGACACCGCAAGATCGAACCCAAAGCTAAGCACTTCTCCCATGGCAAGAACAACCAATTTAGTAGGCCAAACCAAACTGATAATTCAAAGAGACTTGCAAAGATAACCAATCATACATAAAAGAATTCAGAGAAGATTCAAATATTATTCATAGATAGACTTGATCATAAACCCACAATTCATCGGTCTCGACAAACACACCGCAAATAGAAGATTACATCGAATAGCTCTCCACGAGAGAGGGGGAGAATATTGTATTGAGATCCAAAAAGAGAGAAGAAGCCATCTAGCTACTAACTATGGACCCGTAGGTCTGAAGTAAACTACTCACACTTCATCGGAGAGGCTTGGATGATGATGTAGAAGCCCTCGATGATCGATGGCCCCTCCGGTGGAGCTCCGGAACAGGCCCCAAGATGGGATCTCGTGGATACAGAAAGTTGCAGCGATGGAATTAGGTTTTTGGCTCCGTATCTGATTGTTTGGGGGTACGTGGATATATATAGGAGGAAGAAGTATGTCGGTGGAGCTTCGAGGGGCGCACGAGGCAGGGGCATGCCATAGGGAGGGGTGCCCTCCACCGTCGTGACCGCCACGTGGCTTTCTTGATGGAGGGTCCAAGTCTCCTGGATCTTATCTGGTGAGAAAATCACGTTTTCGAAGGTTTCATTCCGTTTGGACTCCGTTTGATATTCCTTTTCTTCAAAACCCTAAAACAGGCAAAAAACAGCAATTCATGGTTGGGCCTCCGGTTAATAGGTTAGTCCCAAAAATAATATAAAAGTGGCTAATAAAGCCCAATAATGTCCAAAACAGTAGATAATATAGCATGGAGCAATCAAAAATTATAGATACGTTGGAGACGTATCAGTCCCCAACCGCATCATCACAGATAACGGTTCACAGTTTACTAGCAACCTCTTCAAAACCTACTATGCTAATCTTGGAATGCAGATCTGCTACGCTTCGGTGGCCCACCCCAGGAGTAATGGTCAGGCCAAACATGCTAACGCGGAGGTCCTGAGGGGCCTCAAGGCTAGGACCTTCAAGAAGAAGCTGGAGGCCTGTGGCAGGGGCTGGCACGACGAGCTCCAGTCCGTAGTATGGTCCATCCGAACCACCGCCACCAAGCCAACGGGAGACACTCTATTCTTCCTCATCTATGGAGCTGAAGCGGTCCTTCCTCACGAGGTCAAGCATCGCCCCGCATGGGTCCTGGCGCTCGACGAAATGCAGCAGGACACCACACGGGGGATGGACCTCGTGCTGGGGGAGGAACGTCGCCACGAACCTGCACTACGGGTGGCAAGGTACCAGCAAGCACTGCAGCGATACCACTGCCGCAACATCCGCTCCAGGACACTCGAGACGGCGACCTAGTCCTGAGGCGGGTCCTCTCTAGGGAAGGGCTTCATAAGCTTTCACCAATGTGGGAGGGCCCATTTAAGGTCGTTCACATCTCCAGGCCTGGCATCGTGTGCCTGGAGACACAAGACAGGGTACCAATCCAAAATGCCTAGAACATCCTCAGGAAGTTCTACCCTTGAAGCAAGGCCAAGAGCCTGTGAAGCAAGGCCCAGAGCCTGTGAAGCAAGGCCTAGAGCCTGTGAAGCAAGTCCCAGAGCCTGTGAAGAAAGGCCCAGAGCCTGTGAAGAAGGCCCAATGCCTGTGAAGAATCATCGCCCGTGACACACTCACGTAATAATGAGTTGGGGCTGTACACGCCCCGGAGTCTCAGGAGCGCCGGCCCCAGGCCCGAGGGCTCCTGCCCACGCCAAGTGGCTGTTGGAAATATGCCCTAGAGGCAATAATAAAAGTATTATTATATTTCCTTGTTCATGATAATTGTCTTTTATTCATGCTATAACTGTATTATCCAGAAATCGTAATACACGTGTGAATACATAGACCACAATATGTCCCTAGTGAGCCTCTAGTTGACTAGCTCGTTGTGATCAACAGATAGTCATGATTTCCTGGCTATGGACATTGGATGTCGTTGATAACGGGATCACATCATGAGGAGAATGATGTGATGGACAAGACCCAATCCTAAGCCTAGCACAAAGATTGTGTAGTTCGTATGCTAAAGCTTTTCTAATGTCAAGTATCTTTTCCTTAGACCATGAGATTGTGCAACTCCCGGATACCGTAGGAATGCTTTGGGTGTACCAAACGTCACAACGTAACTGGGTGGCTATAAAGGTGTATTACAGGTATCTCCGAAAGTATCTGTTGGGTTGGCACGAATCGAGACTGGGATTTGTCACTCCGTGTAAACAGAGAGGTATCTCTGGGCCCACTCGGTAGGACATCATCATAATGTGCACAATGTGACCAAGGGGTTGATCACGGGATGATGTGTTACGGAACGAGTAAAGAGACTTGCCGGTAACGAGATTGAACAAGGTATCGGTATACCGACGATCGAATCTCGGGCAAGTACAATACCGCTAGACAAAGGGAATTGTATACGGGATTGATTGAGTCCTTGACATCATGGTTCATCCGATGAGATCATCGTGGAACATGTGGGAGCCAACATGGGTATCCAGATCCCGCTGTTGGTTATTGACCAGAGAACGTCTCGGTCATGTCTGCATGGTCTCCCGAACCCGTAGGGTCTACACACTTAAGGTTCGATGACGCTATGGTTATAAAGGAAGTTTGTATGTGGTTACCGGATGTTGTTCGGAGTCCCGGATGAGATCTCGGACGTCACGAGGAGTTCCGGAATGGTCCGGAGGTAAAGAGTTATATATGGGAAGTCCTGTTTTGGTCACCGGAAAAGTTTCGGGTTTTATCGGTAACGTACCGGGACCACCGGGAGGGTCCCGGGGGTCCACCAAGTGGGGCCACCGGCCCCGGAGGCTTGCATGGGCCTAGAATGGAAAGGGACCAGCCGCAGAGTGGGCTGGTGCGCCTCCCACCCTTGCCCAAGGCGCAACTAGGAGGGGAGAGGGCAAACCCTAGGGCAGATGGGCCCTAAGGCCCACCCCAGGCGCGCCTCCCCTCTCTCCCCCTCTTGGCCGCCCCCCCAAGTCCCATCTAGGGCTGGCCGCACCCCTTGGGGTGGGAAACCCTAAAGGGGGCGCAGCCCCCCCTTTCCCCCTATATATACTTTAGGTTTTGGGCTGTCATAGACATGAGAACCTCTCCCTCTTGGTGCAGCCCTACTTCTCTCCCTACTCCTCCTCTCCCGCGGTGCTTGGCGAAGCCCTGCAGGATTGCCACGCTCCTCCATCACCACCACGCCGTTGTGCTGCTGCTGGATGGAGTCTTCCTCAACCTCTCCCTCTCTCCTTGCTGGATCAAGGCGTGGGAGACGTCACCGGGCTGTACGTGTGTTGAACGCGGAGGTGCCGTCCGTTCGGCACTAGGATCTCCGGTGATTTGGATCACGACGAGTACGACTCCTTCAACCGTTCTCTTGAACGCTTCCGCTTAGCGATCTACAAGGGTATGTAGATGCACTCTCCTTCCCCTCGTTGCTGGTTTCTCCATAGATAGATCTTGGTGACACGTAGGAAAATTTTGAATTTCTGCTACGTTCCCCAACAGTGGCATCATGAGCTAGGTCTATTGCGTAGATTCTTTGCACGAGTAGAACACAAAGTAGTTGTGGGCGTTGATTTTGTTCAATATGCTTACCGTTACTAGTCCAATCTTGTTTCGACGGTATTGTGGGATGAAGCGGCCCGGACCGACCTTACACGTACTCTTACGTGAGACAGGTTCCACCGATTGACATGCACTTGGTGCATAAGGTGGCTAGCGGGTGCCAGTCTCTCCCACTTTAGTCGGAACGGATTCGATGAAAAGGGTCCTTATGAAGGGTAAATAGCAATTGGCATATCACGTTGTGGTTTTGCGTAGGTAAGAAACGTTCTTGCTAGAAACCCATAGCAGCCACGTAAAACATGCAAACAACAATTAGAGGACGTCTAACTTTTTTTTGCAGGGTATGCTTTGTGATGTGATATGGCCAAGAAGAATGTGATGAATGATATGTGATGTATGAGATTGATCATGTTCTTGTAATAGGATTCATGACTTGCATGTCGATGAGTATGACAACCGGCAGGAGCCATAGGAGTTGTCTTAATTTATTGTATGACCTGCGTGTCATTGAACAACGCCATGTAATTACTTTACTTTATTGCTAACCGGTAGCCACAGTAGTAGAAGTAATAGTTGGCGAGACAACTTCATGAAGACACGATGATGGAGATCATGATGATGGAGATCATGGTGTCATGCCGGTGACGATGATGATCATGGAGCCCCGAAGATGGAGATCAAAAGGAGCAAAATGATATTGGCCATATCATGTCACTATTTGATTGCATGTGATGTTTATCATGTTTATGCATCTTGTTTACTTAGAACGACGGTAGTAAATAAGATGATCCCTTACAACAATTTCAAGAAGTGTTCTCCCCTAACTGTGCACCGTTGCTACAGTTCGTCGTTTCGAAGCACCACGTGATGATCGGGTGTGATAGATCCTTACGTTCACATACAATGGGTGTAAGACAGATTTACACATGCAATACACTTAGGGTTAACTTGACGAGCCTAGCATGTACATACATGGCCTCAGAACACGGAGACCGAAAGGTCGAGCATGAGTCGTATAGTAGATACGATCAACATGAAGATGTTCACCGATGATGACTAGTCCGTCTCACGTGATGATCGGACACGGCCTAGTTGACTCGGATCATGTTATCACTTAGATGACCAGAGGGATGTCTATCTGAGTGGGAGTTCATAAGATGAACTTAATTATCCTAAACATAGTCAAAAGATCTTTACAAATTATGTTGTAAGCTCGCGCTTTAGTTCCACTTTTTAGATATGTTCCTAGAGAAAATATAGTTGAAAGTTGATAGTAGCGATTATGCGGACAGTAGAAAGCTTATGTCCTTAATGCACCGCTCAGTGTGCTGAACCCCAAACGTCGTCTGTGGATGTTGCGAACATCGGACATACACGTTTTGATAGCTACGTGATAGTTCAGTTAAATGGTTTAGAGTTGAGGCACCAAAGACATTTTCGAAACGTTGCGGAACATATGAGATGTTTCGAGGGCTGAAATTGGGATTTCAGGCTCGTGCCCACGTCAAGAGGTATAAGACCTCCGATGATTTTCTTAGCCTGCAAACTCAAGGAGAAAAGCTCAATCGTTGAGCTTGTGCTCAGATTGTCTGAGTGCAACAATCACTTGAATCGAGTGGGAGTTGATCTTCCAGATGAGATAGTGATGTTTCCCCAAAGTCATTGCCACCAAGCTGCTAGAGCTTCGTGATGAACTATAACATATCAAGGATAGAGATGATGATCCTTGAGGTATTCGCGTTGTTTGACATCGCGAAAGTAGAAATCAAGAAGGAGCATCAATTGTTGATGGTTGGTGAAACCACTAGTTTCAAGAAGGGCAAGGGCAAGAAGGGATACTTCATGAAACGGCAAATCAGCTGATGCTCTAGTGTAGAAACCCAAGGTTGAACCCAAACCCGAGACTAAGTGCTTCTGTAATAAGGGAACAGCCACTGGAGCAGCATTACCCTAGATACTTGGTAGATGAGAAGGCTGGCAAGGTCGATAGAAGTATATTGGATATACATTATGTTAATGTGTACTTTACTAGTACTCCTAGTAGCACCAGGGTATTAAGATACCGGTGTAGTTGCTAAGTGTTAGTAACTCGAAATAAAAGAGCTACGGAATAAACGGAGACTAGCTAAAGGTGAGCTGACGATATGTGTTGGAAGTGTTTCCAAGTTTGATGTGATCAAACATCGCACGCTCCCTCTACCATCAAGATTATTATTAAACCTGAATAGCTGTCATTGTGTGTTTGCGTTGAGCATAGACATGATTGGATTATGTCTATCGCAATACGGTTATTCATTTAAAGAGAATAATGGTTACTCTATTTATTTGAATAATACCTTCAATGGTCTTGCACCTAAAGGAATGGTTTATTGAATCTCGATCGTAGTGATACACATCTTCATGCCAAAAGATATAAGATAGTAATGATAGTACCACTTACTTGTGGCACTGCCATGTAAGTCATAATGGTATAAAACGCATGAAGAAGCTCCATGTTGATGGATCTTTGGACTCACTCATTTTTGAAAAGTTTGAGACATGCGAACCATGTCTATTGGTATATATGCATGAAGAAACTCCATGCAAATGGACCGTTTGGAACTCACTTGATTTTGAATCACTTGAGACATGCAAATCATACCACATGGGCAAGATGACTGAAAAGCCTCGTTTTCAGTAAGATGGAACAAGATAGCAACTTGTTGGAAGTAACACATTTTGATGTGTGCAGTCCAATGAGTGCTGAGGCATGCAGTGAATATCGTTATGTTCTTACTTCACAGATGATTCGAGTAGATGTTGAGAATATTTTCTTGATGAAACACAAGTCTGAATTATTGAATGGTTCAAGTAATTTCAGAGTGAAGTAGAAGATCATTGTGACAAGAGGATAAAATGTCTATGATATGATCATAGAGATGAATATCTGAGTTACGAGTTTTGGCACGCAATTAAGACATTGTGGAAATTGTTTTACAATTAATACCGCCTGGAACACCATAGTGTGATGGTGTGTCCGAACATCATAGTTGCACCCTATTGGATATGGTGCGTACCATGATGTCTCTTATCGAATTACCACTATTGTTCATGGGTTAGGCATTAGAGACAACCACATTCACTTTAAATAGGGCACCACGTAATTCCGTTGAGATGACACCGTATGAATTATGGTTTAGAGAAACCTAAGTTGTCGTTTCTTAAAGGTTTGGGGCTGCGACGCTTATGTGAAAAAGTTTCAGGATTGATAAGCTCGAACCCAAAGCGGATAAAATGCATCTTCATAGGACACCCAAAACAGTTGGGTATACCTCCTAATTCAGATCCGAAAGCAATATGGATTGTTTCTTGAATCGGGTCCTTTCTCGAGGAAAGGTTTCTCTCGAAAGAGTTGAGTGGGAGGATGGTGGAGACTTGATATGGTTATTGAACCATCACTTCAACCAGTGTGTATCAGGGCACAGGAAGTTGTTCATGTGGCACCTACACCAATTGAAGTAGAAGCTTATGATAGTGATCATGAAGTTTCGGATCAAGTCACTGCCGTACCTCGTAGGGTGACAAGGATACGTACTACTTCAGAGTGGTACAGTAATCCTGTCTTGAAGGTCATGTTGCTAGACAACAATGAACCTACGAGCTATGGAGAAGCGATGGTGGGCCCAAATTCCGACAAATGGTTAAGAAACCATGAAATCCGAGATAGGATCCATGTATCAGAACAAAGCATGGACTTTGGTGGACTTGCCCAATGATCGGCAAGCCATTAAGATAAATGGATCTTTAAGAAGAAGACGGACGTGGACGGTAATGTCACCGTCTATGAAGCTCGACTTGTGGCGAAGAGTTTTTTCACAAGTTCAAGGAGTTGACTACGATGAGATTTTCTCATCCGTAGCGATGCTTAAGTCCGTCGGATTCATGTTAGCATTAGCTGCATTTATGAAATCTGGCAGATGGATGTCAAAACGAGTTTCCTTATCAGTTTTCGTAAGGAAAGGTTGTATGTGATACAATCAGAATGGTTTTGGCGATCCTAAGGATGCTAAAAGGTATGCAAAGCTCCAGCAATCCTTCTAAGGACTGGAGTAAGCATCTCGGAGTTGGAATGTACACTTTGATGAGATGATCAAAGATTTTGGGTTTATACAAAGTTCATGAGAAACTTGTATTTCCAAAGAAGTGAGTGGGAGCACTATAGAATTTCTGATGAGTATATGTTGTTGACATATTGTTGATCAGAAATGATGTAGAATTTCTAGAAAGCATATAGGGTTATTTGAAAAGTGTTTTTCAATGGAAAACCTGGAATAAGCTACTTGAACATTGAGCATCAAGATCTATGAGGATGGATCAAAACGCTTAATGGTACTTTCAAATGAGCACATACCTTGACATGATCTTGAAGGTATTCAAGATGGATCAGTCAAAGAAGAAGTTCTTGCCTGAGTTGTAAGGTACGAAGTTAAGACTTAAAGCTCGACCATGGCAGAATAGAGAGAAAGGACGAAGGTCGTCTCCTATGCTTAAGACATAGGCTCTACAGTATGCTATGCTGTGTACCGCACCTGAAGTGTGCCTTGCCATGAGTCAGTCAAGGGGTACAAGAGTGATCCATGAATGGATCACAGGACAGCGGTCAAAGTTATCCTTAGTAACTAGTGGACTAAGGAATTTTCCCGATTATGGAGGTGGTAAAAGAGTTCGTCGTAAAGGGTTACGTCGATGCAAGCTTAACACCTATCCGGATAGCTCTGAGTAGAGATACCGAATACGTATAATGGAGCAACAATTTAGAATAGCTCCAAGTAGAACAGTTATTTGGAATAGCTCCAAATAGAGCATGGTAGCTACATCTAGGAGATGACATAGAGATTTGTAAAGCACATACGGATCTGATTGTTGCAGACCCGTTGACTAAAACCTCTCTCACAAGCAAAACATGATCAAACCCCAGAACTCATTGAGTCTTAATCACATGATGATGTGAACTAGTTTAATGACACTAGTAAACTCTTTGGATGTTGATCACATGGCGATGTGACCTGTCAGTGTTAATCACATGGCGATGTGACCTAGATTATTGACTCTAGTGCAAGTGGGAGACTGTTGGAAATATGCCCTAGAGGCAATAATAAAAGTATTATTATATTTCCTTGTTCATGATAATTGTCTTTTATTCATGCTATAACTGTATTATCCGGAAATCGTAATACACGTGTGAATACATAGACCACAATATGTCCCTAGTGAGCCTCTAGTTGACTAGCTCGTTGTGATCAACAGATAGTCATGATTTCCTGGCTATGGACATTGGATGTCGTTGATAACGGGATCACATCATTAGGAGAATGATGTGATGGACAAGACCCAATCCTAAGCCTAGCACAAAGATCGTGTAGTTCGTATGCTAAAGCTTTTCTAATGTCAAGTATCTTTTCCTTAGACCATGAGATTGTGCAACTCCCGGATACCGTAGGAATGCTTTGGGTGTACCAAACGTCACAACGTAACTGGGTGGCTATAAAGGTGCATTACAGGTATCTCCGAAAGTATCTGTTGGGTTGGCACGAATCGAGACTGGGATTTGTCACTCCGTGTAAACGGAGAGGTATCTCTGGGCCCACTCGGTAGGACATCATCATAATGTGCACAATGTGACCAAGGGGTTGATCACGGGATGATGTGTTACGGAACGAGTAAAGAGACTTGCCGGTAACGAGATTGAACAAGGTATCGGTATACCGACGATCGAATCTCGGGCAAGTACAATACCGCTAGACAAAGGGAATTGTATACGGGATTGATTGAGTCCTTGACATCGTGGTTCATCCGATGAGATCATCGTGGAACATGTGGGAGCCAACATGGGTATCCAGATCCCGCTGTTGGTTATTGACCAGAGAACGTCTCGGTCATGTCTGCATGGTCTCCCGAACCCGTAGGGTCTACACACTTAAGGTTCGATGACGCTAGGGTTATAAAGGAAGTTTGTATGTGGTTACCGAATGTTGTTCGGAGTCCCGGATGAGATCCCGGACATCACGAGGAGTTCCGGAATGGTCCGGAGGTAAAGAGTTATATATGGGAAGTCCTGTTTTGGTCACCGGAAAAGTTTCGGGTTTTATCGGTAACGTACCGGGACCACCGGGAGGGTCCCAGGGGTCCACCAAGTGGGGCCACCGGCCCCGGAGGCTTGCATGGGCCTAGAATGGAAAGGGACCAGCCGCAGAGTGGGCTGGTGCGCCTCCCACCCTTGCCCAAGGCGCAACTAGGAGGGGAGAGGGCAAACCCTAGGGCAGATGGGCCCTAAGGCCCACCCCAGGCGCGCCTCCCCTCTCTCCCCCTCTTGGCCGCCCCCCCAAGTACCATCTAGGGCTGGCCGCACCCCTTGGGGTGGGAAACCCTAAAGGGGGCGAAGCCCCCCTTTCCCCCTATATATACTTGAGGTTTTGGGCTGTCATAGACATGAGAACCTCTCCCTCTTGGTGCAGCCCTACTTCTCTCCCTACTCCTCCTCTCCCGCGGTGCTTGGCGAAGCCCTGCAGGATTGCCACGCTCCTCCATCACCACCAGGCCGTTGTGCTGCTGCTGGATGGAGTCTTCCTCAACCTCTCCCTCTCTCCTTGCTGGATCAAGGCGTGGGAGACGTCACCGGGCTGTACGTGTGTTGAACGCGAAGGTGCCGTCCGTTCGGCACTAGTATCTCCGGTGATTTGGATCACGACGAGTACGACTCCTTCAACCCGTTCTCTTGAACGCTTCCGCTTAGCGATCTACAAGGGTATGTAGATGCACTCTCCTTCCCCTCGTTGCTGGTTTCTCCATAGATAGATCTTGGTGACACGTAGGAAAATTTTGAATTTCTGCTACGTTCCCCAACAGTGGCAGCACTTAGTTCTGCGTTGGTGAGAATACTTGAAGACTAGATTAGGTGCCGGACGCGTCTTTTCATTTGCTTTCCATAGTTGGCTCGCTTTTCCTTAATCGAAGTTTGCTTTTGGAATTCCTTGCTGATATGACCCCCTCACCTCTCACTGCATTTTTCTGGCTCGGATTTGCTTGTGTTCTCTCTCTTGCATGCCTCGCAAGGGGGCTAGGCAGGTGCCCTCGCGAGCATTTTTCTCCCTTCTCTGCCTTCTCGCGAGCCACCCTTGTTCGGGCCCAAAAGCCGGTGTGCTTCTCCTAGTCCGTGCCCCTAGGGTACCGCGATACAAAGCGCCAGGTCAGGGCCAGGGTGAACGACGGATCTTTTAACGCACTTCCTGATGAGTTTTTGCAGTTCCCGAGTGAATGCAGGCCACCAAGGCAAGATGGACACGAGGACATGAGCGCCTCGCGAGGAAGAGATGGGCGACGGGGGCTCCACACCCCTCCCCATTTATAGCAAGAGAAGGCCAACCGACACCTCCCACGATCGCAGGTAACGATGGTTTTCCTTGCATGTCGCAGGGACTTGTCAAGTCGTGCAGTTGCCGAGGCAGCATGGGGAAGCGTGGACGCCCACGTCCGATCAACCGCCACGTGTCAACCGAGGCCGCAGGCTTTTAAGGCCCGCGGTGATCCGTACTTGACCCTTGGCTTCGCCGCGAAGCCAAGCCCGAGCGCACCTTGGGCCCGGGGGCTACTGTCGGCGTTCTGGGAACGGGGGTCCCCAAACTTGCCTGCATGCGGCCTGCGGTGTGGCTAAGCCAGCAGGCCGTATGGCCTATCTTCATCAACAAGGCATCCAAGACCCTCGCGAGGAGCCAAGCCTCATGAGGCGGACGACACGAGACCTCCTCTGGAGTGGCCTAGTCAGGCAGGCTCACGAGGAGCAGATATATCAAGGCGAGGGGAACCTCACGAGGCTCGCATGACGTGAGCCATGACGACTGACACCAGGCGGGCGCCAGCATGCGTAGCATCCTTGTCTCCTCTTTGGTGCTAAGAAGGCCAGCGCAGGCGAGGAGTACCGAGGCATCAGGCAAAGGTTGTCATATCGGTGCAACAAGACCAAGACCAGAAGGACGGCAAGACGGAGGTCATCATGGAGCCCAAAACGACATCACCGCCAGAGCCTTTTGCAGGCGGAGACCACCTTTGTTAGGATGGCTTGTACTAGCTGTCCCCTTCAAATTTGCCCGCCATTATTGGCTCCCTTCCCGCTCAATATTTGGGGAGAGGACCAGGGCCTATATAAGTAGAGCTAGCCACCGCAGTAGGGGAGAGAGCAGTTCATCCAGCACTCACCCATACAAGTTAGCCAAGCACAAGAACACCTCAACACGAGGAGGATGTTCTTCCCCTTGTATTGTTCATCATCAGCCTAAGAGGCAATCCACCACCACCACACTGGAGTAGGGTATTACACCACAACGGTGGCCCGAACCAGTATAAATCTTGTGTCTTTCTGTGTTGCGAGTTCGTCGAGTTCGTCCGCGAGATCTTAGCGAGCTAGGGCGTAGATTGGTGGGAGGAAAAGACTTCGCGTGCACCCCGGTGTTCGAACCTTAAGGGTTTGCCGGAACCCCACATCCGACATAGGTCTCTAATATTTGCTCCTTTTCCAGCCCTGAATCTCAGCTGCCGGCATTCTCCCTCTTTATGTAAACCTTGTAAAATAATAGAGACTAGGCATAAGTATTGTGACATAATTTGTAATAACAGCCCATAATGCAATAAATATCGATATAAAAGCATGATGCAAAATGGACGTATCTACTCCCCCAAGCTTAGACCTCGCTTGTCCTCAAGCGAGAGCCGAAATCGAAAAATATGTCCACATGTTTAGAGATAGAGGTGTCAATAAAAATAAAATACGGACATGAGGGCATCATGATCAGCCTTAGAACAACAACATATATATATATATATTGTCATATGATCTCTTATGCTTAAGTAACAATTCAATCGCAATTTCAAGTATGAATCATAAACATCATTGAGAACCAACAAACTCTAATCTCACTCATTGAGGCAATTGCAATTTATCATAACATAGGAAAGAATCAATATAAGAGCTTTTCAGCAAGTCCACATACTCAACCATCTTTTAGTCTTTCACAATTGCTAACACTCACGCAATATTTATGGGTATGAAGTTTTAATCGGACACAGAGAAAGATAGGGGCTTATAGTTTTGCCTCCCAACATTTTACCTGAAGGGTAATGTCAACAATAATAGTTCATGAAGACTCACATCCAAATAGCTATATATATCAGGATCTTTCCAACACATTGTGCTTGCCAAAGGATTGAATGTAAAAAGGAAAGGTGAAGATCAGCATGACTCTTAAGATAAAAGTAAAATATAGGCCCTTCGCAGAGGGAAGTAGAGGTTGTCATGCACTTTTATGGTTGGATGCACAAAATCTTAATGCGAAAGACCGTCACTTTATATTGCCACTTGTGATATGGACCTTTATTATGTAGTCTATCGCTTTTATTTCTCCCACACCTTATGGAATAGTGCTATCTTTACTGGCACGGTGTTAATTGAGGAGGAATTTGCACTTGTTACTAAATTTCAATCCACCCAATCTGCCCAAATATGGACCCTGGTAAATATATATGGCCCCTGTCAAGGTGACTCCAGGATTGACTATACAAGCTGGTTACTTAATATTAATATTCCCCCTAATGAAGACTGGCTCCTTGTTGGGGATTTCAACTACATCCGTAGCCCAGCTAACCGAAATAAACCTGGTGGAAACATTAATGATATGATTACTTTCAACGATTTCATTCAAACACAGGGTCCGATTGAACTCCCTCTCAAAGGCAGAACATTTACCTGGAGTAACATGCAGGAAGATCCATTACTAGAACAATTGGATTGGTTTTTCACCTCAACTAACTGGACTAATACATACCCCAACACTATTGTAAAGCCTCTCTCTAAACCAGTTTTAGACCACATACCATGTGTAATATCCATTGACACAAACATACCTAGAAGCAACCTTTTCAGGTTTGAGTCTTATTGGATCCAACATCCTGGTTTTATGGACTTAGTAGATGCCTCCTGGAACAAACATGTACCTTCAGATAACTATGCCACAATAATTTCCAGGAAACTGAAATCTCTTAGATATCAGCTCAAAAAATGGAGTAAATTTTTTTCAAAACTAGCTTCGGCTATTGCTAACTCTAATTCTGCACTGGCTGACCTAGACTCTCTGGAAAACAAAAGAAATCTCACAATCCAAGAGAGTAACTTCAGAAGAATTCTCAAAAATCATTTACTCAGATTATTGGAGTATCAAAAACAATATTGGAGAAAGAGATGTACTATCAGATGGGCCAAATTTGGTGATGAGGACCCAAAGTTTTTCAAGGCCATGGCATCTGAGAGGTACAGAAGGAACAATATCCCCTCTCTTCAACTAGACAATGGCACCACAATTGAAGGGAAAGAAGCATTAATTTACCAAAGTTTCAAACAGAGATTGGGGACCTCAGGAGAATATCAAATGAAGTTTAACCTTGCAAACATTATAAAAAAGAGGAATGATCTAGACCAATTAACAGTTCCTTTCTCCAGAGAGGAAATTGACAATGTCATTAAAGAAATGCCAGCAGACAGAGCTCCAGGTCTAGATGGCTTCACAGGAATATTTCTTAAGTCCTATTGGCATATCATTAAGGAAGACTTCTACAAATTATGTGATCAATTCCATGCTGGAACTTTAAACCTTGAAAGCATCAATGAAGGATACATCACCTTGATCCCTAAAATTGCCTCCCCAGCTACAGTCAATGACTTTAGACCTATCACTCTACTTAACTGTTGTCTCAAAGTGATCACAAAGCTACTAGCTAATCGTCTGCAAAAGCTCATTCTGAAAATTATACATAGGAATCAATATGGATTCATTAAAGGCAGAGCAATCCAGGACTGTCTTGCTTGGGCATTTGAGTACATATACCAGTGCCAAAACTCCAAAAAGAAGATTGTGCTCCTTAAACTAGATTTTGCTAAAGCATTTGACACCATTGAGCATGATGCAATGCTGGAAATAATGAAGCACATGGGATTCAATGAAAAATGGCTTTTATGGATCAAGTCATTGTTTTCTTCTGGTAAATCTTCTGTCCTACTGAATGGAATTCCGGGCAGACAATTTATCTGCAAAAGTGGGGTTCGACAGGATGATCCACTTTCACCCTTCATTTTTGTTCTTGCGGCTGATCTCTTGCAAGCAACCATTAATGATGCCTTCAGACATGGTCTACTTCATTTACCTATCCCTAGGCAAAACCAAATTGATTTCCCTGTCATCCAATACGCTGATGACACTATTATCATCATGCCTGCCTATCACGATCAAGCTCATACAATGAAAAACATTCTCACCGACTATGCAACTTCCATTGGCCTCAAAATTAACTTTCATAAATCAACATTGATTCCAATCAACTGTGGTCATGCCCTAAGTAAAGATATTGCAGAAATCTTTGGATGTACAATTGGAAAGATGCCATTCACATACCTTGGATTACCACTTGGTACTTCAAAACCTTCGGTCCAGGACCTAATGCCTATTGTCTACAATATGGAAAGAAGACTCACTTCTACATTATCTCTGATGTCCTATGGATCCAAACTTTCCTTACTAAATACGGTCATCACCTCACTTACTATCTTTACACTCTGCACGCTAAGGTTTCCTCCAAAAATCCTTGAGCTCCTAGACAAACTAAGAAGGAAATGCCTATGGACAAAGAAGACGAAACAGGGTGAAAAATGCAACTCTTTGGAGGCCTGGGACAGAGTTTGTAGACCAAAATAGAGTGGAGGGCTTGGAATCATTAACCTTAAACTGCAAAGTGATGCTCTCCTTCTAAAATATTTACACAAGTTTTACAACCGTCTTGACCTACCTTGGGTAGAATTGATCTGGTCCACATACTATACCAGCAAAATACCACATGCCTCAGATCCATGTGGATCATTCTGGTGGAGGGACATTCTAAATCTTACTCCTATTTTAAGAGGAATCTCCAAAGTTACAGTCAACTGTGGAAACAATGTTCTCATGTGGAAAGATCTGTGGTTGGATGACATTCTTTCTGATACACATCCTAGAGCATTTTCTTATGCGAGAAATGAAGATTGCTCAGTCCAAGACTTCTTAACCATAACATCCCTGGAACAAGCATTCTTTCTGCCACTATCTTCACAAGCACTGCAGGAAGTACAAGATATGCAAGGATTGGTAGCCCACATTACTTTGGACAACAACCAAAATGCAAAAGATATATGGTCTTACCCTTGGAAAGGAACCGATTTCTCTGCAAGAAAATACTACAAATTCTGCTTCAGGAATATGAAGGCCCATAAAACTTACCACTGGTTATGGAAATCAAAAGTCTCTGCTAAACTCAAGGTCTTTGGCTGGCTTATGTTGTCTGACAGATTAAACACTAGAAACATGTTAAAGAGAAGACACTATAACATTGGTACAAACCTGAACTTCTTATTATGTGGCCAAAAAGAAGAAGACATTGATCACTTGATCCTAACATGCCCATTTAGCAGAAACTGCTGGTCAACCTTTGGGATAGACCCTGGAGATCAGGCCACTAGATTGTCCTGGCTAGAGCAAGCTAAACTTATTTGGGGTAGGCCATTGTTCATGGAAATCATTCCTCAAGCATCCTGGAGCATTTGGAACGAAAGGAACAATAAACTTTTCAGAAATATAAGCCCCTCCTACCATTCCTGGCTAGCCAGATTCAGAGAAGAGTTTAGTCTTCTTCAATATAGGGTTAAAGACAACAAGAAGGAGTTTATCTTCTTGCTTTTAGACTCCCTACCCTCTGATTAATTGTACTATTTAGATCTTTTATACCCTCACTCCAAAGAGAGATGGGGGGAAACATGTGCATGATGTAACTACTCCTTGTAAAAGTGCTATAATTATTAATATATATGACAGTGGGAGCCTCTCCCACTGTCCCAGTTCCTCAAAAAAACATTCGTATTTATGTCCAGTGTGGTAGTTTGCAAAGCAAGTACCACCTAGGCTCCTCCTTTTGAGCTGAAAATTTGTAAAGATGGTCTACTTAGTAACTGATCATCCTCAGCCAAAACTCACGCCCATTAGCCATGTACATTTCCCGTACCACTAATCAAACACTTGGCTGCTAATTCATGTTTGAGCATCAATTGGTCTCCTCGTGAGAATATTATGTTGTAATTTTGTTCCTAGCACCTACCTGGGGAGTGCCCAACCCACTAGACATGCCTAGGCTGCCCAGAACACATGGAAACGCCACGGTCACGCGGTGACCACGCGGCGGGCATGCGAGTTTACGCGCTCTAGAGTTGGGGGCCTCGGCCACCGCCCAAACCTCGACGTATAGCCACCAAACCATGTATTTATGATTCAATAGGTACTTATGTAACTATAAATGCTTTTTGGAAAAAATAAATAGTAAACTATGAGGCAGCTGCAGTTCAAATTTGACCCGCTTCCTGCTGAATCGGCGGGAATTTGTCTTTTTCACCAGAGGTGGATCAAAACTTTTGACACCCAACCATTTTGTCAATTGTGCATTAAATATGTTCTAGTATTTTAGAAAATTGATTTGGTCCAATTTTGCAACAAATATATGGTAGGTCCTTCACAAAAAAACTCATTTCGAGCACTCGGAAAATGGAAAATGTATTTTCCGTGCAAAGAAAATGAAAACTCCCTTAGGCAACATTGTTTAGAATTCCAAGATGCACCCTTGTGCACAATATGAGATCATTTGAACAAACTATGCCATGAATGTGGCCATAAGATTGATCATCTGGCTTGAAAGGCATTGATCTCCACACATGATAGCTCGTTTCTGAGAACACTTTTTTAAAATAATTGCCGTATTTCAAGTTTATTATTTTCCCTGGTAACTTGGCCACATATATTGACACAATGCGAAGGTTTTGTAATTTTTTGAATTTTTTATGCCCGTTTCAAAATGCGGTCAAAACGGCGGGAATGACCGTTCCTAGCTAGTGGTTGAATCTTGGAATTTTTTTGGTGTTTCTCTGATTAAATAGATACTTATGTACCTAGAAATGATTTTTGGAAAAAATAAAGAGCAAACTATGAGGCAGCCACAGTTCAAATTTGACCCACTTCCAACTGAATCGGTGGAAGTTTGTCTTTTTCACCAAAGGTGGATAAAAACTTTTCAAACCCAACCATTTGGTCAATTGTGCATTAAATATGGCCTAGTATTTTAGAAAATTGATTTGGTCCAATTTTGCAATAAATATATTGTAGGTCCTTCACACAATAAACTCATTTCGGGCACTCGAAAAATGGAAAACGAATTTTCCGTGCAAAGAAAATGAAAACTACCTTAGGCAACATTGTTTGCCATTCCTATATGCACCCTTGTGCACAATATGAGATCATTTGAACAAACTATGCCATGAATATGGCCATAAGATTGATCATCAGGCTTGAAAGGCATTGATCTCCACACATGATAGCTCGTTTCTGAGAACACTTTTTTAAAATAATTGCCGTATTTCAAGTTTATTATTTTTCCTGGGAACTTGGCCACATATAATGACACAATGCGAAGGTTTTCCAATTTTTTGAATTTTTTTGAATTGTTTATGCCCGTTTCAAAATGCGGTCAAAACGGCGGGAATGACCGTTCCTAGCTAGTGGTTGAATCTTGGAATTTTTTTGGTGTTTATCTGACTAAATAGATACCTATGTACCTAGAAATGATTTTTGGAAAAAATAAAGAGCAAACTATGAGGCAACCACAGTTCAAATTTGACCCGCTTCCAACTGTATCGGCAGAAATTTGTCTTTTTCACCAGAGGTGGATAAAAACTTTTGACACCCAACCATTTGGTCAATTGTGCATTAAATATGGACTAGTATTTTATAAAATTAATTTGGTCCAATTTTGCAACAAATATATGGTAGGTCCTTCACAAAAAAAAACTCATTTCGGGCACTCAGAAAATGGAAAATGAATTTTCTGTGCAAAGAAAATAAAAACTCCCTTAGGCAACATTATTTGGAATTCCAAGATGCACCCTTGTGCACAATATGAGATCATTTGAACAAACTATACACGGTTAATATGTTGAATGTTTACCCTAAATAAGAGGATAAAAACTAGAAAAGAAACATAAGATGAATTCTGATTGGTGGAATCCGTTGTGGCATGGATCGATGACATGGCAAACATCCGTCCATCTGTCCATCCATACATCCATCCATTCGTCCATCCAACCCACTGCAGCCTCTCTCTCTCTCTCACACGCGCGTGAACCCTAGCCGATCCAGATCCCTCCCCGCCCCCACTCCTCTCCCCCGATCCAGATCCCTCCACCGCTGCCCCGTACCCCCTTCCTTCCGCCGCCCACTTCTCCCCTCGCCTCCGCCACCCACCTCTCCCCTCACCGACGGTCTGCAGCCGTCTGCACCCTCCCCTCCCCTCCACTCATCACAAGACAAGAGAAGAAGAATGGGAGGGAGCTCTGTCGCCGGTGGCCATGGCACGCCTCTTCCCCGTCCCAGATTAGATCCAGCACGCCCCCAACCGCATCCATCCATCAGAGGCGCTGGAGGCGCACTGAGTGGGCCGACGCATCACGCGATGAGCCATCTATGCGGTTCTACTAGGCGGCAACCTGACGCCTTGTCGGCGACAGCCACCCCCACCGAGCTCTGCGCCATGGCAGCGGTCCTCCTCTGCAAACTCCTCTCCATGACGGCCCCATCGTACCCGTCTACCGCAGTGGCGCAAGAGCATGTACACCGCTGGCCCGCTCCCCTTCACCTCCAAGGAGTTCCACATCACCATGCTCGAGGAGGACGATGGCTCCGGCCAGGAGAGGTGAGCCGCCTCCGTCACCCCTCCATCCACCACTCCACCAGCACCACCATCTCCAGCCACCGCCTCCATCAGCACCAGCCTCCTCACACCACGCCTCCCACCAGACAGAGGGGCGGTCGTTCCTGGTGCCCCGCGCGACTCCCACTGGCCGCTGCCGCCTCTGCTGCTCCTCCCCTCACCATGCATATTGCCTGCTTCGCCCAGCGCCTAGATGGCAGCAGCCAGCCAAGACCACGATCGCATGTGACCGCTGCAGCCAGCCTAGATGACTGCTTCCACTTCAGTTTGATACATATATGCAATACATGCTTAGGAATCCAATGATAGACATGTAAATGACTTGCATAGTGTGTGCTTGCGGGTGCAAAGGATGCCTTGCAAGGGTTTCCTGCCCCCAGGGACCCAGACATGGTTGCCCTTCTCTTATAATCCTGATGGGCTCAATTGCTTCTGTAGTTCATGAGTTTGATTGCTGTAGCACTGACCAAACCTGTAGATGTTTGCTATTATTTCTGTTCATATAGCCGACTATGGTTGTTCAACATTGTGCTTCCTTATGCATTTGTCCCAGTAGCACTAACCACACACACCAAACGTTGGAGTAATATTATCTTCGTATAATATATCTAGAAACCCTGTAGGTTGCATTTACTTCTATTCTATTGTTGCATATTTCTACAAGGTTATGTGCTGTCAATTCAAAACATGTGTGGATCCATTTGTGTCATATGGCCTTATGGAGTATGCATGTCACTATGTGATTGTCTACCCGTAGATTCAGATCACCACACCCTCAGCGACTCTTATATACTTTGCATTGATTAGAATAACAATTCACATTTGTCTATCTAGTAGCACCAAGCACTATCCACTATTTCTTCGCCCACCTGCAGCTAGCTGCCTAACTACGACCCTTCAGATCTAGTTGTTATCTTAGCGTTTCGACTTTCAAAGTTACTGCATGATGCGCGCCATGCCGTTTCTTTTCGAAGTTACAGCACCAGCCTACTGCATGCATCTCCAAGCATCAGGCTGCTAGTAGTTTACCTGTGCAAGTCAGGCATCATTGGACCCTTGTTCAGAAATCAAGGGCTGGCCACGTCCTTTTTATCGCCTCATTACCTACGCAGGGTGTCTCTTTTTAACACATTGTCTGAATTTTTTTAACACATTGTCTGGGCTTGTATAGCTAGTATTATAGGCCGGGTGTCTTTTTAAGTGAAAGTTCTTTCTAAGTATTTTTTTCAACTGCTTGTCTGGGCATATATTGCTGTATTATAGGATGCCTGAACAGCGAGTCCCAAATTTGGGAACAGGACAGACAGCTAACTCCTAGTTTTGTATATATGAAAGTGAGCAAGTCCCGTATTTGGGGACAGGCAGGGGTCCATTAGGAACATGGTAGTTAATTTGCATAATCCTCGACCTCCTCCTGCAATATCTCCTTCTCCCTTTCTTCTCTGAATTTCCCGGTGTTGTATAAGTCTATAAGATTCAGATTTTAAGAGTACTTTCTCCCTGTACTTGCTCCATCGCTGCCTCGTCTAGTCGCTTGTATAATTTTGTTTATTAGTCTAACCTGAACCATGGAGTAGTACCCTATTCGCATATGTGTGATTATGTGTGTTCTGTAGTCTCTAGCTCGAGTACATGTGAACTATATGTTGTGGTGTAAATCATTTTCATTCTATCTTGTAAACGTGTTTCTTCAATAGCTATTTCTGTTCAAGTCTTGTTGTCACTGATGTTAGCATTTAGTTTGTCTCAAGTAAAAAAATACTGAAAATACAGTGTACAAATCAGCCCAAATATGTGAACCTCGGTTCTGAAAACTAAAGAGTTCATATATAGGTAGATAGACTATGATTTAGGATATGCTAAACAGAAAGCTTTATAAGATGGAACTCTCAATATCATGACATCACTTTGTCCTTTAATTTAATATGGTTAGAACTACCATGGTTTTTAAGTAGTTGGTGAAGGAAATATGCCCTAGAGGCAATAATAAAGTTATTATTTATTTCCTTGTATCATGATAAATGTTTATTATTCATGCTAGAATTCTATTAACCGGAAACATAATACATGTGTGAATACATAGACAAACAGAGTGTCACTAGTATGCCTCTACTTGACTAGCTCGTTGATCAAAGATGGTTATTATTTCCTAACCATAGACATGAGTTGTCATTTGATTAACGGGATCACATCATTAGGAGAATGATGTGATTTACTTGACCCATTCCGTTAGCATAGCACTTTATCGTTTAGTTTGTTGCTATTGCTTTCTTCATGACTTATACATGTTCCTATGACTATGAGATTATGCAACTCCCATTTACCGGAGGAACACTTTGTGTGCTACCAAACGTCACAACTTAACTGGGTGATTATAAAGGTGCTCTATAGGTGTCTCCGAAGGTACTTGTTGGGTTGGTGTATTTCGAGATTAGGATTTGTCACTCCGATTGTCGGAGAGCTATCTCTGGGACCTCTTGGTAATGCACATCACTTAAAGCCTTGCAAGCATTGCAGCTAATGAGTTATTTGCGGGATGATGTATTACAGAAACGAGTAAAGAGACTTGCTGGTAACGAGATTGAACTAGGTATTAAGATACCGACGATCGAATCTCGGGCAAGTAACATACCGATGACAAAGGGAACAACGTATGTTGTTATGCGGTCTGACCGATAAAGATCTTCGAAGAATATGTAGGAGCCAATATGAGCATCCAGGTTCCGCTATTGGTTATTGACCGGAGACGTGTCTCGGTCATGTCTACATTATTCTCGAACCCGTAGGGTCCTCATGCTTAACGTTACGATGACAGTTTCATTATGAGTTTATATGTTTTGATGTATCGAAGGTTGTTCGGAGTCCCGGATGTGATCAGGGACATGACGAGGAGTCTCAAAATGGTCGAGACATAAAGATTGATATATTGGAAGCCTATGTTTGGACATCAAAAGTGTTCCGGGTGAAATCAGCATTTTACCGGAGTACCGGGAGGTTACCGGAACCCCCCGGCAACCTAATGGGCCCTAATGGGCCTAGTGGAGGAAGTAGAGATGAGGCCAAGGGGCAGCCGCGCGCCCCACCCCCCAAGTCCGAATTGGACAAGGAGGGGGCGGCGCCCGCCCTTTCCTTTCCCCTCTTTCTCTCCTTCCCCCCAAGTCCTAGTCCAACATGGAAAGGGGGGGAGTCCTACTCCCGGTGGGAGTAGGACTCCTCCTGGCGCGCCCCTTGCCTGGCCGCACCTCCTCCCCCTTGCTCCTTTATATACGGGGGCAGGGGCACCCCATAGACACAACAATTGATCATTGATCTCTTAGCCGTGTGCGGTGCCCCCCTCCACCAGAATCCTCGATAATATTGTAGCGGTGCTTACGCGAAGCCCTACGACGGTAGAACATCAAGATCGTCACCACACCGTCGTGCTGACGGAACTCTTCCCCGACATTCTACTGGATCGGAGTCCGGGGATCGTCATCGAGCTGAACGTGTGCTAGAACTCGGAGGTGTCGTAGTTTCGGTGCTTGATCGGTCGGGCCGTGAAGACGTACGACTACATCAACCGCGTTGTGCTAACACTTCCGCTTTCGGTCTACGAGGGTACGTAGACAACACTCTCCTTTCTCATTGCTATGCATCACCATGATCTTGCGTGTGCAAAGGAATTTTTTTGAAATTACTACGTTCCCCAACAGTGGCATCCGAGCCTAGGTTTTATGCGTTGATGTTGTGCACGAGTAGAACACAAGTGAGTTGTGGGTGATATAAGTCATACTGCTTACCAGCATGTCATACTTTGGTTCGACGACATTGTTGGATGAAGCGGCCCGGACCAACATTACGCGTACGCTTACGCGAGACTGGTTCTATCGACGTGCTTTGCACACAGGTGGCTGGCGGGTGTCAGTTTCTCCAACTTTAGTTGAACCAAGTGTGGCTACGCCTGGTCCTTGCGAAGGTTAAAACAACACCAACTTCACAAACTATCGTTGTGGTTTTGATGCGTAGGTAAGAACGGTTCTTGCTAAGCCCGTAGCAGCCACGTAAAACTTGCAACAACAAAGTAGAGGACGTCTAACTTATTTTTGCAGGGCATGTTGTGATGTGATATGGTCAAGACATGATGCTAAATTTTATTGTATGAGATGATCATGTTTTGTAACCGAGTTATCGGCAACTGGCAGGAGCCATATGGTTGTTGCTTTATTGTATGCAATGCAATCGCGCTGTAATGCTTTACTTTATCACTAAGCGGTAGCGATAGTCGTGGAAGCATAAGATTGGCGAGACGACAACGATGCTACGATGGAGATCAAGGTGTCGCGCCGGTGACGATGGTGATCATGACGGTACTTCGAAGATGGAGATCACAAGTACAAGATGATGATGGCCATATCATATCACTTATATTGATTGCATGTGATGTTTATCGTTTATGCATCTTATCTTGATTTGATTGACGGTAGCATTATAAGATTATCCCTCACTAAATTATCAAAGTATAAGTGTTCTCCCTGAGTATGCACCGTTGCGTTCTTCGTGCTGAGACACCACGTGATGATCGGGTGTGATAGGCTCTACGTACAAATACAATGGGTGCAAAACAGTTGCACACACGGAATACTCAGGTTAAACTTGACGAGCCTAGCATATAACAGATATGGCCTCGGAACACGGAGACCGAAAGGTCGAGCGTGAATAATATAGTAGATATGATCAACATATTGATGTTCACCATTAATACTACTCCATCTCACGTGATGATTGGACATGGTTTAGTTGATTTGGATCACTTGATCACTTAGAGGATTAGAGGGATATCTTTCTAAGTGGGAGTTCTTAAGTAATATGATTAGTTGAACTTAAATTTATCATGAACTTAGTACCTGATAGTATCTTGCTTGTCTATGTTTGATTGTAGATAGATGGCTCGTGATGTTGTTCCATTGAATTTTAATGCGTTCCTTGAGAAAGCAAAGTTGAAAGATGATGGTAGCAATTACACGGACTGGGTCCGTAACTTGAGGATTATCCTCATTGCTGCACAGAAGAATTACGTCCTGGAAGCACCGCTAAGTGCCAAGCCTGCTGCAGGAGCAACACCAGATGTTATGAACGTCTGGCAGAGCAAAGCTGATGACTACTCGATAGTTCAGTGTGCCATGCTTTACGGCTTAGAACCGGGTCTTCAACGACGTTTTGAACGTCATGGAGCATATGAGATGTTCCAGGAGTTGAAGTTAATATTTCAAGCAAATGCCCGGATTGAGAGATATGAAGTCTCCAATAAGTTCTATAGCTGCAAGATGGAGGAGAATAGTTCTGTCAGTGAACATATACTCAAAATGTCTGGGTATCATAATCACTTGACTCAACTGGGGGTTAATCTTCCTGTTGATAGTGTCATTGACAGAGTTCTTCAATCACTGCCACCAAGCTACAAAAGCTTCGTGATGAACTATAATATGCAAGGGATGAATAAGACTATTCCTGAGCTCTTCGCGATGCTAAAAGCCGCGGAGGTAGAAATCAAGAAGGAGCATCAAGTGTTGATGGTCAATAAGACCACCAGTTTCAAGAAAAAGGGCAAAGGGAAGAAGAAAGGGAACTTCAAGAAGAACAGCAAACAAGTTGCTGCTCAGGAGAAGAAACCCAAGTCTGGACCTAAGCCTGAGACTGAGTGCTTCTACTGCAAGCAGACTGGTCACTGGAAGCGGAACTGCCCCAAGTATTTGGCGGATAAGAAGGATGGCAAAGTGAACAAAGGTATATGTGATATACATGTTATTGATGTGTACCTTACTAATGCTCGCAGTAGCACATGGGTATTTGATACTGGTTCTGTTGCTAACATTTGCAACTCGAAACATGGGCTATGGATTAAGCGAAGATTGGCTAAGGACGAGGTGACGATGCGCGTGGGAAATGGTTCCAAAGTCGATGTGATCGCGGTCGGCACGCTACCTCTACATCTACCTTCGGGATTAGTATTAGACCTAAATAATTGTTATTTGGTGCCAGTGTTGAGCATGAACATTATATCTGGATCTTGTTTGATGCGAGACGGTTATTCATTTAAATCAGAGAATAATGGTTGTTCTATTTATATGAGTAATATATTTTATGCTCATGCACCCTTGAATAGTGGTCTATTTTTGATGAATCGCGATAGTAGTGATACACATATTCATATTGTTGAAATCAAAAGATGCAGAGTTGATAATGATAGTGCAACTTATTTGTGGCACTGCCGTTTAGGTCATATCGGTGTAAAGCGCATGAAGAAACTCCATATTGATGGACTTTTGGAACCACTTGATTATGAATCACTTGGTACTTGCGAACCGTGCCTCATGGGTAAGATGACTAAAACGCCATTCTCCGGTACTATGGAGAGAGCAACGGATTTGTTGGAATTCATACATACAGATGCGTGTGGTCCAATGAATGTTGAGGCTCGTGGCGGATATCGCTATTTTCTCACCTTCACAGATGATTTAAGCAGATATGGGTATATCTACTTAATGAAACATAAATCTGAAACATTTGAAAAGTTCAAAGAATTTCACAGTGAAGTTGAAAATCATCGTAACAAGAAAATAAAGTTTCTACGATCTGATCGTGGAGGAGAATATTTGAGTTACGAGTTTGGTCTACATTTGAAACAATGCGGAATAGTTTCGCAACTCATGCCACCCGGGACACCACAACGTAATGGTGTGTCCGAACGTCGTAATCGTACTTTATTAGATATGGTGCGATCTATGATGTCTCTTACTGATTTACCGCTATTGTTTTGGGGTTATGCTTTAGAGATGGCTGCATTCACATTAAATAGGACACCATCGAAATCCGTTGAGACGACGCCTTATGAACTGTGGTTTGGCAAGAAACCAAAGTTGTCGTTTCTGAAAGTTTGGGGCTGCGATGCTTATGTGAAAAAGCTTCAACCTGATAAGCTCGAACCCAAATCGGAGAAATGTGTCTTCATAGGATACCCAAAGGAGACTGTTGGGTACACCTTCTATCACAGATCCGAAGGCAAGACTTTTGTTGCTAAATTCGGAGTTTTTCTAGAGAAGGAGTTTCTCTCGAAAGAAGTGAGTGGGAGAAAAGTAGAACTTGATGAGGTATCTATACCTGCTCCCTTATTGGAAAGTAGTACATCACAGAAACCGGTTTCTGTGACACCTACACCAATTAGTGAGGAAGCTAATGATAATGATCATGAAACTTCAGATCAAGTTACTACCGAACCTCGTAGATCAACCAGAGTAAGATCCACACCAGAGTGGTACGGTAATCCTGTTCTGGAAGTCATGCTACTAGATCTTGATGAACCTACGAACTATGAAGAAGCGATGGTGAGCCCAGAGTCCGCAAAATGGCTAGAAGCCATGAAATCTGAGATGGGATCCATGTATGAGAACAAAGTGTGGACTTTGGTTGACTTGCCCGTTGATCGGCAAGCAATTGAGAATAAATGGATCTTCAATAAGAAGACAGATGCTGACGGTAATGTTACTGTCTATAAAGCTCGACTTGTTGCGAAAGGTTTTCGACAAGTTCAAGGGATTGACTACGATGAGACCTTCTCACCCGTGGCGATGCTTAAGTCTGTCCGAATCAGGTTAGCAATTGCCGCATTTTATTATTATGAAATTTGGCAAATGGATGTCAAAACTGCATTCCTGAATGGATTTCTTGAAGAAGAGTTGTATATGATGCAACCAGAAGGTTTTGTTGATCCAAAGGGAGCTAACAAAGTGTGCAAGCTCCAGCGATCCATTTATGGACTGGTGCAAGCCTCTCGGAGTTGGAATAAACGCTTTGATAGTGTGATCAAAGCATTTGGTTTTATATAGACTTTTGGAGAAGCCTGTATTTACAAGAAAGTGAGTGGGAGCTCTGTAGCATTTCTGATATTATATGTGGATGACATATTATTAATTGGAAATAATATAGGATTTCTGGATAGCATAAAGGGATACTCGAATAAGAGTTTTTCAATGAAAGACCTCGGTGAAGCTGCTTACATATTGGGCATTAAGATCTATAGAGATAGATCAAGACGCTTAATTGGACTTTCACAAAGCACATACATTGAAAAAGTTTTGAAGAAGTTCAAAATGGATCAAGCAAAGAAAGGGTTCTTGCCTGAGTGGCAAGTTGTGAAGTTGAGTAAGACTCAATGTCTGACCACTACAGAAGATAGAGAGAAAATGAAAGATGTTCCCTATGCTTCAGCCATAGGCTCTATCATGTATGCAATGCTGTGTACCAGACCTGATGTGTGCCTTGCTATAAGTCTAGCAGGGAGGTACCAAAGTAATCCAGGAGTGGATCACTGGACAGCGATCAAGAACATCCTGAAGTACCTGAAAAGAACTAAGGATATGTTTCTCGTATATGGAGGTGACAAAGAGCTCATCGTAAATGGTTACGTTGATGCAAGCTTTGACACTGATCCAGACGATTCTAAATCGCAAACCGGATACGTATTTACATTAAACGATGGAGCTGTCAGTTGGTGCAGTTCTAAACAAAGCGTCGTGGCGGGATCTACATGTGAAGTGGAGTACATAGCTGCTTCGGAAGCAGCAAATGAAGGAGTCTAGATGAAGGAGTTCATATCCAATATAGGTGTCATACCTAGTGCATCGAGTCCAATGAAAATCTTTTGTGACAATACTGGTGCAATTGCATTGGCAAAGGAATCCAGATTTCACAAGAGAACCAAGCACATCAAGAGACGCTTCAATTCCATTCAGGATTTAGTCCAAGTGGGAGACATAGAAATTTGCAAGATACATACGGATCTGAATGTTGCATACCCGCTGACTAAGCCTCTTCCACGAGCAAAACATGATCAGCACCAAGGCTCCATGAAGTTAGAATCATTACTGTGTAATCTAGATTATTGACTCTAGTGCAAGTGGGAGACTGAAGGAAATATGCCCTAGAGGCAATAATAAAGTTATTATTTATTTCCTTGTATCATGATAAATGTTTATTATTCATGCTAGAATTGTATTAACCGGAAACATAATACATGTGTGAATACATAGACAAACAGAGTGTCACTAGTATGCCTCTACTAGACTAGCTCGTTGATCAAAGATGGTTATGTTTCCTAACCATAGACATGCGTTGTCATTTGATTAACGAGATCACATCATTAGGAGAATGATGTGATTGGCTTGACCCATTCCGTTAGCATAGCACTTGATCGTTTAGATTGTTGCTATTCCTTTCTTCATGACTTATACATGTACCAATGACTATGAGATTATGCAACTCCCGTTTACCTTAGGAACACTTTGTGTGCTACCAAACGTCACAATGTAACTCGGTGATTATAAAGGTGCTCTGCAGGTGTCTCCGAAGGTACTTGTTGGGTTGGTATATTTCGAGATTAGGATTTGTCACTCCGATTGTCGGAGAGGTATCTCTGGGCCCTCTCGGTAATGCACATCACTTAAAGCCTTGCAAGCATTGCAACTAATGAGTTAGTTGCGGGATGATGTATTATAGAAACGAGTAAAGAGACTTGCCGGTAACGAGATTGAACTAGGTATTAAGATACCGACGATCGAATCTCGGGCAAGTAACATACCGATGACAAAGGGAACAATGTATGTTGTTATGCGGTCTGACCGATAAAGATCTTCGTAGAATATGTAGGAGCCAATATGAGAATCTAGGTTCCGCTATTGGTTATTGACCGGAGACGTGTCTCGGTCATGTCTACATTGTTCTCGAACCCGTAGGGTTCGCACGCTTAACGTTACGATGACAGTTTCATTATGAGTTTATATGTTTTGATGTACCGAAGGTTGTTCGGAGTCCCGGATGTGATCACGGACATGACGAGGAGTCTCGAAATGGTCGAGACATAAATATTAATATATTGGAAGCCTATGTTTGGACATCAGAAGTGTTCCGGGTGAAATCAGCATTTTACCGGAGTACCGGGAGGTTACCGGAACCCCCCGGTAACCTAATGGGCCTTAATGGGCCTCGTGGAGGAAGTAGAGAGGAGGCCAAGGGGCAGCCGCGCGCCCCTCCCCCCCAAGTCCGAATTGGACAAGGAGGGGGGTGGCGCCCCCCCTTTCCTTTCCCCTCTTTCTCTCCTTCCCCCCCAAGTCCTAGTCCAACATGGAAAGGGGGGAGCCCTACTCCCGGTGGGAGTAGGACTCCTCCTGGCGCGCCCCTTGCCTGGCCGCACCTCCTCCCCCTTGCTCCTTTATATACGGGGGTAGTGGGCACCCCATAGACACAACAATTGATCATTGATCTCTTAGCCGTGTGCGGTGCCCCCCTCCACCATAATCCTCGATAATATTGTAGCAGTGCTTAGGCGAAGCCATGCGATGGTAGAACATCAAGATCGTCACCATGCCGTCATACTGACGGAACTCTTCCCCGACATTCTACTGGATCGGAGTCCAAGGATCGTCATTGATCTGAACGTGTGCTAGAACTCGGAGGTGTCGTAGTTTCGGTGCTTGATCGGTCGGGCCGTGAATATGTACGACTACATCAACCGCGTTGTGCTAACACTTCCGCTTTCGGTCTACGAGGGTATGTAGAAAACACTCTCCTTTCTCGGTGCTATGCATCACCATGATCTTGTGTGTGCGTAGGATTTTTTTTGAAATTACTACGTTCCCCAACATTTGGGGCATTAAGAAACAGTATGCTGGATGTTTGGCCTTGCATCCGTCCTTCCATGAATTCATGCTTGTGCATTGCTAGTTATTGCTTTTCTTGCAGGTCTTCTTCTTCCTCGATCTGGTGCAGTAGCAACAATTCAAGGTCATGGTCATGGAGCAGCAGCCATATATTTTTCTTCTTCTTCTTCTTCCCTGAGATGACATGAGATGAGGTTTGTTTTCCTCAAGGTCAAGGTGCAGCAGCTCGATTTGATTTGATGTGATTGGATTCAGTTTCCTCATGCCTCTCTGTTTGCATTGCAGGCTTTGTTGGTTGGTCTTCAATTCTTCATGATGTTGCTGCTACTGCTACATGAGGACCCTCTTCAATTCTGCATCCATTGCGGCCACCGCAGCTTCCACCTCCAGAAGAGCACCTACTCCTCGTGCGGTTACCTGGCCGCCCGCATCCGCAAGTGTAAGCTCCCCCTCCCTCGTCCTAGATCTCTAGGTCTGTTGCTGTCATGCGCCATGTTCTTGATGTTGCGCGACCTCATGTGGATGCCACGAACGGCGCTGCTCCTGCGTGTAGATTTGATTCGCCACATTAGTATGCGGTTGTTGTCTCGCCATGGTTGTTCAAACTGAGATGCACCCAGTTGATTCGTCATCTCGGGTCATAAATTTTTCTTCATTCCCTGTTGCTGTAGCTTGTTGGATGCATAGTTTGATCTCCCAATGGGAATTATTAGTGAATGGTGATGTCTGTGGTCACGAGAATGGTGATGTAGTAGCTGGTATGCTTGATGCGTGTATGTCCATCTCTTTACTGTTTTGCTAGAACCATAAATCCTGATGCGCATGATGATCATGGTTTGGTTTGTTAGATCTATTCTGCTGGTGCTTAAAATTTGACATGCCTGGATTCTAAAACTCGTTCTTACAGTTTTCATTTCTATGATCAATTTAGAGAGTTGGACATGTCAGTATATTATATAACAAAAAAAATCCTAGCTAGTGAGAACATTTTAGTCACTCCATGAAGGCATACTGGTTAGTGTTAGTCATATTATTTATGTGCATGGCATTTGCTGTCAATTCTTGATTATAAGTTATTGGATCCCTCATTGGCTACTGTTTGATGTTTTGTACCTGTTCTTATTCTTATATGTTCATTCTTATTTTTTGCACAAGTGAAGTGCGAATCCATGTCCGAAGCTATGAAGCATATCAGCAAAGAGTAGCATATTATGTGTTGTAGTTGTAGGCAGTAGTAGGCATATCTGGGTTGTAATATACTGTAACGATTGTAATAGATTAATGCAATATTGTTTTGGACCAATTTCATTGCTCTCTGGTCTGTTCGAAACAATGATTGTGTATGTGCTTTGAATACCCGTGAAATGGAAACCTGACAAGTTATAATGGTTGTTTGACAGATTTTGAAATTTTTGATGTGTGTGATCAATTTTGTGATAAGCATGACAAGTGGGACCAATCTGATTGGTGGGACCAGTGGCAAAAAAAGGACGAAAATAAAAAACCAGTAGACTGTAAAAGGTTGCATCTTAGAAAAAAAGGCCGAATTAATGGCCCAAGCCCATGTAGCTAGTGAAAATTAACAAGAAAAAATACATTAAAAAGGCCGAATTGTTGGGCTAGGCCCATATAGAAAACCGAATTGGACTGGGCTGATTCTTGTGCCACATCAGATTGCCACGTCGGATGCCTACATGGCCTGGGGGTGCTGCTAGTGACCAAAACAAAATAGTAGGCATATTTTGGTCGTAAACGTCCACGACCTTCTCATAGAGAAGGTTGTTAATTTTAGTTTATGACCGCCAGCTTTTGATCTTCTGTTTTTGGTCAAAAAAAGGTTGCAAATGAAAAACAATGACCTTTCAGTGACCAATAGTCAAGGTCACAAGTTGACATATTTCTTGTAGTGTAGAGTTTTACTAGCATATTGAATAACATTTAATTTCTTATCAACTCTTTGCCCTAGAATAGCACCTACAGCATAATCACTTGCATCACACATTATTTCAAAGGGTAAATTCCAATCAGGTGGCTGAACAATAGGTGCAGAAATCAATGCTTTCTTAAGTATTTCAAATGCTTCTGCGCAATTATCATCAAAGACAAAAGGAATATCTTTTTGTAATAGATTAGTTAGAGGCCGAGAAATTTTTGAGAAGTCCTTAAAAAACCTCCTATAAAAACCGGCATGGCCGATGAAGCTTCTTATACCTTTAATGTCCTTGGGACATGGCATCTTTTCAATAGCATCAACTTTAGCCTTATCAAATTCAATACCTCTTTCAGAAATTTTATGCCACAAGACAATACCTTCATTAACCATAAAGTGGCATTTCTCCCGATTCAAGACAAGATTAGTTTCTTCACATCTCTGCAAAACTCGATCAAGGTTGCTTAAGCAGTCATCAAAAGAGGATCCATAAACGGAGAAATCGTCCATGAAGACCTCACATATATTTTCACAAAAGTCAGAGAATATAGCCATCATGCATCTTTGAAAGGTAGCAGGTGCATTACATAAACCAAAAGGCATACGTCTATAAGCAAAAGTACCAAAAGGGCAAGTAAAAGTGGTCTTTGATTGATCATCCACCGACACAGGTATTTGAGAGAAGCCAGAGTAACCATCTAGAAAGAAAAAAATGTGTATGTTTGGATAATATTTTTAGCATGTGATCAATAAAAGGCAAGGGGTAATGATATTTTTAGTAGCCTTATTTAATTTGTGGAAATCAATTACCATCTATAACCTGTAATAATTCTTTGCGGAATCAATTCATCTTTATCGTTAGGAACAACAGTAATACCTCCCTTCTTAGGGACACAATGGACAGGACTTACCACTGACTATCAGCAACGAGATAAATTATACCTACCTCAAGGAGCTTTAATATTTCCTTTCTTACCACTTCTTTCATCTTAGGATTCAGCCGTCATTGATGATCAATAACTGGTTTGGCTTCTTCCTCCAAATTTATTTTGTGTTGACATAGAGTGGGACAAATGCCCTTAAGATCATCAAGAATATATCCAATAGCAGCACGGTGGTTCTTCTGAGTTTTCAATAATTTCTCTTCCTCCTTCTCTGAAAGGTTAGCACTAATAATAACAGGATATATTTTCTTTTCATCAAGATAAGCATATTTAGGAGTATCAGGTAATGGTTTAAGCTCAAACACGGGATCACCCTTGGGTGGAGGAGGATCCCCTAGGATTTCAACAGGCAAGTTGTGTTTCAGAATAGGTCCCTGTTTAAAGAATACTTCATCTATTTCCCTTCTTTCATTCATAAACATATCATGTTCATGGTCTAGCAAGTATTGTTCTAATGGATCAGTAGGAGGCACGGCAATAGAAGCAAGACCAATAATTTCATCTTTACTAGGCAATTCTTTATCATGGGGTTGTCTACGAAATTTAGAAAAATTAAACTCATGAGATATATCCCCTAAACCAACAGAAACAATATCCTTATTGCAGTCTATCTTAGCATTGACGGTATTCAAGAAGGGTCTACCAAATATAATGGGACAAAAGCTATCTTGAGGGGAACCAAGAACAAGAAAATCAGCAGGATATTTAGCCTTCCCACACAAGACTTCAACGTCTCTAACAATCCCAATTGGTGAAATAGTATCTCTATTAGCAAGCTTAATGGTAACATCAATACCTTCTATTTCAGCTGGTGCAATATCATGCATAATTTCTTTGTATAAGGAAATAGGTATTGCACCAGCACTAGCACCCATATCACATAAGCCATGATAACAATGATCTCCTATTTTAACAAAAATGACAGGCATGCCTACGACAGGTCTATGGTTATCTTTAGCACCAGGTTTAGCAATTCTAGCAGTCTCATCACAGAAGTAAATAACCTGCCCATGAATATTATCGGCCAAGAGATCTTTAACCATAGCAACATTAGGTTCAACTTTAACTTGCTCAGGGGGTTTAGGTGTCTTAATATACTTTTGTTGACCACAGTTGAAGCTTTAGCATGATTCTTTATTCTAACAAGGAAAGGTGGTTTCTCAACATAAGAAGTAGGAACAATAGGATCATTATAAGTGATAGTCTTTTCTTAAACTTTAATAGGTGCAACTACTTTTACTTCAATGGGACGATTGTATTTAAAACACTTCTCCTTGGGGAGATCAACATGATTAGCAAAGGATTCCCAGAAAGAAGCTACTATCTTAGAGTCAAGTCCATATTTAGTGCTAAATTTATGGAAAACAGCGGTATCCATAAAAGATTTAACACAATCAAACTTAGGTCACTACAAAAAAAATACACTTCCGTGATGATATGTGTTTGTCATAGTAGGTCATGTTTTTTGTCATGCATGTACATCCATGATGATTTTATGACAGAATCAAGATAGTCATACATGTGTCGTTGTAGAAGTGTTCCGTGACATTACCAAAATTATCATGACGGAAGTGTCCACTTCCATGATGATAAATCACGCGTGACAGAAGTGCTTTCGTCAACGGTGACCGACACGTGGCATCCAGCGTAATGGAATGCCGTTAAGCTATCAGGTCCAGTTTTGGATCCGATAACCCGTTAACAGCCCGGACCAATGGGAAATTTCCATGTGTAAAATTCTGATTGGCCGGAGGAAACATGTGTCAGCTCATCAATGGGCCAGATGTCGCCTGCCCATTGGAGGAGACATGCCTATGATATATCGACATGTGGCGGGGCCCAACAGAGGCCCATCTAGGTTAAAAAGGCCGGCCTAGTCAAAGGTCGTAGTACTTACTCAGGTGCTAGTGGGCCAGCCCAATAATGACATGTTTAATAAAGGCCCATTTACGGTCCGAAGCCAGATCTGGCCCGTTAATTGTTCGCTGAATATTTGGGCCCAATTACAGCCTAGTGACTTTCGGCCTGTTTGAGGCCCGATGTAGACATGGGCCCATTTCAGCCCGGTGTGACTTCCGGCCTGGGAATGGCCTGTGCTGCCCATGGGCCATATATGGTCCAACGGGACATCGGGCCCACTAACGGCCCGTGATAAAGGTGGAAACAGTTAAGCCCAACATGACTTTGGGCCTGTTAAAGGCATGTCGTATAATTCATCCTGTTGATGCCTGTACTAAGCTTTCAGCCTCTTAAAGGCCCATGATATTAGTGGGCCATCTTAGTCCCGAGATATGTTTCGGCCTGGTAACGGCCCGTGATATAACCGGGCCCAAAAAGGCCTAGTCTACATTTCAGCCTGCTGAAGGCTCGTCAACGACTAGTGAAAATTGAGTCCCAACATGCATTTTGGCCTGCTAAAGGCCCATGGTTTCATCTGGGCTGCAACAGGCCCATAGAATATTCAGCCTGTTAATGGCCCAACGCTAACTGGGCCAAACTAAGCGCTGGGTCCACAAAAGGCCCAACTAAAATATAGGCCAGAGTAAGTTGTGGTCCTGGCACAAAGTGTGAAGGCCCCAATCATTTGGGCCAAAGAAAGAGGTAGGCCGGCCCAATTGTGGCCCGCTAAAAACCAGGCCCGTTAGAGGCGAATGTTTAGCCCCGGTCGACTACATCAGATTTTTTTCAGATAGCGAATGATGGCAGTAACTAGTAGGAATTAAGAACAAACCTACTCTATACAATAAAGAAATTATGGCATAGTAACTAAGAATAAACCTACACTATACAATAAAGGATTTATGGTATATTACATCCACTGGGCATCGAAGTTCGCCACCAGTGATCATAAAGCGCAACGAAGAAGCAGATTACAAAAACTGGGCACCATTGCAGCGTAACAAAATAATACTGAACGAGACCACTTCCAAGACAGTTCAAGAAAGGTTAGCCTTGCGCGGGAACTGCTGCGCAAGCTGCCTGAGCAAGGCTGTGAGACCGGCCTAGCATGTCGGTCATAGCTTCCAGGTGTAGCTGTTTAGCGATGAGGTTCTCATTGGTGTTCTCCGCAATCTTTCTTAGAGATAGGACTTCAAGTCGAAGTTGAGTTGCAGAATGCCTTTCTGCTAGAACTTGGGACTGAAGAAGTCGAACTGATTCAGACAACGAATTCTGTGAGCTTGTCTGACTGCTAGTCTCAAGTAACTTGAACACTGCATCAAGACAAGACTTTGGGGTTGTCTCGCTATCTTCAAGATGTTTTGCCTTCTTTGCTGCAATATATGTTGGGTTTGTCTCACAGCCTTCAGCAGACTTGTGCATGCCATCAGGCATATCACCCTGAAACAAAGCAGAGAGATGACAGGTTTTGCATGTGTATAAACAAAGATGATAACTGTGTTGTCAATTCCATCCAATTTCAAATTAGAAAATAAAGAGTAAGTTCAAAATATCAATAGCATAATTTGGCATTGTTCATAATGCGGGGAGCTTCACCACACTACTGGATTACCATGTCAACATAACAAGCATAGATGAAGGGCAAAGAAAATCATTGTATCTATTTTGGTTAATGTGCATGGCATGTTGTTCATATCATCAGCCACATCAGTAAGATAAAACAGGAGATGACAAGGTGCAAACGTGGGCTGCTTCACCACACACTGGATTATAGATCCACAAAAACAAGCATACATATAGGGAGTATTGAGTAATGTGCATGGTATGAATAAGGAATTTGGTTTTACAAGTAAAACTTAGAACTTACGGTTCTTGCGAACATGCATTTTGATAGAAACAACAAACTAAACAGCAGTAAACGATAGGGAGTATGAGCAAATTAAACAGCAGTTGAGGATAAAGGCTTTAGAAGGACTGACTTACATTAACAGTTAACACCGGCTTTATAATGCCCTTCTCCATGTCAAGGGAAGGATAACTCAAGAATTTCAGCACAAAATCTTCTTCATAAGCATTGCTGTACTCTACATTTTGTAGAGAGTAATTATAGATATGATAATACTGGAAGGGATAGAGGATAATGAAGATAAGATGCAGATTGATGCTACATAATCAACTACCAATCCCTGGAAGTACAAGCGTTACAGGACAAAATGTACTGACAAGAGCAATGGGCTACACTTCTGCACTGGCATTGTCTGTGTATTCTACTTTTTGGTAAGATTAAATATAGATCTGATCTTTTTTAGTAAATGGTGGGCGAGGGAGATAAGATGCAGAATGCTACACAATGAACCAATCCCTCTTCCCATAATACAAGAGTGTTTTGAACACTGGTGTACTGTACAAAACGTTCTTATATTATGGGACGGAGGGAGTAGCTGTTAATGTAAGTACAGTGATAGACCACGTTCAGTCCTTACAAGAGGACTGCAGAGCTAAACCTCTTCAAAAGCATTGGGTTGATTCTAAATTTATGTAAGAGTCCATACGGATCTTATAATGTCCACCAAATGGACGATTACGAGGCTAACATGTGCAGTGATGCTACATAATCAAACAACTATGAAAGTAAGTATGGTCATACAGGGCAAGAGGTACTCACAAGAGCAATGCAGTGTGCAGTATAGTTGCGAGATTCTGTGGTCCCTTGAGAATGAATGTTCTTCTGCTAACAGTTTTCGTACAAGTGAGACATTAAGGCAAATGCAGAAATGTAGTTCAAATTGTGATGTGATATCATAGACAGTACCTTACGCTGCAGCCGAGACCAATGTGTAACAAGATTATTCCAGTCACTGTCGGATAAATGTAGCACCGGAGACTTTACAGAAATTTCGTTCAGAGGCTTGCCATCGAAGTGCGCTTGCCTTAGGTAGGAACGATACTTCATCAACGAGTGCTTGAAAAGCGCAACCAACCCTTGCTCGTCATCACAATCCAGTTTGCTCCTCGCCTATTTAAAAGAATGAAATCTTGTGTCTTCTGTCAGCAGAAACATATGCAGTAATGACCATGAATAACATTAGTACATTACTTACGCGTAAGTTGCGGAGGAAGACTGGAAATTGTTCTGTGTCTGCGGTATAATCTTTCCATGAAGGAAAGATGCGCACAAAGTTCCTGACAACAACATAAGCTTCGTCTTCTAAACTGGGAAGAAATGGAACAGGGGTCCTATTTGCTGCAATTGGGGCTCTCTCTGGTTCGAAAAGGGATTTGGCAACTGGATTTGGTGTACTCTTTGTTGGAATGGGGGTTTTGCGTCGTACAGCTGGTGCTATGTCAACTGGCATAATCATACTGTTTGCTGCAGTTGGGGTCTGCTGAGTTGGGGCATCAGAAATGACCAGTGTAGTAGGGCTAGAGTCTGCTAGAGTTGGGGTGTTTTGTGGGCCAGGTGATATTGCAACTACACCTAATGGGCTATTTGATTTATCAGGTGCCACTACCTTTTCCAAATACTTTGCTTGTGCTCCTCCACAATCAGCAATCGCCCTCTTCCTTTTGAATGTCTGATAAACAAGAACAACATTTGAATGGATAAATATGGTATGATGATAGATGGAATATGTACTGAAAATGGATAGGCAGGGCGTATTCACATACACGATGTGTAAACTAAGCTAATGGCAGTTCAACAAAGTAGAAGCAATGCAAAGCATCAGTTGCAAGATATGTGCGAGCAATGTAACCTTGGAAAGTTAGAGCAAGTACCTTGATGGGTGAATAAGATAGGGCATCTTCCTCTGACTCCTCCACTAGGGAGCTACATTGACTTAGGTCTCCCTCTAGCTCAGAATCACTGTTAGGATCATATTCTGAGCATGAATCTGTAGGTGGAGAGCGTTTGCATTGCATTGCATCCAGACTTGATTTCAGTCCCTTAATGCCAAGTTTGACAGCCATGGCATTGTTCTGCTTTATTCTTTTCATGCGCGCAAGCTCATAATCATTATGATGCTGTTCAGAATCTGAGATTCATGAAAACATAAAAAGTAGTCAGATTATCTATGGAATGCATTGCAGATTCAACTCGAAGAGTGTCTCCCTATAAACCCCTGCATATGCAAAGTTCACCTCCCCAACCGTGCTGACCAGACCACACACAGAAATACAAACCCCTTATGTCTCTATAACAGGCAGGCACACATTTCAAAACTGAAGTAGGAACATTAGAATCATATGAAATTCGTATTTGAACAAATAAACTAAGCAATTATGAGTGGCATAATGTTTAGCTTCAAGGGTGGAGTGTTGGTAGTGCGACACAAAGCAAGTAGGCAGATTGTATTCCATGTAAAAGATCGAAGCCTATGTAAAAGCTGGAAATGACACTTTCTTTCTATACAATGCAGTGTTCGTTGCCCACACATGATGGAAGAGATCACATAGAGAAATACTATTCACTCATGTCTACGGTTCCAGTATTTAGAAACAGGGTGGTCCACCCTAAAAGAATATTGACAACAAATATGACAAGGCAAGCATAGATGTAGTGAATCAATCATTTACTTGTGAGCTTACTAGGACAAGTATGCAGAATTGTAACTGCAGTAAGAGACCGTCCAAAATCTGAATGAAGAAGTTTGTCTAGCACTTATTGTTTGCAACTAATCGACGTGAATAATTGGATATTATATCGAATGAGTAAGAAAGACAAGTAAAATTGTCAACAAACCTGGCCTGCAGTAGTAATCTGGGTCAATGTCACTACGACCAACAATCCAAAATGACTAGTGTCTGTTCCGAGGGCCGGAATTTTGAAAACCCTGTGAACTTTAGAGGTACTAAAGATTACCGAAATACATCTGAACCATTAAGTGTAGGTAGCACTGAGCACACAACAAACCCTAATGACAGTCCTGCCTAATGAGTAATGAATCAATTAGAAAATGGGTGATGAGGAGTGGCTGCTGAGTGTTGAGGACGTATCTCAGGATAAATCGGGTTGGCTTGGTGGGTGCTGCATGCCTGAGCCCTGAACGGACTGGGAAGGTAGGCACGGCGGTGCGCCCGGGCAGCGGTGACGCTGTTGGGCGAGCGGCTCCTGGCCTCCTGTTAGTCCGGCGTCTCCTCCTAGAGTCATGCCGTCCGGGGACGGCAAGTCGCCGGCGAGGCAGGCGGCTAGGGGCGAGTAGAGATCGGAAGCGCGCAGCAGAACAGAGGGGAATCGGGGCCTGGGACGACCCAAAATCCCAGGGTGGGCCGGCCCACCGTGGGCACCCTGTAGAGATACACACCCGAGCGGCGAACATGCATTTTCGAAACTAATTTAGGAACATTTAGCTGACCAATTAAACAACTCTGTTTTAATAATATCAGATTCGTATTTGAACAACTAAGCTTGTTTAGCTTGATGGGTGGAGCAGTGTTATTATGACACGAAGCACGTATTCTGATCGTATAGTGATCATAAAAGGGGGAAACTCTAAGCATATTTTTTTAGCAAAAGAGGGTTTCCCCTCCGATTTCTATTAAAGAAACCACCACGGAACCAACATGATCAATTAAACCCTAAGCATGATCAATTAAACCGTATTATGGCTGTGCCATGGCAGATTTGAAGCTGCAAACCGGAGAAATGATATTTAGCATCCATTGTTTGCTTCGAACTAAGAACTAAATTCTAAGAGCTGAAAAGAAAGTAGAGTAACCAAGTTAAGATCTATTTTCTGGTTGAGATCAAAAAGTTGAGGAGATATGAAGTACCACCTCTCTTGCGGCGCCGTGTAGGCATCGGGGGTGCGATGGCTGTCGGTGGCGTTGAAGCAGATCTGCGACGGTAGACGGGTGCATCGGGGGATAAGTCCCGTTGCGGTGGAAGAGAAGGTCGTGTGAGCGGCCCCGACAAAGAGGACGATGGCGCGATGAAGCGAGAGGACGCGATGCAAGGCTATTGGTCCGTCGCCGTGGATGAGAAACGTCCATCTCTAGCAGTGGACGACGCGGTCTTGGTAGGCGCTCCGGCATGGTGGAGGACGGTGGCGATGGATGTGGTGGAGGACGGCGGTGATGGATGGGGTGGCGGACGGAGGCTGGTGTGGGGATGGGGTGTTCTAGCGCGGACGGTGTATGAATGGGAAAATGGAGGGAGAGGTACGGGGAACCATGTTTTTGGGACGCGCCTGTCTGAAATATGGGAAAGTTACGAACTTAGCCCCCGTTTAAAATTTGGACGTCTCGTCGGTTGGGGATAGGACGGTAATCTCGCATCTCGCCAATATTTGCCCAGAGCGATTTTGGGCGAGGAGAGGGTGGTTGGCGCCCACGGTGTATGAACGGGGCTGACAGGTAGGGCAGTTGTGTCACGTCTGAGTGAAGTTACAAACCTGCCCCTATTGAAAATATTTGCCTACATCGATTTCGGCCGAGTCGAGTTTGTTTTGCCGCCCACCGTGTATGAATGGGGAATGGAGGGAGAAACAAAGGTCTTTCGGACGAGCTTGAATCAAATGTGTTTTGCCGCCCATGTTTGACGCCCACCATGTCGGAATGGGCTCAGAGGCGGTCGTGTCACGTCTAATTGAAGTTACTAACCTACCCCTATTTAGAGCAGTGGAAATCGGGCCGATGGATTGTCCGTGTAATGGGTAGACAGTAATTTCCATCTCCCAAACACTTGGCTTCGGGCAGCCGACGTGGGAGTGGACATTTTGCCGCTTCTTTCGAATTTTGGGACAATAAGCATCCACATTTACCCTGGCAACTAAATTCGAATCCATTTTGTATTCCTATATGAATCTTTATAAATCATTCTATGTGTTTTTATATATCTTCAAAAGGACGACAAAGATGTATTCCACTGTCATATATGAATATGGTTTACAAATGCCGATACTCAAATTCAGAAACTAGAATCCAGTTTAAGGTGAATTCGAATATTTGGAACACTTCATGTCCAACTCAAATGTCACACGCAGCATAATGTGTACTCCCATTTAGATATGTACACAAGCGATGTATCAAGATTCAAATACCGAGTCAATCAACCAAGAATGTACAGAACTAACAGACATATAAACACTTATAGAGTATATGGATCAATAATATCAACTAACATACATAAGCCAGGCCGCTGTACTTTTTTTGGCTACAACAACATCCTTTTTTTAGCCAGCATCTTGGCCCTTTCCGATGCGTGCCACTTATGGTCCATCTATACTACTACTATTGCTGAATGCACATTCAGCCCGATTGGCATATTTGTAGGTCTGGCACAGCAATCCAAATGAAATGTCTCCGAGTCTTATCAATTAATACAGACTTGTGCTCAAATAAAATTACAAACCAAAAAACAAAAAACAATTATTACATGATCTCTAAAACAAATGGTTTGATTGATTACATGAACAACAACACAAAGGTTATTCAACGATGGAAAGAACATTTCACCTATGATTTACCAAGTAGGAATTTAATTTCCTTTTTTCCTTCAGGACCTTAACAATCTGGTCAGTCTCAGCTTGCTTCGTTTTGAAATCCACCAAATATTTAATGGTTGTCTTGAGTACTGCTTGTGATTGTGCTGTTTGCTTCCTCAACATGTCAACTTCATCTCTAAGTGCAGAAGCAGAATCTCTTTCTACCACTAGTTTAGCCTCTAGAGCATCAGCAGTTGGCAATTCATAATGCACGATTGGGCCGGTGCCACTGCTGTGGGATGATGCAACGTCCATGGGGACCTCGCTCTTTGATCTTGGGCTAACCTGTTTTGCCATTAAAGTTCCGATTGGATTCAGAAAAGTTGAAGTTAGCAAAACATCTCAACTGGGAGTTATAACAGCAAACCAGTTAAACAAACAAGGAATTAAAGAGTTTCAATTGGATGCTGAAAAGTAGTTATTAACATCATTGTAACCCGTTGTTGCAGCAGCAAAGCAGTTAAACAAACAAGTAGATATTTAAGTTAAGGCAAACAGGTAATTCTTAACAGTAAGTATCAAACACATAGATAGGCGCAGTCTACAATATGATTAACAGGCTGTGCCATTATGTAATCAGTAGCAAACTAAATTAAGCCAAGCAACGTAATTGAACAATTTTGCAATAAGTGGCTAACTAAAATTCCGAGAAGCAGGTAACTGAACTTACGCTAGTTCTTTGTACAGGCACACTGCAACTTCTTTTTCGCTTACAAGGTTGTACGAAGGAGTCCATGGCATCAATTGCTTGGATACGCAGTCCCAATACTTCTTTCTTCCCACACTGCATGGGTAAGTCGAATGGTTAATCTGGTAAGATGGTGCGTCCTTGATATGTTATATGAGGACGTGTAGTCAGACTAGTTGTAGCCAAACACATCACACTGGCTTTTACTGTATATTTCATGCGATTACTTTTGGCATATCGAGATCTAAGCAATCTACAATAGGATGAAAAGACTGGCATCCTTCACATTATTGGCGAACTCAGTTCATAGAAACAAGCAATTCAACCATTCTGTGGGTAAATCAAAAGCGCCACTGGAATATTTTTCACTATCCAATCATACACGCAAAAAGGGGCGACGCCACCATAGGGGCTGGTATGGGCGGCCGCCTCAGGTGGCTGGAAAGTGTGCACCTAGTTTGAGTCGTCCAGGTTGGCCCACGCTAGTTTTGTTCGTCCCAACGCACGAGCAGGCAATGTAAAAAATGAAGAAAAATGTTTCAATTTGGATGGGCCAATAACATAAGTGCAAGGCAGGCCCTATAGCAGGCTCGCGGCCCAAACGAGCGCCTCCCATATCGATCGACAGCAGGAAAAATCCCAATTCATTCGCTCCAGCCTCCAGTCTGGTTCGCTCCTAACCTAGCCGCCGCTGGACAGACCGACACAGCACTTCCTCGCGCCCTCGTTGGAGGGCGGTCGCCGGGCTTCAAGCGAACGGAAGGACAAGAAGATGAAGATCCAACCCTGGGTGTAGCCTGCGTGGGAGGCAGCGGCGGCAGCACGGGCATGGCATCGAGCTTGCGCAAACGGACAGTCGCAGCTTGCAAGAGTAGCATGCGCAACGAGCAGGTACATCACATCCCTGATTATATCTAATTCAACTCTTCAATTTCTGGCCAATAGTTAAACCTGACGGTGTTGTAAAACTGCTTGTATGTAGGGAATCTATGAGAAAATGAAACCAATTTCTACTTATTTTATAACTCCCCCAATCAATACTGAACTGACTGAATCTGATGTATCTAATCAAGTTTCCGGTGCAAACATACAAGCTCATGTTGTTCTTGAGCCTGAAGTGTCTAATGAACAGACTGCTAATGAAGGATTTGATGCAAACATTTTACATGCTCCTGGTGATGAACATATAGTGTCTAATGAGGGATCTAATGCAAGCATTTTGCAAGCTCATTGAAGGATTTAGTGTCTAATGATGATCTACTATGTTGAGAGAGACAGAGATTTGCAGGCATTGATGACAAGCAAATTATAGTGCATTTTCATAGCTTGAGGAAACGTCGAGGCCATCTACCAGAAAGTCCCCGTATCATGACAACATAGCATAAATACTTTTCTAATCTGTTGTTTGAAACTATTGGCATACTTGTGCAGGATAGATATATTGATATGCAGTTTGCGCACTGGTTATACGTGCAATTACACTTCGATATTTTCAGCCAGAGAACGAATAATTCAAGCAGGTACAGACCATGTTTGTAGTCCTTGTACACCATGTTGCATTTTGTGTTTTTTGGTGCTTGCATCATTTAGTGTTTATAATCTGAACTACTTTGGATCATTAGCTGGTTTTCAAAGTGCATGTAGCTTCACATTTCTCAAGTTATGTTGATTTCCGGAGTGCAAGTGCCTTCGTATTTTTTAAGTTAAATGTTCGCCCCTGGTAACTTGAATTCGTGGATCAGCCACTGCACACAAATCATACACGAATGCCAGTACGAATTAAATGAAATGCAGGGACTTACGCTAGCTCGTTGTACAGGCTCACTGCAGCTCTGCTTGCGCTTGGGATGTTCCATGTACAAGTCCATGTTACCACTTGCTTGGATGTGCAGGCCTTGTGCTCCTTGCATCCCCCTCTGCATTTTTGACACGGCGAATGGTTGATCAAATAAGAGGAATCGACCTTGATGTTGTACCGGAGGACAGATACTTACAAGGTTATACGGGTGTGCAGGATGTGTACCAGATCCCGTAGCGCCGTCATGCTTCGCTAAAAATGGATTTGCTTGTTTCAGATGATATCTCCAGAAGAAATAAGAGTTAAAGTCAGAGTTGCATAGGCGTGTAAGCTAAGAGAGCAGTGAAAGGATATCCAAACATCGTCGGAACAGTGCACAAGGGAGTGATGTGTGGATACCTAGTTCGGGCCGGCGTTTGGGCATGCTCGCCTAGCTAGAGTGCGGGTCACTTCAGAGCCGTTGAGGGTGATGCGCTGGCGTTGGCTGGCCGCGCACGGATGCAGATCTTGAGTGGCAGCGGAGCGCTACGATGCGGTGGACGAGACCGTTGGTGAAGCCCCAACGGCCTCGGGGGGCGGAGGTGCGACGATGTGCTCGGTGAAGTAGCCCCGGTGAGCTGGGAGACGGCGTCGGTGAAGCGCACCTGATGCGGTGGAACTCGGTGTCTGTGAGGCACGTCGGTTGCGGCGGCCGACGTTGTCGGTGGACCACCCGGTGCGGTGGACGAGGGCGTAGATGAGGTAGCTCCGGTGCGGTGGTGAAGCGCGACCGTCGTCTTCGTCGTCGTCGTCCGGCACAGAGGTGGGGAACGGTGGGGAAAGAGACGAGACGAGGGGCGATTCGAGGGTTGGCGGCGAATTAGGGATTTGAGCAATCTGGGCGCGGAAGGGGACGGTGGAGAAGAGAGATTTTGCAGGGCTGGAATTGGGGCCGCCAGATATTTCAATCCGAAACGTGGAAGCGCGAACTTATATTGTCGTCGTCCTTTTTTGGGGGGAGGGGGTGGGTGGCTGGGTGCTACGCGTCCGTCCGACACACGCGACCACCCCGACAGGACTATGCTTCGGTGCCTTAAGGCACCTGCCTTTGTGTCCATGACATGTGGGCCCAACAGGTGGCTGGCCCACATGTCAGTGACCCAAAGGCAGTTGCCTTTAAGGCACCGAAGCAGCGTCCACCCCGACACGACCCTGGTCTGCCTGGTGCGCCTACATTTGAGAATGCAAACGAATCTTCTTTCATTTGCAAACGAATCTGTATGTATTACCATGCCCGTGTTTTCCTTGCAATAATTAGTCATTCGAAACGAGATACTCCATCCGTTCACTTTTGTAAGTCGTTTCAGACAACTTAAAATGAACTGTTTTGCACATTGTCTGAAATGTCTTCAAGGTCTTATAAAAGTGAACAGAGGGAGTACTATAAATTAATTAATGAGGAGTTATTTGAAAAAAATCGAAACGGTACCCACGCTAACGTGGATTAGAGTGTGTGTCACATAATTAGTTATTTGAATTAGAGTGTGTGTCACGTAGTTAGTTATTTGAATTAGAGTGTGTGTCACGTAGCGATCTCCAATTCTAACGTGGATTTCGCATTTCACTGTATCCACGCTACTTTTTTAATACAAATTCATATGTATATGATGAACACCATGGTAGTGAGAAAACTTTTGGATGGATTCAAACATATGACCTACAAAATAGCACAACAAACTGAGTCAATGTCAACTTTTCGAAACTTAGTATGGCACGAATTCGAAATAATTACCCGTATGCCTGGTCCTCGGTTCAAATCTTACAATGTACACCGAATTGAAACATCGATATTAAGTCTCGTACTATGTACATTCAAATGTTGTTTTTAGCCCCCCCCCCCCCCCCGCGCACAAACGCTACATACTTCCTGTATCGGTCAATCTTCCTCTCCTAACCACCTTAGGAAGCTATCGGTTTCCAACACACGTTCATTCTTTCTCTCCATGTTTCGATCTCTAAGTCTCTCAACTACACAGCCCCTTTTTCCACTCTGTTACCAAATGTATTTACCTCACACACCCGCCATTGCACCCCATGCCGAGCTCTCTCTCTCTCCCCCTCTCCCTCTCACCCTCTCGCGCTAAATACATGCATTGCCTATCTAGCCCCCCCCCAACCTCTCGTGCGCACGCACGCACGTTGTATATCTAGGTCACTCCCTCGAGACTGTCTCACTCTTTCTTCCGCACGGCGGGCCACACTCGCTCAATCTCGCTCTCTTTATCTGAGTCTCGTTTAACCTCGTTTTCTTTCACACACAAATGATATATCTCCCTGTTCGGGCCTCGATCGACACACTCTATACTCTCTCACGCAGATTGTCTATCTAGGTCAGTCCATCCAAGCCGCCGCCACTCTTTCGACCTCATGGTGGGCCACGCTCACTCAATCTCTCTCTCTCTCTCTCTCTCTCTCTCTCTCCGTATGTCTCGATTGACCTCTCTCTTTCTCGTAAAAAACGATATATCACCATGTTTGAGCCTAATTCGACCTATTCACATTGTATACTCTCTCACGCACATCGTCTATCTAGGTCACTCTCTCCAACCTGTCTCACTCTTTCGATCGCACGGCGACCCTATGTGATCGGTTGACCTTGCTTCCTCCCACGCACAAAATATATCTACACGTCTGTGACTGGATCATCTCTCAAGCTCTATCTTACAGCCCTCACCCTTGCCAAAAAGCTCAATTGGACAATATCGCTCCAGAGCATATATATTTGTTCAATGAATGTCGAACCACACTCACTTTGTCTCTCTATCTACATGTCTCTCGATTGACCTCGCTTTCTCACACCGTATCTTCCATGCGTTGAAGCTACTACCTCTCCATCCCTCGCAAAGCCGGAGCTATTTACATTGCGAGGGGCACTCCAACCTTGGATTAATTTGTGTAGGCATTTATGCCGGTCGGTTTAGATTATATTTTCGTAGCATTCGGCCCACAACTACTCCAAACACCGTTGCAACCCACGCAACTCCCCTCGTTGATTTCCCTCTGGCTCGGTCATCGCTCTCTCGCACGTCCTTTCTCGCCTTCAACGTCGCACCATGGTATTATTGAAAAAACTATGTTGTTCTCTTTAACTATTATAAATAATCTACAAAACTACACACTGATAGTCCACTTGGAATGGAACAAATTTCGACCCACAAATTAAAGTGCTACAAACTACACACCGAGGGGCCCACATGTCATGAAACAAATTTGGACCCATATACAAATTAAAAAATAAAGGACGAGGATCGAACATGCGACCGGGCCTTCAAGCCGCACGTCAATAGGCAACATACGTAGAATAGCAATGTTTGTTGTACCCCCTTTGTTCACATAATGTTTTTATATTATCATAGCCTAATTAATGGATAACAAGTAATATTATTTTTAGTACTATTCGCCTTCACTTACTGGTGGGTTCCATGTGTGCTCTCTCTCTCCTCCCCTTCTGCGTTTAGACGCACGGGCAAACAGGAAGAACTCGTGGGCGATGTTGCCGTTGACCATATCTGGACGCGTTCACAAGTCACGGCACCAGTTTCACGTACTAGCAGCACTAGTCAGTGTGTACGTGCAATGCACGTTAATTTGGAAGTATATTAAGTGCATGCGGATATTAACTAATAGGATATTATTTGCGTGTTGTCATGTGATTAGCACTATTTTTGGCATGAAATTAACTGCACGCTAAACGTGTTGAGCGCTCGATATTGAAGCAGTCTAGGTCGTTGGATGACAAGGAATACATGTGGCTTGATGACGTTTTATATTTAATTTGATACGGCTCTAGCAGAACATTCAATCGATCAAACCATACATTTCATTTAGTCCGACTTCGACTTTAAATTATACGACGATCGAGATAAAATAAATGGAAATGATAAATGTTCGGATTTTAAGCATGGCAATCCGAACGTTTTTCATGGCAAAATTAGATTACATGGCAGGGGCATCTCGCGGTGGGAAGCGGCTCCTCTGCCGTGCTCTGTGTGTCGTCGGGCCACTGACCGACGGCGACGGCGGCGTCTTGCGCCGTTGTTGGCGTACTCCTGGACGTTGGCCTAGCTTCAAGGAAGGCCAAAATGTTCTGGACTTCGGAGCGAGTCAACTGGTGGGAGGAGGCGTCTGGCGTTGGTGCAAGGAAGCGGTCGACAGCGGCCATCCATGCCGCTGAGGGGGGCACTGGCACCCGCGCGGGGACAGGCGCTGTCAACGGCACGGCGGAGACATTCGTGTGCACAGGCACCGGCATGGGCGCGCACATCAGTGCACGCGCAAGCGCATGCGCTGGCAGGTGCACGGGCACCAGCACGGGCGTGCGCGTGAAAGTCGGCGGGGACCTCGTGGAACCCCGTGGGATCAAGCTCGGCGACAATGTGCGTCTCCCAGCCCATCAATGCCATGGGGATGGGCGCTGGCGCAGTCGGGGCGACGGGAGCCAGAACGGGAGCGGGGACAGGCGCGGCGTCTTCCCGCAAGGCCAGTTCAAGCTCGTCCCAAAGCGCCTTATGTTCTTGAGACTCCGGCTGGGTGTCTTCCTCAGGAAACTAGAACACTAATGGCAGACATTAAAAGTGGATTGTAGCGATATCGGGTAGTGCGGGGTTGATTTTAAACTGCGGCGCCGGCGACATTAAAAGTGGGAGCAGTTGGAACGACGATGGGCGGCGGAGCCTGGTCAAAGGGCTCACCTCCCGGTGAGCCTACACGGCGGTCTGCTCGCACGCCTCCCTAACAGCCGGTGTAGCGGTCTGCTCGCACGCCTCCCGTCGACTCACACGCTTGCTCGGACGGCACCTGTCGATGAGAAGCGGGGACTCATGGCGGCACGTAAACGCCCATGGTTTCAATAGTGAAAGCGTTCGCCTTAACATGACAGGTCTTTGTTCCAAAATACCTTGGCTCTTCATTTGTGCAACTTGTCATAAGCAGCTTGTCTCAAATTGAAGAAAAAACTTACGAAGTAATATTTGTGCCATATCACGTGACCATGCTTAGTTTCAAGAATTTATGCTCACTTTTGGATTTTCTGAAATTTAAGATCCAGGATTCGAAACAATATCATAACCTGCATCATGCAATAAATTTTCAAGTCGTACATATGTCCTGTTGTATTTCTTAAGAAAGGATTTGGTCAAACATTTTGCTTAGTTAGACTTCAGACAAGTTATATATGCAGAGTACAAGGATAATCCCTCCGTACCAGTGCATTGCCTGATATATTAACGCAAGTACTAGGCACGAACAAACAGGCTCAATTCTGTGCTCATCCTGGTGTAGTAGTAGTAGTAGTACTAGGCAATGCAGTTGACGGGTGACCTTGACGAGCGGCGACCGAGGGAATTGAACCGTGCTCGGGACGGTAGGTAACGTTGTCTAGTTACTAAAGCATCCCTCCGTTGTTCATCGGTAGTCATTATGGACCGGGGACATGAGGGGAATTTCCTAGGACTGGAATTCTGGCCACCAGATATTTCGACTTGAAACGCTAAGGCTCGAGTGGTTGGGGTTGCCTAATGTGTGTACCACGCACGCCACCGAAGGACACGAGCCCGGTTTTTTTAGGATCAACACGAGCCAAGGTCTGGCTGGTACACCGTTGGGTCCTACCATTCGAGAATACGAAAGGAACCTTTTAAATTGCCGAACGAATCTATGTGTATTACAATACCCGTATTTTCCCAGCAAATACTAATCTTAACATGGTAATTGATTTATGACGAGTTGTTGAATTAGAGTGAGTTTGTGATATAGTGATCTCAACGTGGATTTCACATTTCATGGTATCCCTAGTAAGTTTTCCAATGCAAATTCAAATCTAAAAGATGAACAATATGGAGGTGAAAAAACTTTGTATGTATCAAGCATATGACCACACACAGACACACACAGAGACACACATGCACGAACACAACAACAATCCAATAAGTATAGTGCATCTATTTTTTCCAAACCATGCATGTATGACACGAATTGAAAAATGCTCCTTCTATTCCTAAATATTAGTCTTTTAGAGTGTTCAACAAGTGACTACATACGGAGCAAAATGAGTGAATCTAGACTCTAAAATATGTCTATATACATCTGTATGTGTCAGTCCATTTGAAGCCTCTAAAAAGACTAATATTTAGGAACGAAGGGAGTAAAATGTAAGACATCCATGGTCCTCAGTTTAATATTTAAAATGAACATGAAACTGAAACATGAATATTAAGTCTAGTACTACAATACATGCAAATGTTGTGTTTAGGCGGAGCTATGATTGTCGGGGGTCAACCCCTCGACCTTAGATAAAGTTGTGGATCTCTGTTTAGGGTTGTTTAGATTATATTTGTCCCCACCCTCCCAACCACCGATTGGTTGTGCACCCCCACCCCTCCTCCCCGGGAGAATATCATGTGCCCCCATACCTTAGATGCTATATGCCGTTACGAGTTGCTTGGAGCTTGTAGATCTGAGATATAGCAGCTCACATGATGTGTCTTAATATTTTTGAAGGAAACCTTGATGAGTTTGAGAATTGCACACAATTTGTACAAAAACTACTTAGATGCCCTTTGATCCCATATCCAACAACCTCGAAGCTCGTATCACCGTAGCATCTAAGATGAAGGAGGACATCATATTCTCCTGTATGTAAGAATATCATGTGCTACCACACCTTAGATGCTTTGGTGATACAAGCTCTTCGGAGGCGTTGGATTTGTGACCCAACACCTCCTCGGTGGTTCGAATGGTTTTTTTCAGAAAAGCCCCAAAAGAGTTCGGCCACTGCTTACAAGCACAAAGACTGCTCAGATGCCATTGGATCTCAGATCAAACAACCTCCAAGCTCGTATCACCATAGCATCCAAGCTGCGATAGCACCTTATGTTTTCTCGCACGGGAGAGTATGAGGTGCTCCCGCACCGTAGATTCTATGGTGATAAGAGTTCACTGAGATCTAATGGCCCACGGTAGGAGGTTTGAATGTTTTTGCAATATACGGCTGATAGAGTTTGGGAAATGCGCAGAAAGTACAAGTACTATGCATGTGCCATCTGATCACTGATCATACGACCTAGATGCTCATATCACCGTAGCGGGTAATTAAGCTATGGGGAGCACCTAATATGAGCACCGGGGAGCCGTTGGATCGAAGATGCAGCAGCACACACGAGGCATGAATGTTTTATTTGCAAAAAAACCTTTGGAGAGTTTGGAAATTGCGCATAATTACAAAGACTACTCCCAATCTATTGGATCTCACTTGAAACGGTGTAAAAACTGGTATCACCATAGTATCTAAGCTGCGGGGTGGATGTGATATTCTATGTCGCTGTCATTTTTGTTCGTAAACTTGCAAAAAACGTGTAACTTGTGCTGTTACTTGTCTAACCGCGCAAAGTGTTTGTCAAAAAAACCATCCTACACTGAAATATCGGAACAACACACGGGGTCCCACTTGTCATTAATCAAATTTGGACCTAAAACTAACAAATCTGAAAGACGAGATTCGAACTGGCAACCTAGACTACAAAGCGTAAGTTGATAGCCTGAAAAAACGAACGGTTGTTCTCTCTTCTCTCCATCGTCTAACCTTTGCACGAGCACACATGAAGAGCGGCGCTAGCTTGCCGTGGTGTTATTACAACTAAAAAAAGCTTGGAAAATAGAAGAATCGCCTAGAACAAGAGACATTGTGGCTGGTCGAGACGGAGCTAACCACATCTATCCTCCATGCCACGTTTGCATGATGAAGTTGTGTGGCTAGTGAGGTGTTTTCGACCGACTGGCTGGGTCCCGAGGTCGAACCATAGGTACTACGTCTGATACTGTATATTTTTACACGCACATTTTTCCTCCGTGCCGAGACGTGGCACACCCTACCACGCGGTTTCGGGGTCCTCCCGGATGGTGCACGCATATATTCTTCCTGACGTGGGATGCCCTACCGCGCGTTTTCTGGGTCCTCCTCGGTCGTAGCGCCGAAACAAGTAAATGAGTCGTCAAATCACGTAAGACCACCTTTACCACCGAGTACATCAGTGAAGCACGGTGGCTAGCTAGTTGGGCTAGTTCGACCGATTAGCTAGGCTAACGCATTTGTTTTTTCACCCCTTTTTTATCTACGGCAGGTAAATTTAAATATCCACCGCGGCGTTGCTCTGGTGTTTGGGTGCGACAGGATTTTTAATTTTTTGATTGACGGGAGCAGGCGCGGTAGGATTTTTAATTTTTTGATTGACGGGAGCAGGCGCAACAGCAATTAGTCACGATGACTCCGCCTGTAAATACCCACTGCTCCTGATGTGAGAAGTCGTCTACTAGTGTTTTACCATGGTGAAAACCAAAAGATTCCCCGCTCCCTCCGCCTTCCCGTAGATTGCATTGCCTTTCATCCGTTTCGCCCCCTTTGCTTCCTCTCCCCATTGCTTCTACCTGATGCCATGGCGGCGCAGCAGATCACAGAGTCCGAGGTGAGGCGCCTGACACTGGCTCCTGTCGACCGGGAGCAGGCTCTACGGGCGGTTGGACCCTGCATCACCAACATCGTGTGCCTTGAGAAGCAGAGGGACTTTGGTGGTGTTTAGGCGCCCTCTACATGGGCATGTCCATTTCTCCGCGCAACATGACCGTTGGATCAAACTCAGACGGTGCAGATCAGTCATTGTAGCACAAAGCATGTGTGTGTGTGTTTGATTGCATTCTCATCTCAATATAGCTTTTTCCTCTTCCTGTATTTTTGTCAACCTACTAGTGTGGAATCATGCACCCTTCATGCACTCTGCCAAACACCCAAAAGTGGGTCGAGAAGGGAACTTTTGCTCCCATCCCGTGCACCCTTCATACACCCTGCCTAACACTATTCATGCTTCATATGGTTCATGTTTCGTGGATTACTGTAGCACCATACTCTCCGTGCGTTGTGCACCTAGTTCTGTTAACATTGATCTCACCGTTCATTCTTGACCGGACAATCGAAAAAGCGGTACTATGTTACATATAGGAGTAGTTGACATGCGCACAACATCATTTTTTATCGTCATATCTTACTACACTAGCAACAAGATTGTGTAGTACTGACGTATGAAACACTGCACATGCCTAGGAGTAGGAGCATTGTGTATGTTCAAGTCGCCGCCGTGTTTCGCACTCCTCCGTCGTAAGAGTGGAAACGCTTGCTGTAAACATTTTTTCTTCAGAAAAACAATGGACACACTATACCATGCGGATCCTCCTCCAGCCATGCACTAAATTACTCACTTTCGCCGACGTGTGGGACAGCCAGCACCTGGGTCCACCAGCCATGCACTAAATTACTCCGTAGTAGAGTGACGGTAGACTACCCTGATCGAACCGCTGCAGCAATGCCCAATGAGCCGTCAAATCACAAAACCCCCTCCTTTCCAGCAGTAAGTTGGACGGACGAAGCAACCATCATTTCACTCTTCTCTCTCGGCTTCCTCTCTTGAAGAAAACCCCCACTCGCTTCGCTTCTCCCTCATCTCGTTCCTCCTTTCACTCTTCTCTCTCAGCTTCCTCTCTTGGATGGACGCCGGAGCACCGGACGATGTGATGTCTATGGCTCTGGCCAAAACCGTCGAGGCTCATGGTACGAAGAAGCGCAAGCACCCCGCCGAGACTACCGCAGACAAGCTCAAAGCCATCGCCATGTCCAAGCCCCCCTCTTCGGGATCCCTCATTAAGAAAGTCCATGTAATGTCTCCTGTTGATGATCTTTTTCTCAATCTTGATCGTGTTTTTTCATCTAACACGTAGTACTAGTACTGGTAGTACAACTTTCTGGGTGATCTTGCATGTGATTTTAGTGTGCCAAATGACGGTTCTAAATTCCTCTTTTGACCAAAACATGCGAGAGGTTGACACTGATTTCTTATAGGTTACTTTCAACTACTCCATCTGTCCCAAATTTCTTGTCTTAGATTTGTCTAGATACGGATGTATCTAATACTAAAATGTGACTTGATACATCTGTATCTAGACAAATCTAAGACAAGAATTTTGGGACGGAGGAGTACTTTATGAACATCAATGCTACCTTTTAAGAGGGTATATTTGCCTCAGTAACTTGTGTTATGGATATTGCATGTAATCCCTCTGCTCTCATGCCTTTGAAGACATGTTCTAGTGTCTTTGTTCACTCATTTTTGTGCGTATATGTAGTCATATATGGAGTATAATATCGAAAATCATCTTATATTTCTAAATGGAGGTAGTAATAAAATATGGTTTCTGTTTGAATTAGAACCAGGTCCGCGGTGGAGATGAAGTTCTCAAAGTCATGTCGTGTGAACTGGAAGACCTGATGATGAGTACTACTGCTGAACTATCCAGCTGATGTGTCCTTGTCGCCACGTGTCCTGAACTAGTGTTTTCCTGTAGCATTGTTGTCAGGCGTGTTCTCAAGGCTGTACTTGACCACAACAATTTCCTGGATGTGCCTTCGATTACGAAGGGTGTGGTTCTTGTAAAGCTTCCCAACAAATCTGATGCGGCATGTCTTCATCATCATGTTTATGAGTGGAAAGACACTCTGTTAGCTTCTCCAAGGTTGACAAGGTGGTGATGGTGCATGTAGACATCTCACACGAAGTCCATGGCCTAGTCAGTTATGTGGGGTTCATCCCGTAGGTCCGTGGCAAGAAATAGTCTGCAGAGTTTAGTTAGTGCAACTTTGCTTGTCTGTAGTAAGTACCATTGTTCAGTACTTGATTTGTGTTTGTGAACCCTGTATTGTTTATTAGTACTGCCGCTTTTGGTGTGTGGTCAGTCCTGAGAATGGTCTATCTTAATGTCTGTCCACTCAATTCAGTCTGTATATTTTGAAGTATCCAGATCATATTTTTTGTGAGGACGGTTTATCAATTATGGTTACACTCCAATATCTATATGCATTGCAGGGTTTATCGCACCCACCAGGATTTCCGGTCCCATGGATGTTCGGTCCATACGATTTGTCACAACCTTTGGACTGTCCTGCTTGTGGGAGTAGGCGGGGCCCCTGCATGCCACGCGTAGTTGGACGATCAATCTTCTGTTTAGTACTTCAACATAGTGATTTCCTGGTAAGGATTCACTCGTGTGACATCAAGTAAATCTTATTGATTTACTGTCTAAATCTTATTGATTTAATGTCATGTTTTCTTTCTTTTCCTGCAATTTTACGATGCAAGTTTTGCCATGTAACATTCATCACAGAATAAACCGTTTGGTTTGCTCTATGATGGCTATTTTTGTAGGTTTCACTTCTTATGTCGTGTCAGTAACGAAGGTACTGTCCATCATTTATATTACTGGAAAAAATTGGACCAGCCTTTTGTCTGAGTACAAGCTGAATCCCTATGATGAACTGTAGTTTGGTATAACAAAAACGCCACAATTAGTCCTTCTCGCATTTAAAAGAAATGAAGAAAAAAAACTGGATCACGGTCACTGATCCTAGTCAAGTTAGAAAGCTGATCATAGCAGACCAGACACGATCGCCGCTGTCTCGCACAGATCGAGCACCGGCAGTTGCTCTAGCATTGACAGTGGTAGCAGCTCAGTCTGATCCAGCTGAGGATTGGGCACCGACCGCGTCAGCGGATTAGTCTGATCTACCCGAGGATCGGGCATCAACACCGGCACCTGCTCTGACACCGGCACTAGCTCTACAAGGAGCACCATCTCCGACAGCAGCAGCGGCTTCGGCACCTGCACCAACACTTGCACTTGCATCTGCTCCGGCCCGTGCAATTGCACCGGCAACAGACTGGGCTGCAGTTCGCACTTCATATACCAAAGTCCTTACAAAAACCGACATGTCCGCCTTCTTGGTAAGCATTGGCCGCCCAAGTGCTTCGTTCTTTTTTCTTTCCATGTTGTTTCACATGATTCACTGTGTTGATCTAACTATTTGGGTATGTCTTCTTGTTTGCAAATAGAGAATTCTTAGAGCAACGAGGGAGTCATTCAACAATTCGGGCGACCGCGGCCAAGTTTCTCTTACCATGCGCAGCCATGGTGTGAATGAACCTGCTCAATATACCGTAAGTACAAAGGATGGTCGCATGATGATCGATGCTAAAGGATGGTCAAGGTTCAAATCTAAATCATATCTTGTGGTAGGGGATGATGTCAAAATCGAACTTCCTCGGCAAGGAGAGCTGGTCCAAATCAACTTTGAAATTCTTCATTAGCAGCACGCAATTGCCGAACTGATCTATCCTCCGAGAGATTTTGATGTAATAATCTGGCATGGTGAAACAAGTGTCCTGTGTGTATAAGTAGTACGACAGTATTATTTATCACATGGTATATCATTGATAGAATTGCAACTCTGATTGCTGGTTAGGAACTGTCATTCGATTTCATTCCAACAGCTGCCGTGCTTTATTCAATTTTGTGTATTTGCCTTGCGATAGCATCTAAAACCAGCACCGTACCAATCGCTTGCAATATGAAAAGCGCTGAGGTAGAACACATGGGCCCCCAAACATGCAGGGTCGGCCTGCGGCCCAAAGTCCAGAACCGTGAGCCTACCTGAGTATTATATTCTCAGCTGAACCCCCATAAAAAAGCTGAACCCCCATAATGCCTGTGCGTTGCAGAGGGAGTATATTTCTCGGCAAGGTGTGCATATAAAAAAATTTGTATATTTCTTTACAGAGGGAGTATCTCTCTATCAAAATATATATTTATGTGTAACTAGTTACTCCTGTCTTTCTACTTCCTTTCGCTGATATATGGGGCAGCCGGCAACGGGGTCCATGTGCCATATGAAAAAATTAGAGTGCACAACTTCACGGTAGACACACCCCGGTCATAGCGCCGCAGTAATCCCCAATGAGCCGTCAAATCACAACCCCCCTTTCTAGCTTTAACAGTAAGCTGGACGGACGAAGCGGCAATATTTCACTGGGCCTGAATCCCCTTCTCCCTCGTCTGCTTGTTCAGAGAAAACCCCCTCTCGGCGATTACATAGGGTTTTCTCATGGAGAACCAGGTACGAATTCTTCATCCATCCCCGATAAATCCAAGTCCCTTGGTCGCAGGTAATGCTAGGATGGCAGCCGCCGCCGTTGATGCATTTTTCTTCCTACTGAATCTAGTGTGTTTCATTTGCAGTGCCCAAAGTGCGAGTATCCTATAGGTTTCTGCGCCCACGGCGAGACGCCACACTTGTTCCTTCTCATCCTAACACAGCATTTTGAAACGCTCACAGTATGTTCCTAGAATCCTCTTTTCTATCCGGGAGGGTGGGGTTTTTTTGAACATGTTGTGTTCTCATATTATTTTTCCTGCAGTGTATTATTTGCTTTGCCAGAACACATGTACTCAAGATGCTCGGTCTTGCCATAACTGAATACACTAGTTTAATGGTCACAGTGAAGACAGCCATGGATATAAGTTCCAAGTTGGGTTCATGAACCAAGAAGATCACTGCTTTTTTATGGCCGAACTTGGATAAACTTTCTCAAGTGTTACGGACTGAAAGTTGGCGCACGAATGTTGATGGAAATAGCAGAACCTGGTCTCATCTTCATTGCGATCTTCCACCCCGACGTCGTTCCAATTGTTCATCCATGTTAGTTTTGTATCTGGTTCTTTCTTGTTGCCTCGATTACTTCTTAATCCACCTATTTTGTCTAACTAATTACAATTTAACTTTAGAAGTAGAAACGAATCTCTCACGAAGATGCTACTTCTAACTAATATTTTCTTATAATTGGTGGCACGTGTAGGTTTTTTATGAGTTAAGCAGTCTGCTCGTTTGTTACTCTGTAATAACTCGGCTGTTACTAATGGCACTGAAGTTGACTGGATCAACATCCACAAGTTCCTACACTTTATTGATCGTCTTGAGGTCCTTGTGGGGCCTTTCAATGGTGGACGGCCACATGGGATATGTGTGCCACTGCTACACTCGTTGAACAGGTCCAACTATGTCGAGAAACTTATGGTATGAGCTGTTTTCTGTTATATATGTTGTTCATAAACTATTGCTTATACACAGTTTTACAGCTGTGATCTTCTTGAAACAGGAACTGCCGAGTTCTATTGTTCCTATACAGATGCCTGACCATGGTCGGGTCAGACTTGCGCTTGGTCACAACATGATGTTTATGTCGACCTACTCAATTCCCCTTGGAGGTGAAAATATACTTATTCATGGGTGGTCTCAAATAATGAAGGCCCGTCCATCTTGGAGAACAAGACAGAAGATTATGTTCATGCTTTTCCATGGCTCTAAAGTGAATATCCTGTTTATTGACCATGTTGCGAGATGAAGCTGCTTTCAGAAGGTTGTGGATGCGCGGGGTGGTGCCTGGGCCTTTGCCTGGGGCTTGGCGGCCTCACCCTTGGTTAACTGTAGGCAAAGTAGCACTGTTCGAGGCGTGCTTTGTACGGTTGAACCTGTATAAGGACTCATGCTGCTTTCAGCTTTGGTTGTTAAGTGCCCCTGCTGGTTTCAGTTAAGGTTGTTAAGTACTCCTGCTGCTTTTACAGTTTGTCATGTTTCTTTAGTCCTATCTTCCTTCAGCCGCTAAAACAAAACCAGTGCTGGCGGGGCCGCCTGCTTCCGCCTTTGCCATTTTGCTGGTTGCGCCTCAGCGCACGCATCGCCACCCCACCGTCTCCTAAATCATTAACGCCGATGTCATCCGCGTGCTTTGGTACGCTCGCCGCGGCGCCGCCCTGTCGCGTTGTCAACATGGTCAACAAACAACAGGAATCGGCAGAAGTACATGGAGAGGATGACAGTAGGGGCCCACCACGTCAGCGTATGGAAAAATAAAATGCTTCCTCCTAGTGTTTTCCTGACATCTGGGACTCACGACATTGTGAGCGTATATAGTCAATAGACAAGAGAACAGCACAAGATCGGCTGACACCCGGGATGTAGCTACTTGAGCAGTATTTTTTTTGGTATTGTTGAGACGGAGCATGGTTTGAACTGGGTTGTGGCCCGTCTAGCCCAGGCTTATATTTTATGTTCACCATGTGAACATCCCAGCTATTTTTTATTTGTGAAAATGAGCCCAGTTTATTTTTTCTGAAGAATACCCAATCCAGGCCTACTTATTTTTCTACGCCCTGATGGGATGCAACTCTTTCAAGATGCCTGCAAATCCTGAAAGTAATATGAAATGGGTTGTAAATATAAAAACAGATGACAAATTGGCAATTACTTTATAATTTCTAAAAAAATCACATTTTTAGATTCCTATTTGACTGGGCATTAACCTAATTTAAATATACCTTCAAAGTACTTTAAATCTGGCTCGACATTTTGGTACTAAAAATAGTTTGGAACCCACAGAAATATGCGAAATTGGCCCTCGCCAACCAAAAAACGACTGCAATAAATTGCATAAGAAGTTGCCATGAGCTATATATAAATTATTAAAAAAAGGAGGGAGTGGTATGACTTGTGGGCCTATTTAGTTGACACATATGCAAGATTTTTTTAGTTATTATATAAGTCAACAAACGATTCTAGCTGACGTAACCGTTGGATGTCAATCCAACGGACATCGTGTTTCTTCAATCTCTGATCTTCTTGCTCCAGCCGCCAAAGCTGCGCCGGTGGGACCACCTACTCCCGCCTCCCGTGGCCAGCTGTGCTGCCGCGCAGGCCTCAGTGCCCCCTACTACTCCCACCGCTGGCCAGGGCATCCCTCTACTCACCCACACCCCCTATTATTCTGCGGCGACGACAGCCTCACACCGCAGCCGAACCGGTGAACCCTCGTACTCCTCTCCGCGCAGGCTTCCACTACCGCGTCTTCCCCGGCTCCGTGTCGTCCCCTTCCTAGGCCTCACCGTCGTCCACTGCCGTGGTGCTCTCGGCGCGGCGTGGTCAATGTGGTCAATGACCGACTTCCATCAGAAGAGTACTGTACATGGAGAGGCTGACAGTTGGGTCCACGGCAGCCGCAAGGAAGTGCCTCCTTATTGCGCGGAAAATAATTATTCCTCCACCTGACAGCAGGGACCCACCGGACGGGCCACCAGTATTTTGCAAAAAAAAAAAAACGTTTCCCCCTGACTGCTGGGACCCATAGGACGGGCCACCGTATTTCGCGACAAAAATGTTCCCCCCGCTGTCAGCTCGGACCCACCGGAAGTGCCTCCTTATTAGGCACAAAAAAATGAATACCCCCTGCTAGCTGGGACCCACCTTGGTGGGAGGCTGACTTGTGGGCCTACTAAGTTAACTGGGACGGAGGCCTTTGTCAACTTTAGTCAATATATGAATGATTCTCTCTCAAGTGACCGTACGATGTCCATCCAACGGTCGTAGTGCTTTTTTAACCTCTGGTCTTCTTGCTCCAGCCGCCCAAAGCAGCGCCGGTCGTGCCGCCTGCTCCTGCCGCCCGTGGCCGGCTGTGATGCCGCGGAGGCCTCACCGCCCCTACTACTCCCACCGCTGGCCAGGCCATCCCTCTACGCACCCACACCCCCATGTTATTCTGTGGCAATGGCAGCCTCACATCACAGTCGAACGAGTGAACCCTCATACTCCTCTACGCGTGGGCATCCACTGCCGCGTCTTCCCCGGCTCCGCGTCTTCCCCTTCCTAGGCCTCGCCGTCGTCCACCGCCCTGGTGCTCTCGACGCGGCGTGGTCAACATGGTCAAGGAATGGCTTCCATCGGACGTGGACTGTACGTGGAGAGGCTGACAGCTGGGTCCACGGTCGCAGGAAGGAAGTGCCTTCTTATTACACGTAAAATAATTATTCCTCCACCTGACAGCGGGGACCCATCGGACGGGCCACCGTATTTCGCGAAAAAAACTTTCCCCCTGACTGATGGGACCCACAAGCTACATCTTCGCATGCAAGGAAGTGCGTCCGAAAAAAACGATTCGCCCCCTGACTACTGGGACCCACCAGCTACATCTTCGCATGCAAGGAAGTGCGTCCGGGCAAAAAAAACAAAACGATTCCCCCCCTGACTGCTGGGACCCAGCAGCTACACCTTCGCGCGCAAGGAAGTGCGTCCGGGCAAAAAAAAAAACAATTTGCCCCCCTGACTGCTGGGACCCACCAGCTACATCTTCGCAGGCAAGAAAGTGCCTGACAGTCGGGACTCACCTGGTCGAAGCGTACATAGCATTGTCATTCTGGTCGCGAACGTGTACGTACATATATACTGGTCGATGTAGAGGCACGCACGTGTCGTAGTAAAGGCGTGTACGTGTCGTAGTAGAGGCGCGCACGTAGCATGTACACGTACCTACAGCGGCCAGGGTGCAAGAAAGAAAATACGGCCACGTATGTACATACGGGCAGGGTCTCGAACGCCTACTCGCGCATACGTACGGCCAGGGCTCATGTACCTGGCTGGGTCGGAACAGAGAAACAACGTCGTCGTCATGTTCATGGGCAGGCAACGGAATGCGTCGTGTTCATGGGGAGGCAACGGAATGCGTCGTGTTCATCGGGAGGCAACGGAATGCGTGGGAGCCAACCAGCTGGGTCAGAACGGAATGTGTGGTCGTGTTCATTGGGAGGGCTTGGACCGGAAAGGCGATGGAAACGAGGCCTGGCGTACCGCAGAATGGAGGAAACGGACCCCCTACGGTCGAAATGGGGGTCCTGTTGATCGGGAGGGGTGTGGCGTACCGTAAAATGGAGGAAACGGACCTCCTACGGTCGAAACGGGGGTCATGTTGATCGGGAGGGGTGTGGCGTACCGCAAAACGGACGAAACGGGCCTCCTACTGTCGAAACGGGGGTCCTGTTGATCGGGAAGGGTGTGGCGTACCGCAAAACGGGACTCCACGGGATACTGTTCATCTCCACCGTCGACCTCCTCCAGCCTCCACGGGCTACCATCGACCTCCTCCAACCTCCACGGGCTCCTTTTCATCCAGACTCCACCGCGCGCTACTCCACCGGCTACTGTTCAACCACCCCTCACGGGCACCCCTCCACTGTCTACTGTTCATCCAGCCCTCCACACCACGGGGTCCTATTCAACCACCCCTCCACCGTCTACTCTTCATCCAGCCCTCCACACCACGGGGTCCTGTTCATCCAGAGGCAACGCCACCGCTCACTATTCATCCACCCCCCCGGAAACGCTCACTGTTCATCCAATCGATCGGCTTCAGTTAGCAGCACTAGCGAACGATCGGGTTCAGTTAACAGCCGTCGATCGATCGCTCGGGTTCAGTAACGCGTAGCCTACAGTGCAATCGCTCGGGTTCAGTTAGAGCACAACGCCTCGCTCGGGTTCAGTTAGAGCCAACGCCTTACACACATGCGTGTACGTGTACAAGAGAAACGCGCATCGCTCGGCCCCCGACCTCCCACCATAACCGGGAACTCCCCGAAATTTTCCTCCCCCTCGCTTCTACCACGGTTTTTTCCGTCATGGACGGCCCAAAGAATGTCATGCAGCTGCGTCTCCGGCCCGCCCAGGACGAAAAGCCCATTTTCTGTCATAATTTTTTGTCATAGAAGTAGGAGCCCACCACATCTATGATGATACCGGGTTTTTTCACAATTATCGTCATAGAAGTGTCATATGTATGACAGAAAAAATTCGTTCGGCCCAAAATGTCACGGATGTGTCTTTTTTTGTAGTGGGTGTTATACCTGACTCCTTACCTTCGTCAAGATCCCAATCTTCAGAGTTGCATTTAATTTTGTCCAATAAATTCCATTTGTATTCAATAGTCTTCATAATAAAGGAACCAGTACAAGAAGTATCGATCATGGAGCGATTGTTGTCAGAAAGCCGAGCATAATTTTTTTGAGTAATCATTTCTCTTGAGAGCTCATGATTGGGGCATGAATATAACATTGACTTAAGCCTTCCCCAAGCTTGAGTGGTGCTTTCTCCTTAGCGAGGCCAAAAATTATATATATATATATATATATATATAGGAAAATGGGTTAGTACTCCTAGGAGTATGTACTCCCACCTCCGTCCACCCTCCCTCTTATCCAAACCATTTTATGCTTTTAATAATTAAACTGAATTATCTATGGATAATCACGTGGTAGTTGAAAATCCCTTAAACATAATCCTTGTTTTTAGGGATTCCAAACTACACCCCACTTGCCGTGGAAAAACACATCGTCATTGTTACATACCAAAAGTTGGACGGCTCTCTCGTCGAGCTCCGCCGTGGCCGACGACTACGAACGATGGTGACGATCATCCCCGTGTATACCCAGCATGTCTCTCGCATCTAGATCAAGCACTCCCATTCGGGTCTACTCCACCTGTCAGACTTGACCAGATCTAAAACCAGGTACGCTGCACTCACGTCCAAGTATCACCATTAATTTCCCCGAACAGGTAATTGGAGGAAGGGCATGGAATTATGAAGTTAGCAGGACGGCTCAATGAGGAAGAAGACATGAGGCCAACCGGCGACTCAGTAGGATGGCTACACCATGCATGCAGATGTGATGCGTCCAGAAATGGCTCGATGACGTACATTAGATGCATCAGGCGATGGCTTGACAACGTTTTCCATGACAACTCATCGTAATTAGCGTGTTAGACGCGCGCAGTTAAGCTTTCATCCATGGTCTGGCTATAGATCCAATTGGACATGGATGTACTGAGCATAGTCGAGCTTTCTTTGCACCAGTGTTCTACGGATCCAGCATGCGCAAACGTGTGTTGTATATACTTTCTTATGGATATCATGTACTTCTTTTTTCAAAGCATATACTACTTTGATCCGTACAATATACACTTAATGCCGAAGATTTGAAGTACAAACTCCATAAAAAACACGTACGTACATGCTCTTAATGTATGTAAATGACGCCTCTAAAAAATGCCTCATTTTTGGATGCTTGGCACATACTACCACTTAAATAAGAAAAAAGTATACACGAAGAAAAAGCAGTATATACTACCTATAAGAAATCAGTACATACATACCCTTCATTAAAGATGTAGATACTAATTTGGATGCTTAGGTTATATACCACCCAAAAATCAGTATATATTACTTAATAATAGGCAGTATTATATACCGCACATACTACAAGAAAGAAGTTTATATACTAGTTTGAATATTTGGATGAGTAACTAAAGTAGTGGTGTATACAGGACGAAAAGCAGTATATATATACACTAAAACGTATTATGCCCTAAATTAACAATATCTACAAATGAAAAAAAATCCACATGTGCGTACATACTACTAAAATAATTCAGAAGTGTATACCACAATTATGACACCAAGTAGCTGGTTAAAAAAGACCCAAATGGTATTTACATATACTTATTCCAACATGCTTCACTTAGTTTCAGTATACATAATTTCTTGTCGTATACTTATCCTCGTTGATGTAGTATACATACTACAGGACGGCGAAACATATATTATTGCTTGGTAAGGGAACATCGTATGGAAGATAAACCTCTGTGCTATACTCCTTGTGCAAAAAGTAGTACATACACCTTTAAAAGTAGTATATCTCTTTTTTTATTTTTGTTTTGCATCGAGTAGTATACCTAATTTAAAAAAAGAACCATATACTCCTTTCCAACAATCAGTTATCAGTATATACTGATCAATATTGCATGCATCATACGAATGATACTCCAGTATAAACATATGGTAGTATATACTCTGAAAATAGTAGTATATACCCCATTAAAAAATCAGTATATGTACATACTCCTTTGAAACAATCAGCATGCAAACGTTTTTACATAACCCACATCCAGATACCATTAATTTAAACTCCAATTATATGGTTTAATCTAATCTATAGTTAGCTCCGCATGCATGGGGGAGTTCCGGCGGGCTGGTTGTTAGATCTGTTCGGCCACCATTTAAGAAATCGGATATAATGAATGGATAACTCAGTTTTCCAATCTACTACTAATGGTGGGAGTAATTCTAAAAAAACTAATGGTGGGAGTACATACACCCGGGAGTATAAAAGAGGAGTCCTATATATATATATATAATTACGATCAAGATGAACAAGATGCATATGATAAAACTTCGGATGGAATTCCAATTTCAACCGTTTGTAGTACCATGATCCCATATCATCACATAGCCTATACCATGTCAATGCATCTTCCTTCAAAGATAAAGGGAAGACCTTCTTCTTGATAACATCATCGGGCATACCTGCAAGCATAAATAATCCAAAAACTTCATCCACATAGATTAAGTGTAAGTCGGGATGCAATGTTCCATCTCCTGCAAAAGGATTAGCTAGCAGTTTCTCTATCATACCCGAACGAATTTCAAAGTAAACATTTTCATTTTCAGTAGGTTGAGGAGCAACTATTTGCTCTACCGGTCGGGGTGAAGATACCCCGAACAAGCCCCTCAAAGGATTACTTTCCATAGTAACAAGTGACAGTAAATTTCAGCACACTATATAAATTTTCCTTACCAAAGGCGCTTCACTCCCCGGCAACGGCGCCAGAAAAGAGTCTTGATGACCCACAAGTATAGGGGATCTATCGTAGTCCTTTCGATAAGTAAGAGTGTCGAACCGAACGAGGAGCAGAAGGAAATGATAAGCGGTTTTCAGTAAGGTATTCTCTGCAAGCACTGAAATTATCGGTAACAGATGGTTTTGTGATAAGGTAATTGGTAACGAGTAGCAAGTAATAAAAGTAAATAAGGTGCAGAAAGATGGCCCAATCCTTTTTGTAGCAAAGGACACGCCTGGACAAACTCTTATATGATCTAAAGCTCTCCCGAGGACACATGGGAATTATCGTCAAGCTAGTTTTCATCACGATCATATGATTCGCGTTCGGTACTTTGATAATCTGATATGTGGGTGGACCGGTGCTTGGGTACCGTACTTACTTGGACAAGCATCCCACTTATGATTAACCCTTATTGCAAGCATCCGAACTACAACAGAAGTATTAAGGTAAACCTAACCATAGCATGAAACATATGGATCCAAATCAGCCCCTTATGAAGCAACGCATAAACTAGGGTTTAAGCTTCTGTCACTCTAGCAACCCATCATCTACTTATTACTTCCCAATGCCTCCCTCTAGGCCCAAGAAATGGTGAAGTGTCATGTAGTCGACGTTCACATGACACCACTAGAGGGATGACAACATACATCTCATCAAAATATCGAACGAATACAAAATTCACATGACTACTAATAGCAAGACTTCTCCCATTTCCTCAGGAACAAACGTAACTACTCACAAAGCATATTCATGTTCATAATCAGAGGGGTATTAATATGCATAATGGATCTGAACATATGATCTTCCACCAAGTAAACCAACTAGCATCAACTACAAGGAGTAATCAACACTACTAGCAACCCACAGGTACCAATCTGAGGTTTGGATACAAAGATTGGATACAAGAGGTGAAGTAGGGTTTGAGATGAGATGGTGCTGGTGAAGATGTTGATGGAGATTGACCCCATCCCGATGAGAGGATTGTTGGTGATGACGATGGTGATGATTTCCCCCTCCTGGAGGGAAGTTTCCCAGCAGAACAGCTCCGCCAGAGCCCTAGATTGGTTCTGCCAAGGTTCCGCCTTGTGGCGGCGGAGTCTCGTCCCGAAAGCTTGCTTCTGATTTTTTTCCTCGATGAAAGACTCCATATAGCAGAAGATGGGCATCGGAGGGCCACCAAGGGGCCCATGAGGAAGGGGGTGTGCCCAGGGGGTAGGGCGCGCCCCCCACCCTCGTGGCCAGGGTGTGGCCCCCCTCTGGAACTTCTTGCGCTCAGTATTTTTTATATATTCTGGAAATAGCTTCCGTGAAGTTTCAGGACTTTTGGAGTTGTGCAGAATAGGTCTCTAATATTTGCTCCTTTTCCAGCCCTGAATCTCAGCTGCCGGCATTCTCCCTCTTTATGTAAACCTTGTAAAATAAGAGAGAATAAGCATAAGTATTGTGACATAATTTGTAATAACAGCCCATAATGCAATAAATATCGATATAAAAGCATGATGCAAAATGGACGTATCAGAGTTCGGCGTCCGAAGACTAGGAGTTAACCCCTGCCGGACTCGCCATCCCCACTACAGATTCATCGGGGAGCCTGGACACAAGCACGGCGTTCGAAGACCAGGATCTCGCCCTGGCCAGACTCGTGCCTCGTCTCACCGCGGTTGTGGAGGTCAACTCTGAAGAAACCTCATATGCCAATCCGACCATCCTCACCTTGTTAAACAAGGCTACTGATCGGATCCACATGATGACTATCGTCGACAGCCCGCCCTCGGCTCATGTTCGACGGAGCCTTGAGGTAGGACACAGGGAATTTTACGTCCCACCCTCCACCCACTTAATAGCCACTGTCGAAGACTTAACCGACATGCTGGACTATGCCCCCGAGGAGGTCGACGACATGGACGACGGCTGCGAAGCCACGACCCATATGGACATCGCGCCTCCCGTCATTGGCCGATGAACGGACACTTCCACCTATGACGTCTACATGGTGGACACCCCCCAGGATGACGGTGATGGTGCTAATGGGGATGGCACCCCTAGAAGGGACAGTAGCAAACCTAGAGAGGAGCCCCCCAAATGCCGGAGACAACGCTGATGATCCAAGGGGCAACACAGTAGGGAATGAAAAACATGCACCGGGGAGGGCGACACTCTGGACAACGCGAAAGACCTCGGCTACCCTGCCCCCGAGAACCAGTCTGCTGGCTTAGAGGGGCATATGGGCCAATACAACACCGAGGACCCCGATGACTCCAAAGATAGCAATTACATGCCTCTCTCCGAAGGGGAAGTCAGCCTTGGAGCTGAAGATTTTATCGTCCCACAAGATCCACTAGAACTGGAGCAGTTCAAGAAACAGCTAATAGCTACGGCGCGAAGCTTGAAGAAGAAGAAGTAATGGATAAAAGCCGAACAAGACACCCTCAATGACAGAAGGACGAAAGTCCTAGAAGCCGAAGAAGGGTATGGCTATGAACGACAAATAAAGAGCTATCCTAAGCGCAAACTGTTGCCACAATTCGATGACGAGGCCTTTGAGCCCGTACCGCCCAGACAAACTCAAGGCGACCAACCCGACCGCCCCCCTCGACGAAGGGACAAGGCCGGCTGGAGAGCCCGAATACCCACCTGCCCCCCTCGCCATAAAGGCGAGGAGGCGGCACAACCAACATATCAATATGATCTACGAGACGACCTAGCCGCTAGAGAAGGTTAGTCAAGGTCCATTTACGGATCAAGAGGTTACCCTCCCGAAATAAGAGATGGATACCAAGCATGGCTCGACCGAAATGATAGAGTTCGGGATCAACGCCGGGCACGGATGGAATCCAAGGTTCGACCCGATGTGGCCCGAATTGAAGGAAATATGCCCTAGAGGCAATAATAAAGTTGTTATTTTATATTTCCTTAATCATGATAAAGGTTTATTATTCATGCTATAATTGTATTGATTGGAAACTGAAATACATGTGTGCATACATAAACAAATACCGTGTCCCTAGTAAGCCTCTACTAGACTAGCTTGTTGATCAAAGATGGTTAAGCTTTTCTAACCATAGACATGTTTTGGCATTTGATAACGTGATCACATCATTAGGAGAATGATGTGATAGACAAGACACATCCGTTAGCTTAGCATATGATTGTTTAGTTTATTGCTATTGCTTTCTTAATGTCAAATACATATTCCTTCGACTATGAAATTATGCAACTCCTGGATACCGGAGGAATACCTTGTGTGCTATCAAACATCACAACATAACTGGGTGATCATGCTCTATAGGTATCTCCGAAGGTGTTTGTTGAGTTGGCATAGATCGAGATTAGGATTTGTCACTCAGTGTATTGGAGAGGTATCTCTGGGCCCTCTTGGTAATAGACATCATAAGTAGCCTTGCAAGCAAAGTGACTAAGGAGTTAGTTACAAGATGATGTATTACAGAACGAATAAAGAGACTTGCCGGTAACGAGATTGAACTAGGTATGAAGATACCGACGATCAAATCTCAGGCAAGTAACATACCAACAGACAAAGGGAATTACTTATGTTGTCATTAGGTTCGACCAGTAAAGATCTCCGTAGAAAATGTAGGAGCCAATATGGGCATCCACGTTCCGCTATTGGTTATTGACCGGAGAGGTGTCTCAGTCATGTCTACATTGTTCTCAAACCCGTAGGGTCCGCACGCTTAACGTTCATTGATGATATAGTGTTATATGAGTTATATGATTTGGTGACCGAATGTTGTTCGGAGTCCCGGATGAGATCACGGGCATGACGAGGAGCTCTGGAATGGTCCTGAGGTAAAGATTGATACATAGGACGATACTATTTGGACACTGGAAGAGTTTCGGAGTGCATCGGGTAGTCATCGGATCGCCGGAAGGGGTTCCGGACACCCCCGGGAGGTCTATGGGCCTAATGGGCCAAGGGGAGGGACACACCATCCCACAAGGGGGCTGGCACGCCCTCTCCCTGGCCGCCGACCCTAGGGGAAGGAAAGGGGGAGGGTTGGCCCCTCCTTCCTTTCCCTCCTCATGTGAGAAAGGAAAGGGGGGCACCACCTCCCCCTGCCTTCCCCCCGCATACAAACATGGCAGGGGGCACGACTAGGGTCAGGAGCCCAAGTGGGATTCGGCCTACTTGGGGCGCCTTCTCGCTGCCTCCCCTCCCCCGCCTATATATATTTGGGAGGGGGCGCCACACATAGCCCACGACAATCTCTTAGCCGTGTGTGGTGCCCCTCTCCACAGTTTCCTCCCTCGGTCATATTTTGGTAGTGCTTAGCTGAAGCCCTGCGGAGATAGCATCACCACCACTGTCACCACGCTGTCGTGCTGCCGGAACTCATCCACTACTTCGCCGTCTTGCTGGATCAAGAAGGCGAGGACGTCATCAAGCTGAACGGGTGCTGAACACGAGGGTGTCATACGTTCGGTACTCGATCGGTTGGATCATGAAGAAGTTCGACTACATCAACCACATTACTAAATGCTTCTGCTTACGGTCTATGAGGGTACGTAGACAAACTCTCCCCTCTCGTTGCTATGCATTTCCATGGATAGATCTTGCGTGTGTGCAGATTTTTTTTTGTTTTACATGCAATGTTTCCCAACAGTGGCATCCGAGCCAGGTCTATGCATAGATGATATGCATGTGTAGAACACAAAGAGTTGTGGGCGGTGATAATCATATTGCTTGCCACCAACATTTTATTTTGATTCGGCAGTATTGTGGGCTGAAGAGGCCCGGACCAACATTACATGTCCACGCACATGAGACTGGTTCCACCAACTGACATGCAACTTGTTTTGCATAAAGGTGGCTGGCGGGTGTCTGTTTCTCCTACTTTAGTCGAATAGAATTTGACTACGGCCGGTCCTTGAAAAAGGTTAAGACAGCAAACTTGATAAATCACCGTTGTGGTTTTTCCATAGTTAAGAATGGTTCTTGCTAGAACCCCGTAGCAGCCACATAAAACTTGCAACAACAAAGTAGAGGGCGTCTAACTTGTTTTTGCAGGGCATGTTGTGATGTGATATGGTCAAGACGTGATATGATATACGTTGTTGTATGAGATGATCATGTTTTGTAATATCGACAACTGGCGGCAGCCTTAGGGTTGTGTCTTAATTATTGTATGAAATGCAAGCACCATGTAATTTCTTTACTTTATCGCTATGCGTTAGCAATAGTTGTAGAAGCAATAGTTGGCGAATCGACCTCGATGCAACGATGAAGATCAAGGTGTCGAGCCAGTGACGATGGAGATCACGACGATGCTTTGGAGATAGAGATCAAAAGCACAAGATGATGATGGCCATATCATGTCACATATTTTGATTGCATGTGATGTTTATCCTTTATGCATCTTACTTTGCTTAGAACGACAGTAGCATTATAAGATGATCCCTTCACTAAATTTAAAGATAAAAGTGTTCTCCCCGAGTATGCACCGTTGCCAAAGTTTGTCGTTTCGAAGCACCTCGTGATGATCGGGTGCGATAGACTCTACATTCACATACAACAGGTGTAAGACAGTTTTGCACATGCAGTATACTTGGGTTAAACTTGATGAGCCTAGCATGTATAGACATGGTCTCGGAACACTGGAGACCGAAAGGTCGAATGTTAGTCATATAGTAGATACGATCAACATAGATATGTTCACCATTGATGACTACCCCATCTCTGTGATGATTGGACATGGGTTAGTTGATTTTGATCATGTATCACTTAGATAACTTGAGGGATGTTTATTTAAGTGGGAGTTCATTAGTAATTTGACTAATTGAACTTCATTTATCATGTACTTAGTCTTAATAGTTTTGCATATCTATGTTGTAGATCAATGGCTCGAGCTACCGTTCCCCTAAATTTTAATGCGTTCCTAGAGAAAGCTAAGTTAAAAGATGATGGTAGCAACTACACGGACTGGATCCGTAACTTGAGGATTATCCTTATTGCTGCACAGAAGAATTGTGTCCTTGATGCACCGCTAGGTGACAGACCTACTGTTGGAGCTACTGCAAGTGTTATGATCGTCTGGCAGGCTCGATCTGATGACTACTCAATAGTTCAGTGTGCCATGCTTTATGGCTTAGAACCGGGACTTGAAAGATGTTTTAAACGTCATGGAGCATATGAGATCACTACTGCAGGATGCTGCTAACGCGACACTACGATCAGAGACCCTTCGACGAAACTGTCTGCGATGCAATAATCGCAAACGGTGGTGTAAAAGAACTGTCAAAAAAGGTGCAAAACGTTTGCGATGGAGGAGACATCAAGCAAGGTTCAGATTTTAGTTGCGTCTGTGATGCAGGGCATACTGTTCAGTCCAATGAACTGTTTGCATGGGGTAGAACAAAAGAAATGGGCAGCCTGATGAAGGTGTGTGCGATATACAGCATACGGTTCACTCAGATGAACTGTTTGTGATTAGGCAACACAAAAGAAACGGTCATCCAGATCAAGGTGTGTGTGATTGAGGGCATACTCTTCAGAAGGATTAAGTGTTTGTGATTAGGCAACATAACAGAAATGGGTCAGCCAGATCAAAGTGTCTGCGATTGATGGCATACACTTCACATGGATGAACTGTTTGTGATTAGCCACAACAAACTGAAACAGTTAGATAGATCAACGTGTGTGCGCTAGACGGGCACACACATTCTAATTAAAAGAAGCGTGCACGATGGTAATAACGAGCGTGCACGGTTGTTGGAACAAGACGTGTGCTGACATAGCCTATTTCGGTGCACCCTATGGTGCAAACGCAATGTACGCGGTCGAGAAGGCGTACGTGCCCACGTTACGCCTTCCAGGAATAGTGCTGCACTTATAACCGTCAGTAAATTTTGAGCATGCGTCCCGTCATGTTCCAAATTGCAAACCTGTTCACACCGATTAAAACCTAAATGGTTTCCCACTTAGGAGTGTATTACTACTCGGTTATAAATACTACTACTCCAAGATGACTGCACATTCCTCCTCAACTCCTCATCCACAAAAACAAAGTCATTCATCATCGTTCCCTTTGCGTCTGCCATGGCCAGCGTGAGTTCTGGGTCGAGAGATTGCCACCAGGGAGATGCGAGCATGGAAGCGGAAGCACGAGTGAGGGAGTCCTGGATTAGGGGGTCTCCAGACAGCTGGACTATATCCTTTGGCCGGGTTGTTGGACTTTGAAGATACAAGATTGAAGACTTCGTCCTGTGTCCGGATGGGACTCTCCTTGGCGTGGAAGGCAAGCTAGGCAATACGGATATGTAGATCTCCTCCCTTGTAACTGACCTTGTGTAACCCTAGCCCCCTCCGGTGTCTATATAAACCAGAGGGTTTAGTCCGTAGGACAATAGACAATGATACCATAGGCTAGCTTCTAGGGTTTAGCCTCTACGATCTCGTGGTAGATCAACTCTTGTAATACTCATATCATCAAGAACAATCAAGCAGGACGTAGGGTTTTACCTCCATCAAGAGGGCCCGAACCTGGGTAAATATCGTGTCCCCTGCCTCCTATTACCATCCGCCTTAGACGCATAGTTCGGGACCCCCTACCTGAGATCCGCCGATTTTGACACCGACAATGGTGCTTTCATTGAGAGTTCCACTGTGCCGTCACCGTAAGGCTTGATGGCTCCTTCGATCATTGGTAACGATGCGGTCCAAGGTGAGGTTTTCTTCCCCGGACAGATCTTCGTATTCGGGGGCTTCGCACTACGGGCCAATTCGCTTGGCCATCTGGAGTAGATCAAGAGCTATGCCCCTGGCCATCAGGTCAGATGCAGAAACTTAAACTACACTGCCGACATCCGCGGAGACTTGATCTTCGATGGATTCGACCCCGTGTCAGGTGCGCCGCACAGTCACAACGAGCACGACGTAACTCTGCCGTCGGACAGTGTTTGAGAGATCGCATCTGCAACTACTCCGGCCTTCAATCCGGAGCAAATTGCACCATCCAAGGATGGAGGGATAGACCCCACCATGGAGGCCGCACTCTCAGTGGCGATGGAGCCGGATACTGACTCACCCCTTACGAGAGCCGTGTCGCCAAATCACTGGATTCGTCTCCGGCCATGGACTCCAAGCCGCCTGCATCCGTGCCCATCGAATCCGACTAGGCGCCGATCATGGAGTTCACCTCCGCGGATATTTTTCAGCACTCGCCTTTCGGTGATGTGCTAAATTCATTAAAGTCTCTCTCCTTGTCAGGAGAACCTTGGCCGAACTATGTCCGGCTAGAATGGGATACACACGACGAAGAAATTCGCTACCCGCCCACCACCCACTTAGTAGCCACTGTCGACGACTTAACCGACATGCTCAACTTCGACTTCGAAGACATCGACGGCATGGACGAAGATGCAGGAGACGAACAGGAACCAGCGCCCACAAGGCGCCGGATAGCCACTTCATCACATGCCATATACATGGTGGATACACCCAAAGAAGGCAACGGCGAAGAGAAAACGGAGGATGGCCCCTCCAAGAAGCAACCCAAGCGCCGACGTCAGCGGCGCCGCTCTAAGTCCCGCCATAGCAAAAACAGCGATAACAGCGCAAGAGAAAATAACACTCCAGTCGGCTCCAGAGGAAACGACGACCACATTGCCCCGGCGGCAAAGCACGATGAAGCTGCAAACGGTGAACATAGTACGGATCCGACGTACGAACATGGTGACGCCGAGTATAAACCTCATCAAACCCCCTCTGGGGAGGAAAACAGTCCGGACGAAGATGCACACATCATCCCGGAAACACACTTGGAGCAAGAGAACCTTCACAGAAGGCTTATTGCCACAGCGAGGAGTCTGAAGAAGCAGAAGCAAAGGCTGAAGGCCACACAAAATACACTCAACAGTAGGTGGAACAAAGTGCTCGGCAACGAAGCAAAGTATGGTGGAAGTTACCACACAAAGAGCTATCCAAAGCGCAAGCTGTTACTTGAATTCGACGACGAGGCCTTAGAGCCCACACAGCCAAAAAATGAAACAGCCAACCGGCCGGATCCACCACCATGTGACCGTGATAGAGCGGATAACAAATACGCACATAAGTCAACACACGATGTACGTGAGGACTTGCGCCAAAAATCCGGTATGACCAGATCCATCTATGGATCTAGGAAGCGTGCTCCGGCACAAAATCAAAACCAAATACCACAACCGTCCGAACGCCATGGTACATCCAAGTATAGGGGTGCCGCACACCCCCTATGTTTCACCGATGAGGTGCTGGACCACGAATTCCCAGAAGGATTCAAAGCAGTGAACATAGAGGCGACGACGGGACCACAGACCCTGGGGTCTGGATTGAGGACTTTATCCTCCATATCCATATGGCTCGCAGAGACGATCTCCATGCCATTAAATACTTTCCCCTCAAGCTTAAAGGACCAGCTCGGCACTGGCTGAAAAGCCTCCCCGAAAACTCAATTGGAAGTTGGGAGGAGCTCGATGATGCTTTTCGGGCTAATTTTCAAGGGACCTACATCCGACCTCCGGATGCAGACGATTTAAGTGATATAATTCAACAGTCCGGAGAGTCCGCTCGAAAGCTTTGGAACAGGTTTCTCACCAAGAAGAACCAAATCGTCGACTGTCCGGACGCCGAAGCCTTAGCAGCTTTCAAACACAGTGTCCGAGACGAATGGCTCGCCAGACACATCGGCCAAGAAAAACCGAGAACAATGGCAGCTCTAACAAGTCTCATGACCCGCTTCTGCGTGGGCGAAGACAACTGGTTAGCCCGCAGTAGCACCAGCGACCCAAGCACATCCGAAGTCAGGGATGGCAATGGAAAACCACGACACAATAAAAGCAAGGGTCGAAATAAAGAAGATAGCCCAGATAATACGGCAGTAAACGCCAGATTCAGGGGCTCTCAACTAGGTCAGCGGAAAAAGCCTTTCAAAGGCAGCAGAGACGGACCATCTGGCCTAAACAAGATTCTTGACAAACTATGTCAAATTCATGGCACCCCCGATAAACCTGCAAATCACACCCACAGAGAATGCTGGGTCTTCAAGCAGGCAGGTAAGCTAAACGCCGAACACAAGGGGGGAGAAACCAAGCGAAGACGAGGACGAGCCTCGCCAGCAAAGCATTGGAGGATAGAAAAAATTCCCACCAGAGGTTAAAACAGTCAACATGATATATGTGACGAAGAGGAGAAGCAAACATGTACTCTGAGACACACACACACACGCCATAGAGCCCATCACCCCTAGGTTCAACCCCTGGTTGGCCTGCCCAATCACTTTTGATCGCGGGGATCACGCAACAAGCATCCGACACGAAGGATTGGCTACCTTGGTGTTAGACCCAATAATAAACGGATACCATCTCACACAAGTCCTCATGGACAGTGGCATTGGTCTAAATCTGATATATCAGGACACAGTCTGCAAAATGGGAATAGACCCGACAAAAATAAGCCAGCATACTACTACCTTCAAGGGAATAATACCAGGCCTAGAGGCCCGCTGCACGGGCTCTCTATTACTAGAGGTTGTATTCGGTTCTTTCAACCACTTCCGAAGCGAAAGGTTAACTTTCTACATTGCTCCATTCCGAAGTGGCTATCAGGCACTACTCGGAAGAGCAGCTTTCGCTCGTTTTAATGCAATACCGCATTATGCTTCTCTCAAGCTTAAGATGCCCGGTCCACGTGGCACCATCACAGTTAGCGGAAACACTGAGCGCTCTCTATGCGCGGAAGAATGTGCGGCGGCTTTAGGCGCCGAGCACTAGACGGCCTCACCAACCAGAAAAAATGATAGGTCGTCAAGACCACGGACACGGTTAGACGAGTCCGGTGCACCACTACATATACATGAGATTGGTTTGATGATCAAACCCTCCTAGACGATACCAGGGGCTTCCCGCGTGTAATCAGGGCTAGTTCGGCTCAACTTGACTTATCTTGAATTTTAATGGTTTATTGATAATAACCAATTTTCTGGCACGACAACTTTCACCTAAGTTCTTCTCTTTTATAGATGACAATCGTGCTACACCCGTCCAGGACACGGCACAACGGAGACACAGGTGCAGATGTGCAGCAAGGACCCGCTCAATGGTTTCTTTTTAGATTAAGACCCTGCGTAAACCTTTTTTACTGTCTCTTGTTGTTCACATCCTCCGGATACTCAATACAACCGATAAGGATGCCGACGTATTGGCATGTGGCCATGTCAGGATATTGCATGTACCTGGACACCCAGGGTTTATTATTAAGGGCATTGTTCGGCCCGGGATATGTTATAAAGACTGAATACCTTAGGGAGTGTTCGGCATCGCGAGTTTGGCCTTATATGCATCAGCTCCAAATCATGTCTTTGGTCAAATGTTGGGTTTGCCCGGCTCCCATGTTTTGGTACCTTACGTTCCGCTATATCGGCTAAGGTAGCACTGGGAGAACTACTGCGATTGTGCCCTGGTTCATCCGGATGAGCACCTCAGTAGAGAAAGCCGAAAACTGACTGTCATGATATAGCGCGAGACTGGTCAACCACTCGATGACTCAGCGGAATCTTCAGGATTCCTCCGCATTAACGAAGGGCCGTTTCCCGGTCATGTATGTATGCGCCCCGTATTCGGACGAGCGCAGAAGTACCAGGGGCTATATATTAGCCCCACCATCAAACTCCTATGGCTAAGTGAAAGTGTTAAAGCAATATAGTCTGATTGCCTCGTTCGCTGCGCTACCACCTCCTTAATGGACCAAGACATTGGACCAAATGTGAATACGCCTTTTTTGCGAACACCTCCGCATTATATGCGTGGGGGCGGGAGCCGACGACTGCAAACTTTCAGGTTATATACATATATACAAAACGGCCGCACATGCGGCATCATAATACTTTCAGGAAAAAGTATAAACACAACCTTGATAACTCAATAAAACATTGTTTTTACAATGGGAGTACATGTCACTAGAACATAATATTGTTCGAGCACTGAGCCTCTATCGAACGAGCGCCTTCAAGAACTTCTTCAAAGTAGTGCTCGGCAGCCACTCGGCCCACGGCCGAACCCTGTGTTGCAACAGTGGTGGCCTCCATCTCTACCCAGTATGTCTTGACACGGGAAAAGGCCATCTGCGCACCCTCTATGCACGCCGACCTCTTCATAGCATCAATGTGCGGCACAGCACCAAGGAATTGTTGCACCAAACTAAAGTAACTATTCGGCCTTGGCCCTCCCGGCCATAGATGATCCACAACCGACCTCATGGCGAGTCCGGACAATCTATGGAGCTCGGCCCACTCGGCCATCCGCTCATTGAACAGCAGCGGACGCACTGGAGCATGGAATTGTGACCAGAACAGCTTTTCCACTTCGCGATCTCCTTGATCCTTGAAGTACTTGGCCGCATCAGCAGCACTTGCCGCCAAATCCACGTAGGCATCCGCAGAACTCCATAGTTGATCAAGAGGAGCATACTTCGGATCTCCAAACTTAGTCCGCAACAAGAAGGGCTTCCCAGCCATGATATCCGCAGCTTGATGCAGCTCCTCCTTCGTCGCTCTGATTTTAGAGCGGGCTTCCTTGGCTGCTACCATGGTCTTCTCTAGGTCCGGTGCCCTCGCTCGGCTTTCTTTTTCAAGAAGCTGGTAACGGACAGCGGCATCTTTCAACTCAATGGCCATCTTGGCTATCCTTTCCTTGCTCTGGCGATGCGCGGACTGTTTGGCCCGCAGCTCTTTGACCGCCCTTAGAGCGGTCGCATCGCTATTCCTTGCTTGTTCCTTGGCTCGGGCAAGCTCTGCCCGAAGGGTCTCCACGGTGGCAGCTCCATTTGTAGTCACAACATATTAAAGATACTGGCATCATGCTCCTCGTACTATGTGTTAATCACCGGAGAAATCACTTACCCTGTGCCTCGTCAAGCCGCTTGTTGACAAGCACGATGTTGGCATCTGCCGCATCAAGTTGCCGCTTTAGCTCAGGAAACACATCAGTCCGGCTAGCCACCGGAGCTTCAGCCACCTGCACATAAAGGCGGTCTGGTTATTACCTGGGACTATGATCCTCTGTTTGCCGCCGTTTTCAACGACAACCAGAGTCTCAGGGGCTACTATCTGCATAGGGCACACCTAACATGTGCGGTACCGTCAAAAACATACACTATTTCACGTACCTCAAAGCCTTTCAGCAGACTCATAAAAGCTTCGTGCAATCTGCTTTCAGCGGACGAAATCCTTTCAATTACCGTACCCATTAGCGTACGATGCGCTTCTAAGATGGCCGCTTGCTCCAGAAGATCCTTCAGTGCGTCCGACCGCACACTGTACGGTCCCGGATTCTTTCTGTTGCTCTCTTTAGGGGCCGAATACTGAGGAGTCCGGGTGGCCAAGGGATTTCCCCCTGGCCTTGGCGGATCAGGAGAAACCCTCCGCGACGACACTTCAGGGTCGCCCGCCTCATGAGGCGGGGTGGCAGGGGGAGGTGTTTCGCTCTCCATCATCTCCGGAAGAAGATCCCCCGAAGACGAACTCTGTCGAGAAGGGCTACGATCCGAACTACAAGATATAAGCTTCGGTTATTGTCTTCAGAAGTAAGGTAGGATATTTTCACTACTAAGTACTTTTCGATTACTTACAGCTCGGTAGAGGGCTGATTCCCTTGCGGACACTATGCGGCAAGGGTACCCCCCGAGGCAGGACCCTCTAGCGAAGATTTCTTCCACCGTTTGGAAACCTCTGTTTCCGGATCTTCAGAGGTGGTCCTCTTCTTTCCTCGGGGAGAGGGAATGTCAGATTCTTCTCCCTGGTTATCCTCCTTCGCGGAGGCGCTCATTCCCCCGGTTGGGACGAGTAGTGAGCGAGGCTCGCTTTCGGCCTCTTTATTCCCCCCTTTATCTTCCTTCGAGGGCACTTGATAAGGCGCCGGCTCCAGCATTCTGTCTAGTACTGGATTGGCCAAGCCCTCGGGAAGGGGGGCCGGACACCTGATCATCTTCGCCTTTGTTATCCAGTCCTGGTCAAAGAGCGACTTTTCAGAATGATGTTATGATGAATAAGAGAAACAGTGTGTTCGACCATGGGATTACTTACTTGGGTATCCGGGTGATTACAGCTCAGACCCACATCCTCGGTGGTGTCCGGACACTTTATTTGTGATCCGAAGAACAACTTGTACATCTCCTCGAGCGTCATGCCGAGGAAGTGCTGAATGATTCGCGGTCCCTCCGGGTTGAACTCCCACAAACGGAGAGGTCTACGTTTGCAAGGTGGGACCTGGCGAACTAGCATGACCTGCATCACCGTGACCAGGTTGACGTCTCTCTCAATGAGATCTCGGATGCGGCTCTGCAATATCAGCACATCCTTTACTGGACCCCAGTTTAGCCCCTCGCTGATCCATGACGTCAGTTGTGGTGGGGGGCGGGCGAGCGAAAGGCAGGGACGGCTGCCCACTTGGCACTTCGGGGAGCTGTGATATAAAACCACTCCCGCTGCCACAAACTGGACACCTCTGGGAAGGAACCCTCTGGCCATGGAGCATCAGCGCTTTTGCTTATTACGGCACCTCCGCACTCTGCGTGCCGCCCCTCGGTCATCTTCGGCTTCACATTGAAGGTCTTGAGCCACAGGCCGAAGTGAGGGGTAATGCGGAGGAAGGCCTCACATACGACGATGAACGATGAGATGTGAAGGAGGGAATCCGGGGCCAGATCGTGGAAATCCAGCCCGTAATAGAACATGAGTCCCCTAACAAAGGGATCCAGAGCGAGGCCTAGTCCTCAGAGGAAGTGAGAGACGAACACAACACTCTCGTTGGGTTCGGGAGTGGGGATGACCTGCCCTCGGGCGGGTAGCCTGTGCGAAATTTCGGCGGTCAGATATTTGGCCTCTCTCAGCTTCTTGATGTCCTCCTCTGTGACAGAGGAAGGCATCCACCGACCTTGGAGGTTGGATCCGGACATGGTTGAAGGTCCGAAGCGCCTGACCTGAGCCTGGGGTGTTGGAACTCGAGGTGGGGGAAGGATTCGATTGAGCGCGAGAGGAAAAAGGGACAGGTCTTGGCCTCTTTATAAAGAGGGTGAATGTCAAGCGTCCTCCTCGCGGCCGTTTTGGACTCGCCTAAAATCGAGGAGTCATACCAACGGGCACGAGTGGGTTACCCACGTCCGTATTGATGAGAATCCCGTAATAAGGGGGACACGATCTCTGCTTCGACAAGACGTGTCAAGAAAACCGCCTCGCGATATGTGCGGTGCTGGTTGAGAAAAATGGTTCGAATAATGACCGGGCCATGACGTAACGTCATGCTGTCAAAACGCGTCAGCAGATTAGATTTGTGGAAATATTATTCTCTCTATGGTGGTATGTGGAAATTATTTTGCAGGGCCGGACACTATCCTTGGGTCCAAAATCTTCTATGGAGTATTCGGAGGAGGAACCCGCCTTGCAATGCCGAAGACAAAACTGCGCGCCGGACTCATCGTCATTGAAGCCTGGTTCAGGGGCTACTGAGGGAGTCCTGGATTAGGGGGTCTCTGGACAGCCGGACTATATCCTTTGGTCGGGCTGTTGGACTTTGAAGATACAAGATTGAAGACTTCGTGTCCGGATGGGACTCTCCTTGGCATGGAAGGCAAGCTAGGCAATACGGATATGTAGATCTCCTCCCTTGTAACCGACCTTGTGTAACCCTAGCCCCCTCCGGTGTCTATAAAAACCGGAGGGTTTAGTCCATAGGACAATAGACAATGATACCATAGGCTAGCTTCTAGGGTTTAGCCTCTACGATCTCATGGTAGATCAACTCTTGTAATACTCATATCATCAAGAACAATCAAGCAGGACGTAGGGTATTACCTCCATCAAGAGGGCCTAAACCTGAGTAAACATCGTGTCCCCTGCCTCCTGTTACCATCCGTCTTAGATGCACAGTTCAGGACCCCCTACCCGAGATCCGCCGGTTTTGACACCAACAACGAGAGATGTCCCGCCTCACCGCGAACGCAGCCAGCATGTCCCGCCACGCGGCCGTAGCAACACAGAGGGCCCGCCGCGCCACCGAAACAGCACGCAGGTCCTGCCGCACTGCCGATGCGGCAGACTAGTTCGGTCGCGCCGCAGAAGTAGAAGAGATGTCCTACTGCGTCATGAATGCACCAGAGATGTCCTCTCGCGTCGTGACAACCTGGGAAAATGTCTCGCGGGCAGGTGAGGACTCTTACAGGCGCGTGCATGCGATCGTCCATAGCTAGATGGATCAGATCTCCGGCTGGGCGAGGTTGCAGGATGACATGAAAGCCTCTTTTGCCAGCATCATCCGGCAAATAAATGAGAGCAATGCGAAGCTCCAGGCCGAGCGTGACCTGCTGAGGGCGAAGATCGTCGGAAGTGAGAAGCACCAGGAAGAGACCGCTGCCTTGTTGAAGCGGACCGGCGTCATCGTTGAGAAACTTATGGGCGAGAATGCCATGCTGCACATCGAGCGCAGAAGGCTGGTGGAGGAATCTGTGGATGCTCTCAAGCAGCATCTTGAGGACAAGAAAGAGCTTGTTGCCACTCGCCGCGGAGACTAGTTCCCACAGCCTGCAGCAACGTAGAGATCAGCGAGGCAGATCGTTGTCTTCCTTCTTCTTTTGCCCTTGTCCATTTCGGGCATTGCCGCATGTGGCTTTTTAAATTATGTTCCTAAATATGTAAGACAATTATTATCCACTGCCGTCGTCCTTATATTCATCATGCTTGATATAAGTCGCAGTCGATGCTATATAGGTCCGTCAGATCTTACATCAAGATCCGTGCAAATCTTTCTTTTCAAATTTTCATTTTTCTCTCTTAAATCTTAGTCCAGTGAGACACATAGCCACGTCGTAGAACAGGGGCTCGGGCACCATTAATGGAGACGTTGGGAGGGAGGTGCACGGCGGGTAGCAGTCAAAGGGCTCTCCTCCCGATGAGCACGCAAAGGGGTCTGATCGCATGCCTCCCGTACTCAAATAGCTACCCCGCACGGCACCTCCTAGCCAATAAAAAGGGGACACGTGGCGGCACGTAAATGGTAAGTAGAACGCCCACAGTTTCAATAATACTTGTGTTTCCAATTTGTAACGTGGCAGCACTTGTTCCAAAATGACTTTGTTGATTGTAAATGTGTGCGCCTTCGCAAATCGGACAGAAAAATTACCACAACATGTTGGTGCCATGTCATGACACCATGCCTAGTTTCATGATTGTCAGGCGTGTGTAAAAACAAGTTTCTCAATCTTTCCAGTCGAGCCACGATGCCCAGATGTTTGAATTTCATTCCCATTTCTTGCATGGGTTCTAGAAATTCACCCAAGGATACACATGTGATTTTTCAGACAACTTTGGTGCACTGGAGCCTATGCTTTTAGTTCAAATTTGAATTATGCACATTAAATGTGCAGAAACTCAATTAATGTATAAAAAATGCCAAATGAACCCGGAAAAACTCCAAAATTTAGCACGATACTTCTATTTGGTCTAATCTGCCCGTGTAAAAAAATTAAGGCAGCAGAAGGCAGTGTACGTATCTCGTTTCGCACACGGAGGTGACACGTTCCCTCTCGGAACCACGAGCCTTCTTGAGGGAAGCTCAGGTTTGCAAGAAGCTAACACTAAAGCTTATCCCAATTCGGCAAAAAATACCGCAGCATGTTGGTGCCATGTCATGACACCATGCTAAGTTTCATGATTTTCATACGTGTTTTGGATTTATGGGAATTAAAAAACAAAGTTTCTCAATCTTTCCGGCCGAGCCACGACGCCCAGATGTTTGAATTTCATTCTCATTTCTTGCATGGGACCTATAAATTCACCAAAGGACACACATGCGATTTTTCAACCAACTTTGGTGCACTGGAGCATGTGCTTATAGTTCAAATTTGAATTATGCACATTAAATGCACAGAAACTCAATTAATGTATTAAAAAGGCCAAACGAACCCAGAATAATTCCAAAATTTAGCACGATACTTCTATTTGGTCTAATCTGCCTGTGTAAAAAAATTAAGGCGGGAGAAGGCAGTGTACATATCTCATTTCGCACACAGAGGTGACACGTTCCCTCTCGGAACCACGAGCCTTCTTGAGGGAAGCTCCAATTTGCAAGAAGCTTACACCAAAGCTTGTCCCAATTCGGCCAAAAAATTTACCGCAGCATGTTGGTGCCATGTCATGACACCATGCCAAGTTTCATGATTTTCAGGCGTGTTGTGGATTTACTAGAATTTAAAAACCAAGTTTCTCAATCTTTCTGGCCGAGCCACAATGCCCAGATGTTTGAATTTCATTCCCGTTTCTTGCATGGGACCTATAAATACACCCAAGGACGCACATGTGATTTTTCAACCAACTTTGGTGCACTGGAGCATGTGCTTGTAGTTCAGATTTGAATTATGCACATTAAATGCGTAGAAACTCAATTAATGTATAATAAAGCCAAACGAACCCGGAATAATTCCAAAATTTAGCACGACACTTTTATTTGGTTTAAGCTGCCTGTGTAAAAAATTAAGGCGGGAGAAGGTGGTGTACGTATCCCGTTTTGCACACGGAGGTGACACGTTCCCTCTCGGAACCACGAGCCTTCTTGAGGGAAGCTCCGGTTTACAAGAAGCTTACACCAAAGCTTGTCCCAATTCGGCCAAAAAAATTACCGCAGCATGTTGGTTCCATGTCATGACACCATGCCAAGTTTCATGATTTTCAGGCGTGTTTTGGATTTACAGGAATTTAAAAACTAAGTTTCTCAATCTTTTCGGTCGAGCCACGATGCACAGATGTTTGAATTTCATTCCCATTTCTTTCATGGGACCTATAAATACACCCAAGGACACACATGTGATTTTTCAACCAACTTTGGTGCAATGGAGCATGTGCTTGTAGTTCAAATTTGAATTATTCGCATTAAATGCATAGAAACTCAATTAATGTATAAAAAGGCCAAACAAACCCGGAATAATTCCAAAATTTAGAACGATACTTCTATTTGGTCTAATCTGCCTGTGCAAAAAATTAAGGCGGGAGAAGGCAGTGTACGTATCTTGTTTCACACATGGAGGTGACACGTTCACTCTTGAAACCACGAGCCTTCTTGAGGGAAGCTCCGGTTTGCAAGAAGCTTACACCAAAGCTTGTCCCAATTCGGCCGAAAAATTTACCGTAGCATGTTGGTGTCATGTCATGACACCATGTCAAGTTTCATGATTTTCAGGCATGTTTTGGATTTACACGAATTTAAAAACCAAGTTTCTCAATCTTTCCCGCCGAGCCACGATGCCAAGATGTTTGAATTTCATTCCCATTTCTTGCATGGGACCTATAAATTCACCCAAAGACACACATGTGATTTTTCAACAAACTTTGGTGCATTGGAGCATGTGCCTATAGTTCAAATTTGAATTATGCACATTAAGTGCCCAGAAACTCAATTAATGCATAAAAATGCCAAACAATCCCGGAATAATTCCAAATTTAAACACAACACTCATGTACTACTTGCATGTTCATTGTACGTAAATGTTCTAGCAATTCAAACACCATCCTTTCCCTTTGTAACACCATTTTTTCTTTCAAAACATAATGAAAAAATTAGGTATACCATAAACAGTTTACTAGAAAGAATCCTGTGGGATGCGATATAAAATATCTTGGCACACCGTCTTGTCTGGCATATGCAGGAAGCTTCGTCATCTACAGTCCATCGTCCACGCTTGAACCACACTTGTGCGCCGCTTTCTCGCGGCACCAAGTGAAATTTTTTTGCCACCGCGGAAATATCTATCTCCCTGCCCCTCCCTCCTACCAAAAGCCACATTTCCACTGTTCCTCCTTGCTTTCCAACTTCAAACCTTCACTGTTGCTTACTGGCAGCTCAGCCTCCTCGCTGGCGACCCTTCTTCTTGCAGTGTCGCCTCCTTGCCGGCTACCCTTCTTCTTGCAGCGCCGCCTCCACGCCGGCGACCCTTCTTCTTGCATCGCCGCCTCCTCACCGGCGACCCTTCTTCTTGCTATGCGGCCTCCTCGCTGCCGACCCTTCTTCTTGCTGCGCGGCCTCCTCACCACCGACCCTTCTTCTTCCTGCGCAGCCTCGTCGATATGGTCAGGTAATCCACACCCCACCCACACCATCCTCCTCCTTTCCCATCCCACATGCCCCGATCAACGGTGCGACACCTTCCACCAAAATCACTGCCCCCTCCTCCAATTAAGCGCCGCCCACAACCATTTTGCATGTAGTATAACATGGAGCTCAGTAGCATGCGTCCGCACATGCGCACAAGGTCGCTATGGCTACCATGCATGTTGACCGCCAGATCTTGGAGGGGCACCTCGCCTTCGAGGCCACCATCGACACCGCCACGCGGTTGTGTACTTTAAAATACAGCTTGTGTTGTTTTATCGAGGCCACCGTTAGTGCCTTCTAGTGATTTTCCTCTGTAATGTTAATACGCAATCTGATGTTCAGTTAATAGTTTGGTCCTCTGAAATGTAATGTTCCGTTAACACTTTGGTCCAACAATTGCTACATTTCATAGTACTGTTCTCAAGCATTCTTTGTTTTGTTAACTGGCTTATCTTCTAGTACATGTTTCCATTCTGCAATGTCGTGCTCAGTTAACTATTTTGGTTCATTTGGTCTACTGTCCATTTAACTATTTGGTTCAGTTCTACAATTTTATTTTCATTTGCTGTGGGTACAATTTTGTATTGTTATGCATGTGACACCAATCGAATTTGGCTGTATTCAATACATATTCTACTGATAGTATGGCAACTCTCAGTTAACCTGATCAAGATCTTCCTTATGTGTGTTGCAGGGAAACAATGGGAGACACTGTGGTTTACCATCGAGGTTTGTTCAAGCAGGGTCCTTTGGCTAATAGCACATTATTGTGCAGTTGCAGGAATCATTCTAATATTTAGGTTTCTTACAATTTGGTCTTGCACATGTAGGTCCTGCTGTGAGAGGCTTAGACCCACTGTTCGACCCATTTTGCATATGGGGAAATGAGAAGTCCAGGAATATCAGTCAAGTCAAGAAACTCAGAAAGATTGTTAGGATGAAGAAACTTGCAACGAATAACAGCAAGATCTTTGTTTGCACAATGAAGAAGACATCAGTCAACTATAGGATGGTACCAACTCTTTTACCTTATTTTTACCCCTTGCGGCATTTCAAAATTTACAACAATGATTTATGCATAGCTTTGTTTTCAGTACTTTTCAAAGCAGTTCACCGATGGTTACCTCTCAAACCACCTGCATGGTCAAGAGGCGAGGAAGGTATTCATTCAACACCTAAGGTAAAATATTGAAGTCTTGCTGAAGAGGATGAAGGTTGGGCGGGCAATTATCCATAGCCACTGGTCTAAAGTTGCAAGGACATTCAACATCACTGAAGGCTCAATATTTGTCGTCCGCTTCTGCAGTTTCCCGGATGAGATTCATCTGTCTATTTACCGTGTATGATGCTACTTTCCAAAGGTTTTTGATGCTGCATGTGAAACTTGGTGCTATTGTGTAATGGCGTAACTGAGTGCCGAAGCTATCTGATGTAATTCGATTATGAAATCCTAGTTGCTTTTATATGGATATGAAATATCTGGCATGTTTTATAAGAAATATCGGTTTGATTAGTACATGGATTATCAATAATAGGCTAATTACCTTGCTTATTGGGGTTTTCTATTGCAGACGGTTACTCAGATAGCACCGTGGGCGATGAACTGAAACAACCCGCACGGTTTCTAGAAAGTAGGTGTGTTTGATCAACTAACCATCACACACGGCTTCCGGGAGTGAACTGTTTGCGTTAGGCCATCTTGCACAAACGTTTCCACACAAAGAACTGTGTGTGATATACATGCGTACGGAAATGTTTTTCTAGGATTCACCGTGTGGGATGTATATACCTACGGAAATGATTTTCTGGGATTCACCTGTGGGATGTACATACCTACGGAAATGATTTTCTGGGTTCACCGAGTGGGATGTACATACCTACGGAAATGATTTTCTTAGGTTACCATGTGGGATGTACATACCTATGGAAATGATTGGGTTTCGATGCCTCGCCCGATCGCACATGGCCCCGGCCTGTGTCCCAGGAGGGCCTATCCCCGACGATTTCTGGGTCGTGTGGGAAGGACCCCCCTATCGCCCACTGAGGGAGTCCTGGATTAGGGGGTCCTCGGACAGCCGGACTATATCCCTCGGCCAGACTGTTGGACTATGAAGATACAAGATTGAAGACTTCGTCCCGTGTCTGGGTGGGACTCTCCTTTGCGTGGAAGGCAAGCTTGGCCGTTCGGAAATGTAGATCTCCTCCCATGTAACCGACTTTGTGTAATCCTAGCCCCTCCGGTGTCTATATAAACCGGAGGGTTTTAGTTCGTAGGACAACAACAATCATACCATAGGCTAGCTTCTAGGGTTTAGCCTCTTCGATCTTGTGGTAGATCAACTCTTGTAATACTCATATCATCAAGATCAATCAAGCAGGAAGTAGGGTATTACCTCCATCGAGAGGGCTCGAACCTGGGAAAACATTGTGTCCCCCGCCTCCTGTTACCATCCGCCTTAGACGCACAGTTCGCGACCCCCTACCCGAGATCCACTGGTTTTGACACCGACATTGGTGCTTTCATTGAGAGTTCCACTGTGTCTTCATCATAAGGCTTGATGGCTCCTTCAATCATCGTCAACAATGCGATCCAGGGTGAGGTTTTCCTCCTCGGACAGATCTTCGTATTCGGCGGCTTCGTACTGCGGGCCAACTCGCTCAGCCATCTGGAGCAGATCGAGAGCTACGCCCCTGGCCATCAGGTTAGGTTTGGAAGCTTGAACTATACCGCCGACATCCGCAGAGACTTGATCTTCGACGGATTCGAACCCATGCCGGGTACGCCGCACAGTCACGATGAGCATGATTTAGCTCTGCCATCGGACAGTGTTCGGGAGATCACACATGTAACTACTCTGGCCCTCAATCCGGAATGGATCACGCCGTCCGAGGACGGGTGGATGGACCCCACCACAGAGACCGCACACTCGGCGGCGATAGAGCCGAATACTGACTTCACCTCCTATGAGACCTGTGTTGACGCACACTCGGATTCGTTCTCGGCCACAGACTCCGAACCGCTCATGTTCGTGCCCATCCAATATGATTGGGCACCAATCATGGAGTTCACCTCCACGGATATCTTTTAGCACCCGCCCTAGGCAACATGCTAAACTCATTACGGTCTCTCTCCTTGTCAGGAGACCCTTGGCCGAACTATGTCTGGCTCGAGTGGAAAGCGGACGGCGAATAAATTCGTTCCCCACCCACCACCCACTTAATAGCCACTGTTGATGACTTAACCGACATGCTTGATTTCGGCTCCGAAGACATCGACGGTATGGACGACGATGCGGGAAACGAACAGGAACCACCGCCCACAGGGCGCTAGACTGCCACTTCATCACATGATATATACATGGTGGATACACCCCAAGAAAATGATGACGAGGAACGGGAGGAAGCAACGAAGGACAATTCCCTCGAGAAGCAACCAAAGCGACGGCGTAAGCGCCACTCCAAATCCCGCCCCAACAAAAATAGCAATAACAGTGCAAGAAAGAGTAACACCCCGGTCAACCCCAAAGGAGACAACGACCACATGAACCCAGCGGTGGAGCAGGGTGAACCAGTGGATGGCGAACATAGTACGGAGCCGCTGTCAGGTCACGACAACCCTGAGGGTAAAACTCATCAACCTGTCTCTGGAGACATGAATAGTCCGGACGACGATGCACACATCATCCCTGAAAGACACTTGGAACAAGAGAACCTTCATAAAAGGCTCATTGAAACCGCGCGGAGCCTGAAGAAGCAGAAGCAAAGGATTAAGACCATGCAGAATATGCTCAACAGCAGATGGAATAAAGTGCTTGACACGGAAGAAAATTACGGCGGTAATCGCCGCACAAAAAGCTATCCAAAGCGCAAGTTGTTGCCTGAATTCGGCGATGAGGCCTTAGAGCTCACTCAGCCGAAAAATAAAACGGCCGATCAACCGGACCGGCCACCCCGTGGTCGCGACAGGGCGACTAAATATGACGTACACAAGTCAGCCCACGACCTACATGAGGACCTACACAAAAAAGCCGGTTTGACCAGGTCCATTTACGGACCTAGGAAGCGTGTTCCGACACAGAATCATCGCCGCCCAAATGACTATACTGATAGAATAATGGTTCAGAATCAAAACTGAACACTACAACCGTCAGACACACCCAAATACAAGGGTGCCGTGCACCCCCTATGCTTCACCGACGAGGTACTGGATCATGAATTCCCAGAAGGATTCAAACCCGTGAACATAGAGTCATACGATGGAACAACAGACCCTGGGGGTCTGGATTGAGGATTTTATCCTTCACATCCACATGGCTCGTGGAGATGATCTCCATGCCATCAAATACTTGCCCTTAAAGTTGAAAGGACCAGCTAGGCACTGGTTGAAAAGCCTCCCCGGAAACTCAATTGGAAGTTGGGAAGAGCTCGAGGACGCTTTCAGGGCTAATTTTCAAGGGACCTATGTCCGACCTCCGGATGCAGATGATTTAAGTCACATAATTCAACAACCCGGAGAGTCAGCCCAAAAGCTTTGGAACAGATTCCTAACTAAGAAGAATCAAATTGTCGATTGCCCGGACGCAGAAGCCTTAGCGGCTTTCAAACATAGTATCCGGGACGAATGGCTTGCCAGACACTACGAAAAACCAAGGACAATGGAAGCCCTAACAAGCCTTATGACCCGCTTTTGCGTGGGCGAGGATAGTTGGCTAGCCCGTAGCGGCACCAGTGACCCAAGCACATCCGAAGTCAGGGATGGCAATGGAAAACCACAATGCAATAAAAGCAAGCGTCGAAGCAATGAAGACAACCCAGACAACATGGCGGTAAACGCTGGATTCAGGGGCTCTCGACCAGGTCAACAGAAAAAGCCATTCAAAGGCAGCAAAGATGGACCGTCTAGCCTAAACAAGATTCTGGACATATTATGTCAGATTCACAGCACCTCCGATAAACCTGCAAATCACACCAACAGAGAATGCTGGGTCTTTAAGCAGGCCGGCAAGCTAAATGCCGAACATAAGGGGAGGAAGACACCAAGTGAAGACGAGGATGAGCCTCACCAACAAAACACTGGGGACAGAAAAAATTCCCACCAGAAGTCAAAACAATGAACATCATTCATGTAACAAAGAGGAGGAGCACACGCGCGCTCCGAGACGTATGCACCGTAGAGCCCGTTACCCCCAAGTTCAACCCTTGGTCGGCCTGCCCAATCACCTTTGATCGCAGGGATCACCCGACTAGTATCCGGCATGGAGGATCGGCTGTCTTGGTACTAGACCCAATAATTTATGGATACCATCTCACCTGAGTCCTTATGGATGGCGGTAGTAGTTTTAATCTGATATATCAAGACACAGTCCACAAAATGGGGATAGACCCAACAAGAATCAGCCAATGCAATACTACCTTTAAAGGAGTAGTACCAGGCCCAGAGGCTCGCTACACGGGCTCTATAGTACTAGAGGTTGTATTCGGTTCTCCCGATAACTTCTGAAGCGAAGAATTAACCTTCGACATCACTCCATTCCGAAGCGGCTATCAAGCACTACACGGAAGAACAACCTTCGCTCGTTTTAACGCAATACCGCATTACGCTTATCTTAAGCTCAAGATGCCCGGTCCACGTGGCATCATCATAGTTAACGGAAACTCAGAGCATTCCTTACATGCGGAGGAATGTACGGTGGATTTCGCAGCCGAACACTGAACGACCCCTCCAACCAGAATAAATGATCGTTCGTCAAGACCGCAGACATGGCTAGACGAGTCCGGCACCCCCTCACTGTAACAGTTCAGATAAACCCGAGATTGGGTCGATGGATATACCCCCATAGGTGGCGCTAGGGGCTTCCCGCATGTAAAAAGGACTATAGTTTAGTTTGACCTTACTTAGATTGAATTTCAATGGTCTATTAATAATAACCAATTTTCCGCACGTAGGCTTTCACCTGGGTTTTTTCTCTCTTGCAGATGACAATCGTGCTACACCCTTCCAGGACACGGCACAACGGAGACACAGGCGCAGACGTGCAGCAGGGCCCCGCTCAAAGGTTTCTTTTTAGATTAAGACCCTATGTAAACCTTTCTCGCTGTCTCTTGTTGCTTTACGCCCTCCGGATACTTAACACAACCAAGAGGGATGCTGACGTTATTGGCATTTTCGCCACATCAGACTAATGCACGTACCTGGAAATTCAGGGTTCATTATCAAGGGCTTTGCTCAGCCCGGTATATGTTGTAAAGTCCGAATACCTTAGGGAGTGTTCGGCTTCACGAGTTTGACCTTATATGCATCAGTTCCGAATCATGTCTTTGGTCAAATTTTGGCTTTGCCCGGCTCCCGTGTTTTGCTAGCTTACGTTCCGCTCTATCGGCTAAGGTGGCACCGGGAGAACTACTGTGATTGTGCCCTGGTTCATCTGGGTGAGCACCTCAGTAGAGAAAGCCGAAAATTGACTGTCATGATAAATTGCGAGACTGGTCAACCACTCGATGACTCAGCGGAATCTTCGCGATTCCTTCACATTAACGAAGGACCGGTTTCCCGGTCATGTATGTATGCGCACCGTATTCGGATAAGCACGAAGGTACCAGGGGCTATATAGTAGCCCCACTGTCAAACTCCTATGGCTAAGTGAAAGTGTTAAAGCAATATAGTCCGATTGCCTTGTTCGCCGCGCTATGACCTCCTTCATGGACCAAGACGTTGGATCAAGTGTGAATATGTGCTTTTCCGAACACCCCCGCATTATGTGCGTGGGGGCTGAAGTCGACGACTGCAAACTTTCAGGTTATATACATACATAAAACGGCCGCACGGGAGGCATCATAATACTTTTAGGCAAAAGTATAAACATAGCCTTTATAATTCAAAGAATATTGTTTTTACAATTGGGACACATGTCACTCGAACATGATACTCTTCGAGCACTGCGCCTCTATTAACCGAGCGCCTTCTAGGACTTCTCCTAAATAGTTCTCGGTCGAGACCTGGCCTACGGGCAAACCCTGGGTTGCAATAGCGGTAGCATCCATCTCTGCCCAGTATGTCTTAACACGGGCAAGACCCATCCGTGCACCCTCTATGCACGCCGACATCTTTATGGCATCGATACGCTACACAGCACCAAGGAATCATTGCACTAAACAAAAATAACAATTCGGCTTTGGCCCTTCCGGCCAAAGATGATCCATGACAGACCTCGTAGCAAGCCCGGACAACCTATGGAGCTCTGCCCACTCGGCCATTTGCTCATTTAAGAGCAGCGGACGCATCGGAGCACTGAACTGCGACCAGAAAAACTTCTCTACTTCGTGATCTTCTTGATCTTTGAAAAACACAGTCGCATCAGCAGCACTCATTGCCAAGTCCGCATACGTGTCTGCAGCACTCCATAATCGATCCAGAGGGGCATACTTCGGATCTCCGAACTTCGTCCGCAACAAAAAGGGCTTCCCAGCCGTGATATCTCCGGCTTGACGGAGCTCCTCCTCTGCCACTCTGATTTTAGAACGGTTTTCCTTGGCTGCCTCCACGGCTCTCTTCAGGTCAGCCGCTCTCACTTGGCTTTCCTTTTCAAGAAGCTCATATCGGTCGGCGGCATCTTTCAGCTCAACAGCCATCTTGGCTATTTTATCTTTGCTCTTGCGATGAGCAGCCTGTTCGGCTCTTAAGTATTCGGCCGCCTTTAGGGCGGCCGCATCACTTCTCCTGGCTTGTTGCTTGGCTCGGGCAAGTTCCGCCCGAAGGTTCTCCACGGAGACAGCTCCATCTGCAGTCACAACATACATTAGATACTAGCATCATGCTCCTCTTAATATCTGTTGATGACCCAAAAATACATACCCTGTGCCTCGTCAAGCCGCTTGTTCACAAGCGCAATGTCGGCATCTGCCGCGTCAAGTTGCTGGCTTAGTCCGGCAAGCTCGGCAGTCCGGCCAGCCACTAGACTGTCAGCCACCTACATAGGATAGAAGCGTGGTCATTACCTGGGATTATGATTCTCTGTTTGCCGCCTCTCGACAGTAACCAGAGTCTCAGGGGCTACTGTCGGTATAGAGCACACCTAGCGAGTGCGGTACCTTCAAAATTTTATATATTACTTTGCGTACCTCAAAGCCTCTTAGCAGGCTCGCAAAAGCTTCATGCAACCCACTTTTGGCGGATGAGATCCTCTCGATCACAGTACCCATTAAGGTACGATGCTCCTCTGAGATTGCCGCTTGCTCCAAAAGATTCATCAGTGCGTCCGTTGCGCACCGGACAATCCCAGACTCTTTCTGTCACTCCCCTTAGGAGCCGAATACTCCGGACTCCGGGTAGCCGATGGGATACCTTCTAGCCTTGGCGGATCAGGAGAAATCCTCTATGATGACACCTGAGGGTCATTCGCCCCAGGAGGCGGGGAGACAAAGGGAGGCGTTTCGCTCTCCATCATCTTCGGAAGAAGATCCCCCAAAGAAGAACTCTGTCAGGAAGGGCTACGATCTGGACTGCAAGACATACGTCTCGGTTATTATCCGTGGAGATAAGGCAAAATATATTTACCAAAAGTACTTTTGTTCACTTACAGCTCGGTGGAGGGCTGACCCCCTTGCAGGCACTGGGCGGCAAGGACGCCCTCCGAGGCAGGGCCTCCTGGCGAGGGTTTCTTCTCTTGTTTGGAAACCTTTGTTTCCAAGTCTTCAGGAGCGGTACTTTTCCTTCCTTGGGAAGAGGGAATTCCGGATTCTTCTCCCCGATTATCCTCCTTCGTGGAGGTACTAATTCCCGCGATTTGGATGAGTAATACGTGAGGCTCGCTTTTGGCTTCTTCGTCTCTCCTTTTATCTTCCCCCGAGGGCACTTGATAAGGTGCGTACTCCAGCATCCTGGCTAGTACAGGATCCGGTGAGCTCTCGGGAAGGGGGGCCGAACACCTGATCATCTTTGCCTTTCTTACCAGTCCTGGCCAAGAGCAATTCTTTCATAATTATGTTATGGGAAATGAAAAGACAGTGTGTTCGGTCGTGGAAATACTTACCTGGATATCTGGACCATTACAGTTGAAACCCGCATCCTCGGTGGTGTCTGGACACTTTATTCGTGATCCGAAGAACAATTTATACATCTCTTCGAGCGTCCCACCGAAGAACTGTTGAATAGTTCGCGGTCCTTCCGGGTTGAACTCCCACATACGAAGAGATCGACGTTGGCATGGCAGGACCCGACGAACTAGCATAATTTGCATTACTTTGACGAGACCGACGTCCCTCTTGAGGAGATCTCGGATGCGACTTTGCAATGTCGGCACGTCATTAACCGGCCCCCAGTCTAGCCCCTTATTGACCCATGACACCAGTTGTGGTGGGGGCCCGAATGGAAGGCGGGGGCAGCCACCCACTTAGTACTTCAGGGAGCTGTGATGTAAAACCACTCCCGCTGCCATAAGTTGGATACCTCCGGGAAGGAACCCTTTGGCCATGGGGCATCGACGCCTTTGCTTATTGTGGCACCTTCGCATTCTGTGTGTTGCCCATCGATCATCTTCGGCTTCACATTGAAGGTCTTGAGCCATAAGCCGAAGTGTGGGGTGATGCGGAGGAAGGCCTCACATACGACGATAAATGATGAGATGTGTAGTATGGAATCCAGAGCTAAATCATGGAAGTCGAGCCCATAATAGAACATGATCCCTCTGACGAAGGGATCAAGACTAAAGCCTAGCCCTCGGAGGAAGTGAGAAACAAATACGACACTCTCTTTGAGTTCGGGAGTGGGGATGACATGTCCTCGGGTAGGCAGCCTGTGCGAGATTTCGGCGGTCAGATACCTGGCCTCCCTTAGCTTCTTGATGTCCTCCTCTGTGGCAGAGGAAGCCATCCACCGGCCCTGAAGGTTGGATCCGGACATGATTGAAGGTCCGAAGCGCTTCGCCTGAGCCCTGGGTGTTGGAACTCGGGGTGGGGGAAGGGAGGGATTGAGCGCAATAAGAAAAGGACATGCTTTGGCCCCTTTATAAAGAGGGCGAATATCAAGCATCCTCCGCGTGGCCGTTTGGAACTTGCCTAAAATCAAGGAGTCATACTAACAAGCATGATTGGGTTACCCACACCCTTATTGATAAGAATCCCGTGATAAGGGGACACGATCTCTGCTTCGACAAGACGAACCAATAGAACCGCCTCGCAACACGTGCAGTGGCTGGTTGGAAAAACGGTTCGAATAATGACCGAGGCCAGGGCATGATGTCACGTTATGAAAAGTTGTCAGGAGATTAGATTTGTGGAAATATTATACTCTCTATGGTGGTATGTGGAACTTGTTTTGCAGAGCCAGACACTATCCTTGTGTTCAAAATCTTCTATGGAGTACTCGGAGGAGGAACCTACCTTGCAATGCCAAAGACAATCTGCGCGTCGGACTTATCATCATTGAAGCCTGGTTCAGGGGCTACTGAGGGAGTCCTGGATTAGGGGGTCCTCGGATAGCCAGACTATATCCCTTGGCCGTACTGTTGGACTATGAAGATACAAGATTGAAGACTTCGTCTCGTGTCCGGGTGGGACTCTCCTTTGCGTGGAAGGCAAGCTTGGCCGTTCGGATATGTTGATCTCCTCCCTTGTAACCAACTTTGTGTAACTCTAGCCCTTCCGGTGTCTATATAAACCGGAGGGTTTTAGTCCGTAGGACAACAACAATCATACCATAGGCTAGCTTCTAGGGTTTAGCCTCTTCGATCTCGTGGTAGATCAACTCTTGTAATACTCATATCATCAAGATCAATCAAGTAGGACGTAGGGTATTACCTCCATCGAGAGGGCCCGAACCTGGGTAAACATTGTGTCCCCCGCCTCCTGTTATCATCTGCCTTAGACGCATAGTTCGGGACCCCCTACCCGAGATCCGCCGGTTTTGACACCGACACCCACACTCACTTGGCGACGGTTCCAAATGTCGTCGCGGAAAGGGGTTAAAAACCGTTTGTATAGCACGACGATGTACCAGTGGATGTTCCAAGAGTTGAAGTTAATATTTCAAGCAAATGCCTGGGTTGAGAGATATGAAGTCTCCAACATGTTCTATAGCTGCAAGATCGAGGAGAATAGTTCTGTCAATGAACACATACTCAAAATGTCTGGGTATCATAACCACTTGACTCAGTTGGGAGTTGATCGTCCAGTTAGTAGTGTTATTGACAGAGTTCTTCAATCACCGCCACCAAGCTACAAAGGCTTTGTGATGAACTATAATATGCAAGGGATGATGAAAACGATTCCTAAGCTCTTCGCAATGCTTAAGGCTGCGGAGGTAGAAATCAAGAAGGAGTATCAAGTCCTGATGGTTAACAAGACCACTAGTTTAAAGAAGAAGGGCAAGAGGGAAAGAAAGGGAACTTCAAGAAAAATGGTAAGCAAGTTGACACTCCCGGGAAGAAGCCCAAAGCTGGACCCAAGCGTGAAACTGAGTGCTTCTACTACAAAGGGAATGGTCACTGGAAAGCGGAATTGCCCCAAATACTTGGAGTATAAGAAGGATGGCAAAGTGAACAAAGGTATAATTGATATACATGTTATTGATGTGTAACTTACTAATGCTCATAGTAGCGCCTGGGTATTTGATACTGGTTTTGTTGCTCATATTTGTAACTCGAAACAGGAGCTACAGAATAAACAAAGACTAGCCAAGGACGAGGTGACGATGCGCGTCGAGAATGGTTCCAAGGTCGATGTAATCGCCGGCGGCACGCTACCTCTACATCTACCTTCGGGATTAGTTTTAGACCTCAATAATTGTTATTTGGTGCCAGCATTGAGCAGGAACATTAGATCTGGATCTTGTTTATTGCGAGACGGTTATTCATATGAGTAATATCTTTTATGGTCATGCACCCTTGATGAATGGTCTATTCTTGTTGAATCTCGATCGTAGTGATACACATATTCATAATATTGATGCCAAAAGATGCAAAGTTGATAATGATAGTGCAACTTACTTGTGGCACTGCCGTTTAGGTCATATTGAAGTAAAGTGCATGAAGAAACTCCATGTGAATGGACTTTTGGAATCACTTTATTATGAATCATTTGATACTTGCGAACCATGCCTCATGGGCAAGATGACTAAAACTCCGTTCTCCAGAACAATGGAGCGAGCTAATGACTTACTGGAAATAATACATACTGATGTATGCGGTCCGATGAGTGTTGAAGCACGCGGCGGCTATCGTTATTTTCTGACCTTCATAGATGATTTGAGTAGATATGGGTATATCTACTTAATGAAACACAAGACTGAAACATTTGAAAAGTTCAAAGAATTTCAGAGTGAAGGAGAGAATCATCGTAACAAGAAAATAAAGGCCCAGTTCGGAATCCCACCTGCTCCATGAAATACGAGGAGATGTGGAGCCAGGAAACAGGCGCTGCGCGTTTTAACGTTGTAACTCCACCCGCTCCTGGAGTGGAGCTGTGGAGCGGAGGTAATCCGAACAGGGCGAAAGTTTCTATGATATGATCGTGGAGGCGAATATTTGAGTTACGAGTTTGGCTTCATGTAAAACCATGTGGAATTGTTTCACAACTCATGCCACCTGGACCACCACAGCGTAATGGTGTGTTCGAACATCGTAACCGTACTTTATCGGATATGGTGCGTTCTATGATGTCTCTTATCGATTTACCACTATCGTTTTGGGGTTATGCATTAGAGACAGCCGCATCCACGTTAAATAGGGCACCGTATAAATCCTTTGAGACGACACCGTATGGACCGTGGTTTGGCGAGAAACCTAAGATGTCGTTTCTTAAAGTTTGGGGATGCGACACTTATGTCAAAAGGCTTCAGCCTGATAAGCTCGAACATAAATCGGAGAAGTGTGTCTTCATAGGATACCCTAAGGAAACTATTGGGTTTACCTTCTACCACAGATCCAAAGGAAATATCTTTGTTGCCAAGAATGGATCCTTTCTAGAGAAGGAGTTTCTCTCGAAAGAAGTGAGTGGGAGGAAAGTAGAACTTGATGAGGTAATTGTACCTTCTCTTGAATCGGAAAGTAGCATATCATAGAAATCTGTTCCCATGATGCCTACACCAACTAGATAGGAAGCTAATGATTATGATCATGAAACTTCATAGCAAGTTACTACTGGACCTCGTAGGTCGTCCAGAGCACGTTCCGCACCAGAGTGGTATGGTAATCCTGCCCTAGAAGTTATGTTATTAGACCATGGCGAACCTATGAACTATGAAGAAGCTATGATGAGCCCAGATTCCGATAAATGGCTTGAGGCCATGAAATCTGAGATAGGATCCATGTATGAGAACAAAGTGTGGACTTTGCTGGACTTGCCCGATGATCAGCAAGCCATTGAGAATAAATGGATCTTCGAGAAGAAGACTAACACTGATGGTAATGTTACTGTCTACAAAGCTCGACTTGTCGCGAAAGGTTTTCGACAAGTTCAAGGAGTTGACTACGATGAGACTTTCTCACCCGTAGTGATGCTTAAGTATGTCCGAATCATGTTAGCAATTTCCCCATTTTATGATTAAGAAATTTGGCAAATGTACGTCAAAATTGCATTCCTTAATGGATTTCTCAAAGAAGAGTTGTATATGATGCAACCAGAAGGTTTTGTCAATCATAAAGGTGCTAACAAAGTGTGCAAGCTCCAGCGATCCATCTATGGACTAGTGCAAGCATCTTGGAGTTGGAATATATGCTTTGATGAAGTGATCAAAGCATATGGTTTTATACAGACTTACGGTGAAGCCTGTATTTACAAGAAAGTGAGTGGGAGCTCTATAGCATTTCTAATATTATGTGTGGATGACATATTGTTGATTGGAAATGATATATAATTTCTGGATAGCCTAAAAGGATACTTGAATAAGAATTTTTCAATGAAAGACCTCGGTGAAGCTGCTTATATATTGGGCATCAAGATAGATCTATTGGGATAGGTCGAGACGCTTAATAGGACTTTCACACAGCACATACCTTGATAAAGTTTTGAAGAAGTTCAAAATGGATCAGTCAAAGAAAGGGTTCTTGCCTGTGTTACAAGGTGTGAAATTGAGTCAGACTCAAAGCCCGATCACTGCAGAAGATAGAGAGAAAATTAAAGTCATTCCCTATGCCTTAGCCATAGGTTCTATCATGTATGCTATGTTGTGTACCAGACCTGATGTGTGCCTTGCCATAAGTTTGGCGGTAAGGTACCAAAGTAATCCAGGAGTGGATCACTGGGCAGCGGTCAAGAACATCCTGAAGTACCTGAAAAGGATCAAGGATATGTTTCTCGTTTATGGAGGTGACGAAGAGCTCGTCGTAAATGGTTACATGGATGCTAGCTTCGACACTGATCCAGATGACTCTAAGTCACAAACCAAATACATATTTATATTTAATGGTGGAGCTGTCAGTTGGTGCAGTTCCAAGCAGAGTGTCATGGCGGGATCTATGTGTGAAGCGGAGTACATAGCTGCTTTGGAAGCAGCGCATGAAGGAGTCTGGATGAAGGAGTTCATATCCGATCTGGGTGTAATACCCAATGCATCGGGTCCAATGAAAATCTTTTGTGACAACACTGGAGCTATTGCCTTGGCAAAGAAATCCAGGTTTCACAAGAGAACCAAACACATCAAGAGACGCTTCAACTACATTTGTGAAAAGTTCGAGGATGGAGACATAGAGATTTGCAAAATACATACGGATCTTAATGTAGCAGACCCGTTGACTAAGCCTCTTCCGTGAACAAAACATGATCAACACCAAGACTCCATGGGTGTTAGATTTATTACAATGTAATCTAGATTATTGACTCTAGTGCAAGTGGGAGACTGAAGGAAATATGCCCTAGAGGCAATAATAAAGTTGTTATTTTATATTTCCTTATTCATGATAAAGGTTTATTATTCTTGCTATAATTGTATTGATTGGAAACTAAAATACATGTGTGAATACATACAAAATTACCGTGTCCCTAGTAAGCCTCTACTAGACTAGCTCGTTGATCAAAGATGGTTAATGTTTTCTAACCGTAGACATGTGTTGTCATTTGATAACGGGATCACATCATTGGGAGAATGATATGATGGACAAGACCCATCCGTTAAGTTAGCATATGATTGTTCAGTTTATTGTTATTGCTTTCCTAATGTCAAATACATATTCCTTCGACTATGAGATTATGCAACTCCCGAATACTAGAGGAATACCTTGTGTGCTAAAACGTCACAACGTAACTAGGTGATCATAAAGATGCTCTACAGGTATCTCCAAAGGTGTTTGTTGAGTTTTCATAGATCGAGATTAGAATTTCTCACTCCGTGTATCGGAGAGCTATCTCTGGGCCCTCTCGGTAGTACACATCATAAGAAGCCTTGCAAGCAAAGTGACTAAGGAGTTAGTTACAAGATGATGTATTACGGAACGAGTAAAGAGACTTGCCGGTAACGAGATTGAACTAGGTATGAAGATACCGACGATCGAATCTCGGGCAAGTAACATGCCGACAGACAAAGGGAATTACATATGTTGTCATAAGGTTCGACCGATAAAGATCTTCGTAGAATATGTAGGAGCCAATATGGGCATCCAGGTTCCGCTATTGGTTATTGACCGGAGAGGTGTCTCGGTCATGTCTACATAGTTCTCGAACCCATAGGGGGTCGCACGCTTAACGTTCGTTGATGATATAGTGTTATATGAGTTATATCATTTGGTGACCGAATGTTGTTCGGAGTCCCGGATGAGATCGCGGACATGACGAGGTGCTTCGGAATGGTCCGGAGGTAAAGATTGATATATAGCATGATACTATTTGGACACCTGAAGAGTTTCGAAGTGCACCGGGTAGTCATCGGATCGCCGAAAGGGGTTCCGGACACCCCGGGGAGGTCTATGGGCCTAATGGGCCAAGGGGAGGGACACACAAGCCAGAAAGGGGGCTGGCGCGCCCTCTCCCTGGCCGCCGACGCTAGGGGAAGGAAAGGGGAGGGTTGGCCCCTCCTGCCTTTCCCTCCTCATGTGAGAAAGGAAAGCGGGGCGCCACCTCCCCCTGCCTTCCTCCCGCACACAAACATGGCAGGGGGCGCGACTAGGGGTAGGAGACCAAGTGGGATTCGGCCCCACTTGGGGTGCCTCCTGGCCGCCTCCCCTCTCCCCACCTATATATATGTGGGAGGGGCCCACACATAGCCCACGACAATCTCTTAGCCATGTGCGGCGGCGCCCCTCTCCATAGTTTCATCACTCGGTCATATTTTCATAGTGCTTAGGCGAAGCCCTATGGAGATAGCATCATCACCACTGTCACCACGTCATCGTGTTGTCAGAACTCATCCACTACTTCATCGTCTTGCTGGATCAAGAAGGTGAGGATGTCACCGAGCTGATCGTGTGTTGAACACGGAGGTGTCGTACATTTGGTACTCGATCGGTTGGATCATGGAGAAGTTCGACTACATCAACCGCGTTACTAAACACTTCCTCTTACAATCTACGAGGGTACATAGACACACTCTCCCCTCTTGTTTATTTGCATCTCCATGGATAGATCTTGCGTGTGCGTAGATTTTTTTGTTTTCCATGCAACGTTTTCCAACATGAATAAGGGGCGCTGCTCACCCTATGTGCTTTACCGACGAAGTGATGCAGCACCAGTTCCCAGAGGGGTTTAAACCCGTAAATATCAAGTTATACGATGGAACTGCAGACCCGACCGTGTGGATGGACTTTCTTCTCCACATTCATATAGCACGAGGACGTGATCTCCACACCATCAAATATCTACCATTAAAGCTCAAAGGACCAGCCCTGCATTGGTTGAACAGCCTGCCTGAAGAATCCATAGGGAGCTGGGAAGAGCTCGAGGATGCTTTTTGTGCCAACTTTCAAGGCACCTATGTCCGGCCTCCGGACGCCGATGACTTGGTCCATGTGGTCCAGTAGCCTGGTGAGTCAGCCCGGCAATTCTGGAATCGATTCTTGACCAAAAAGAATTAGATAGTCGATTGCCCGGATGTTGATGCCATATCCGTGTTCAGGCACATTATTGAGGACGAATCTCTTGCATGCCAGCTCGGTCAGGATAAGCCAAAGACAATGGCAGCTCTTACCTCCCTTATGACCCGCTTTTGTCCAGGCGAAGATAGCTGGTTGGCTCATAGAAGCACCAACCCAGAAGACCTCGGCACTTCGGAAGTTTTGGACGACAACGGAAAGCCACGGTGCAATAAAAATAAGCGTCGACACAACGGCGCCGAGGCTGATGACATGACAGTAAATGCTAGATTCCGCAATTCCAAGTCAGGGCCACAGAAGAAGCCCTCTAAAGGAAACCAGGACGGACCCACCAAGTTGGATGCCATCTTGGATAGGCCTTGTCAGATCCATGGAACCTCGGACAAGCCTGGCAACCACACCAACCGTAATTTTTGGGTTATTAAGCAGGCCGGCAAACCTACAACCAAGGACACGGGCAAAAGCCCCCACAACAAGGATGATGAGGAACCCCGCAGGCCGAATAGTGGAGGCCAAAAGCAATTCCCCCCTAAGGTCAAAACAGTGAATATGATCTATGCCACTCATATACCCAAGAAGGAGAGGAAGCATGCACTTTGGGACGTCTACGCCACAGAGCCTGTAGCCCCGAAATTTAACCCATGGTCAACATGTCCAATCACCTTCGATCACAAGGACCACCCGACCAGTATCTGTCATGGAGGAACGGCGACCCTGGTCCTAGATCCCATTATCGATGGATACCGCACCTTACTAGAGTCCTCATGGATGGAGGCAGCAACCTCAACCTAATCTATGAAGATACAGTCAGGAAAATGGGAATTAACACGTCAAGGATCAAACCCAGCAACATCACCTTCAAGGGGGTCATCCCCGGCACCGAAGCCCGCTATTTCGGCACTCTCACTTTGGAACTAGTATTCGGATCTCCGGACATCTTCCAGAGTGAAGACTTAATCTTCGACATCGCCCCCTTTCGCAGCGGCTACAACGCCCTTCTAGGCCGAATAGCATTCGCCCACTTTAATGTTGTCCCCCATTATGCCTACCTCAAACTGAAAATGCCTGGTCCAAGAGGCGTCATCTCGGACTGAGGAACACACTGTGGCCTTGGTGGCTGAATACGAAGGCCCGAAGCACCATCTCACTGTCAAGGAACGAGAGGCTAGCAAGCGAGCGCGGGCCTTATCTCTAGCCAAGGGGCCTCCCAGCGTTTGACATGCATAGGGGCACGCCCACCCCCCACAGCATGACCAAGCCAATGGCACATTATGTGCCCCAACATCACAACTTCGCGCTCAAAATACCATGGATAGTTGTGGGGCTTAAACACCAAGAGTTTGGTTCGACCGTACCATGGAACAATGCATCTTCGGATGACGAACAGGCGCCATATAGGACCTATCCGACATCAAGCCCCACCAGTGCAACAATCTCTCGAAGACTCCTTTTCAACGACCCGCCACCGGACAACCACGCCATGATGTTGTCCCTTCCAACAGAAGCAAAGGCGCAGACGTGCAGTAGGGCACAATTCGGGAGTTAACCCACACATCAAGGCCCTACGTAAACCTTTCATCTGTAAATTTATCTTCTTCTTTTTGAGAACATATCCATTCTGATACTTTGTTCGGTAGTTCGAATTGTGTGACTAAGCATTATGAGTCCTGGGCTAGGGGTCCTCGGGTTGTCGGCCTATCTCTCATGGCCGGATTGTTGGGCCGCACAGTATCCAAACTGAAGACCTTTTGTGCCTTGGTGTGTGCTTCAAGTCAAGATGGAAGATCTAGCATTCCCCTGATGTAACTGACTATATGTGAACCCTAATACCCCTCGTGTCTGTATAAACCAGAGGGTTTAGTCTGTAGAGGCTAAGGGAGAACTATCACCATCCTACAAGTTAAGGGTTTAGTTCATCTGATCTCGTGGTAGATCAACTCTGTAATCCCCATATACACAAGCAATATAATCAAGCAGGACATAGGGTTTTACCTCTTAGAGAGGGCCCGAACCTTGGTAAATATCGTGTCCCGCGTCCCTTGTTCCCCATCAATCCAAGATCCATAGTTCGGGACCACCTATCCGAGATCTGCCGGTTTTGACACCGACAACTTCCCTTTGCGAAGGGCCTATCTATTTACTTTTATGCAATTTTTATTTTTATTTGGGTCTCCATCTTCCCTTATAAAGCACCAACTAGGGAGCACAATGATCATACTTTTGCATTGTATGCAGCTAATATTTGAGTGTGTTTCATGAATGGATCAATGATTCAACATGATGGGCTAGGTATAACTTTCTTTAGTGTTGATATTTTGAAAGACATGGTTGCTTGTTGACATGCTTGAGTATTGAAGTCTTCATGTCAATTATAGACTATTACTTTGAACCATCTAAAAGTACAAATGTCCATGCTACAAAAGAAAAGAATATGTGATGAACATGTTAGGCAGCATTCCACATCAAAAATTCTATTTTTATCATTTACCTACTCGCGGATGAGCAGGAATTAAGCTTGGGGATGCTGATACTTCTCCAACGGATCTATAATTTTTTTATTGTTCCATTGTTATATTATCATTATTGGATGTTTTACATTCATTTTATAGCAACTTTGTATCATTTTTTGGGACTAACCTATTGACATAGTGCCCAGTGCCAGTTGCTGTTTTTTCAGCGAAACTTTTTGGACATTTTTTCTACCCAGAAGACAACTTAGGAGCCAAGGAAGTGCACGAGGGAAGGCCTATGGGGCTCACCACCCTCCTGGGAGCGACAAAGACCCCTAGCGCGCCCTGATAGGTGGTGGGGCCCACTGACGTCCTTTCCACCGCCTCTCAGCTCTATAAATACCCAAATATTCCAGAAACCGTTAGGGAGTCGACGAAACACAATTCCAGTCGCCGCAAGTTCTAGAACCATGAGATCTAATCTAGAGCCCTTTTTCGGCACCTTGCCGGAGGGGAGCATGATCACGGAGGGGTTCATCATCCTCATTGGTGATCCTCCGATGATGCGTGAGTAGTTTACCACAGACCTACGGGTCCGTAGGCAGTAGCTAGATGGATTCTTCTCTCTTTCTGATTCTCAATACAATGTTCTCCTCGATATTCTTGGAGATCTATTTGATGTAATGACCTTTTGTGGTGTGTTTGTTGGGATCCGATGAATTGCGAGTTTATGATCAGTTCTATCTATGAATATTATTTGAGTCTTCTTTGATCTCTATATGCATGATTATTATAGCCTCATATTTCTTCTCCAAATCTTTGGTTTGGTTTGGCCAACTAGATTGATTTATCTTGCAATGGGAAGATGTGCTTTGTGATGGGGTCGATCTTGTGGTGTTCTCACCCAGTGACAGAAGGGGTAGCAAGGCACGCATGTATCGTTTCTATTAAGGATAAAAAGATGGGGTCTAATTCCTACATGAATAGATCTTGTCAATATCATGTCATTGTTATTATTGCATTACTCCATTTCTCCATGAAAACTTGATACACTAGATGCATGCTCGATAGCGGTCGATGTGTGGAGTAATAGTAGTATATGCAGGCAGGAGTCGGTCTACTAATCTTGGACGTGATGCCTATATACATGATCATTGCCTTGGATATCGTCATAATTATTTGCTCTTCTATCAATTGCTCAAGAGTAATTTGTTTACCCACCGCATGCTATTTTCTCCAGAGAAGCCACTAATGAAATCTACGGCCATCGGGTCTATTTTCTATCATATTGTTTTCAGATCTATTATTCCAAAAACCCAAAAATACCTTGCTGCACTTTTTCTTTATTTATTTTATTTTGTGTTTTCCGCTAGATCTATTTATCCAATCTATCTCAATATCGAGGATCTTGTATTAGGAACGAGTAAAGACACTTCCCGGTAATGAGATAGAACTAGCACTACTAGGAAAAGGGCTATAGATGAAATTGACACTAATGGCGCATCAGACATGTGGTGCGCCAGTACTATATACTAATGGCGCACCATGTGTTGGTGCGCCATTAGTGTCCAAATACTAATGGCGCACCACATCCACAGTGCGCCATTAGTAACAAGATTTTTTTTCAAAACTAGTAATGGAGCACCAGTGGATAGTGTGCCATTACTAGTTAAACTAGTAATGGCGCACCACATCCACAGTGCGCCATTAGTAAAAAAAATTCAATTTTTTTTCAAAACTAGTAATGGCGCACCAGTGGATAGTGCGCCATTTCTAGTTAAACTAGTAATGGCGCACCACATCCACGGTGCGCCACTAGTAATTTTTTTCAATTTTTTTTATATTTTTTGAAAACTAGTAATGGCGCACCGTGGGAGTGGTGCGCCATTAGTGCGCCATTACTAACTTGGCCCAAAAATTCCCTCGCATGCACCCCCCTGTGGACCGCCTTTTCAGTTTTAAAAAAAAATAAAAGAAAATGACGAAAAGTTAAAAAAATAAAAGAAAATAAGTTTCCCATGTGATATGTGGTCTAGTTGTTGGGAAAATTTACAAATATGAATTTCGACTTTATTTGTAAAATCTCTCTGGAATTTGTAAAATGGGCATAACTTTTGCATACGAACTCAGATTAAAAAGTTTTCTATATGAAAAATCATCTACTCAAAAAGTTACATCAAAATTCAAACGGGGGAACCCCGTTAAACATTTTCAAAATCCTCAAAACCCAAATAGAAAAAAGTTACGGGGCTTTTAAGATATGGAGGCAAAAAAATTCAAAAAAATTCAAACTTACTAGTGGCGCACCGTATGCTAGGTGCGCCACTAGTAACAGAAAAAAATAGTTTCGATTTTTTTCGGGATTTTTTTTCAAAATATGATACGTAATATGAACGGAAGTTTGAAATATTTTTTCAAAATTTCATCACACTCATGAACATGAACAAAGTCCTAAACATCAACAAGGTTTAATAAGATTGATATGCTAGATATATCAACAAGTGCCTGTGAAGTGAGCTGGTGCTGGGGTTGGATAGAACTCTGAAGTTAAGCATGCTTGGGCTGGAGTAGTGTCAGGATGGGTGACCTTTTGGGAAGTTTAGTTTGACCATGGAGTGCGATTTGACCCGAGATTAAGCCATAGTGACCCGAGATTAAGAAAAAAATAAAATATTTCAAATATTTGAAAAAAATTATTACTAATGGCGCACTTCTATGTGGTGCGCCATTACTAAGTCAGATAGTAATGGCGCACCTCTAGGCATGGTATACTAATGGCGCACCAGTGATGCGCCATTAGTAAAAAATACTAGTGGCGTGGTACTAGTGGCGCACCAGTAGTGCGCCATTAGTAGGCAAAACTGGTGCGCCACTAGTAGGCCTTTTCCTAGTAGTGTAGGTATGGAGATACGGATGATCGAATCTTGGGAAAGTAACATATCGCCGGACAAAGGGAATTGTATACGGGATTTACTGAATCCCCAACATTGTGGTTCAACCGATAAAGATCTTCGTGGAATATGTAGGAATCAATATGGGCATCCAGATCCCGCTATTGGTTGTTGACCGAAGAGGTGTCTGGGTCAAGTCTACAGGATTCCCGAACCCGTAGGGTCGCACTCTTAACATTCGGTAGCGTTAGGGTAATGTTGAGATATTGATATGTCTCCAACGTATCCATAATTTTTTATTGTTCCATGCTATTATGGTACCAATCTTGGATGTTTTATATGCAACTATATGCTATTTTATATCATTTTTAAGACTAACCTATTAACCCAGTGCCAAGTGCCAGTTGTTGTTTTCTGATTGTTTTTTGGTTTTCCAGGAAATCGGTACCAAATGGAGTCCAAACGCTACGAAACTTTTTGACAATTTTTTGGACAAAAGAGACCCTAGAAGCTTCGGAAGGTCAGACGAGAAGCGAGGATACAACAAGGCAACAGGGCGCGCCCATGGGGGGTAGGCGCGCCCTGATGCCTTCTGGGCCCCACCTGGCTCCATGTGACCTAATTCCACCTCTATAAATTCTCTAAAATTGGGAAACCAACAACGAGCCACCCAAAACACTTTTTCCGCTGCCGCAAGTTTCTCTTCTTCCGCGATCCCATCTGGAGGCCTTTTCCGGTACTCTGCCGGAGAGGGAATCGATCATGGAGGGCTTCTACATCATCCTTGTTGCCCTTCCGATGATGCGTGAGTAGTTCACCACAGACCTATGGGTCCATAGCTTGTAGCTAGATGGTTTCTTCTCTCTCTTTGATCTTCAATACAATGTTCTTGGAGTTCTATTCGATGTAATCTTATTTTGCGGTGTGTTTGTTGGGATCCGATGAATTGTGGGTTTATGATCAAATTATTCATGAATATTAATTGAGTCTTTTTTGAACTTTATTATGCATGATTGTTATATCTTTGTATTTCTCTCCTTTCTATCCGTTTGGTTTGGCCAACTAGATTGATTTATATATCTTGCAATGGAAGAGGTGCTTTGTGATGGGTTCAATCTTGTGGTGCTCTATCCTAGTGATAAAGTAGGGGACAAGACACGTATTTGTATTGTTGCCATTAAGGATAAAATGACGGGGTTTATCCATATTGATCGGGTTTACTTTGTCTACATCTTCTCATCTTGCTTAAAGTGTTACTCTGTTTTATACTTATTACCCTAGATGCATGCTGGATAGCGGTCGATGGGTGGAGTAATAGTGGTAGATACAGGCAAGAGTTGGTCTACTTGTCTCGGACATGATGCCTATATACATGATCATTGCCTTGAATATTGCCATAACTATGCGCTTTTCTATCAATTGCCCAACGATAATTTATTTACCCATCGTATGTTATGTGCTCGAGAGAGAAGCCTCTTGTGAGAACTATGGCCTCGGGGTCTAATTTTACCACATATAAAACCAAAAATACCTTGCTACAATTTTACTTCTTTTATTTTGTTTTGCAATTTATCTTATTACCTATCACTACGAGATTTTATCCTTGCAAGTAACCGCCGAGGGGATTTATGATACGTCTCCGTCGTATCTATAATTTTTGATTGTTCGATGCCAATATTCTACAACTTTCATACACTTTTGGCAACTTTTTATATTATTTTTAGGACTAACATATTGCTCCAGTGCCCAGTGCCAGTTCCTGTTTGTTGCATGTTTTTTGTTTCACAGAATATCCATATCAAACGGAGTCCAAACGGGATAAAAACTGACGGAGATTTTTTTGGAATATATATGATTTTTGGGAAGAAAAATCCACGCGAGACGATGCCCGAGGGGGCCACGAGGCAGGGGGCGCGCCCCTGACCCTCGTCGCCACCCCGTAAGGCATTTGATGCCCTTCTTTCGCCGCAATAAATCTAATATCCGAATAGAGATCGTGTTAAAATTTCAGCCCAATCGGAGTTACGGATCTCCGGGAATATAAGAAACGGTGAAAGGGTAGAATCTGAGAACGCAGAAATAGAGAGAGACAGAGAGACAGATCCAATCCCGGAGGGGCTCTCGCCCCTCCCATGCCATGGAGGCCATGGACCAGAGGGGAAACCCTTCTCCCATCTAGGGAGGAGGTTAAGGAAGAAGAAGAAGGAGGGGGGGCTTTCTCCCCCTCGCATCCGGTGGCACCGGAGTGCAAACGGGGGCCATCATCATCACCGCAATCTTCACCAACAACTTCACCGCCATCATCACCAACTCTTCCCCCCTCTATGCAGCGGTGTAACCCCTCTTTTACCTGTTGTAATCTCTACTTAAACATGGTGTTCAACGCTCTTTATTATTTCCCAATGATGTATGGCTATCCTGTGATGTTTGAGTAGATCCGTTTTGTCCTATGGGCTATTTGATGATCAAGATTGGTTTGAGTTGCATGTTTTATTATTAGTGCTGTCCTATGGTGCTCTCCATGTCACGCAAGCGTGAGGGATCCCCGCTGTAGGGTGTTGCAATACGTTCATGATTCGCTTATAGTGGGTTGCGTGAGTGACTGAAACACAAACCCGAGTAAGGGGGTTGTTGTGTATGGGATAAAGAGGACTTGATGCTTTAATGCTATGGTTGGGTTTTACCTTAATGATCTTTAGTAATTGCGGATGCTTGCTAGAGTTCCAATCATAAGTGCATATGATCCAAGTAGAGAAAGTATGTTAGCTTATGCCTCTCCCTCATATAAAATTGCAATAATGATTACCGGTCTAGTTATCAATTGCCTAGGGACAAATAACTTTCTCGTAACAAAAAGCTCTTTACTAAAACTAGTTTAGTTCTGTCTTTACCTAAACAGCCCCTAGCTTTTATTTACGTGCTCTTTATTACCTTTCAAACCTATCCAAAAACACCTACATAATACTTCTAGTTTCATACTTGTTCTAGGTAAAGCGAACGTCAAGCGTGCATAGAGTTGTATCGGTGGTTGATAGAACTTGAGGGAATATTTGTTCTGCCTTTAGCTCCTCGTTGGGTTCGACACTCTTACTTATCAAAAACGGTTGCAATCCCCTATACTTGTGGGTTATCAAGACCTTTTTCTAGCACCGTTGCCGGGGAACAATAGCGTGGGGTGAATATTCTCGTGTGTGCCTTTTGCTTTATCACTAAGTAATTTTTATTTGCTATTCTTAGTTGTTTTCTATCTTTAGTTATGGGTAGGAAACGCAAAATACCAAAAAAAATTAGTTGTACCTACTGAACCAATGGTTGAAGAACCACTCAAAATCTATCACACTCCTGAAACTTATTACTTGGATCATCTTCGATCCCTATGTGCTCGTGCCGAAACCCCAACTAGCTTAGTTGAGGGCAAATCTTTAGATGAGCATGCTTGTTATGTGAGACACCGTATATCTGAAAAAGGGAAACTTTTACTGGGTCAAATTCATCGTTTGCAATGCTATGCTTGTAATTTATGTGAAATATATGATTTTACTTGTTGATCTGAAAACCCTAAGAAACACCTTCCCTATCAATGTGAGTTTAGTGATAATGGAATCGTATCTTCGTGTGCTAAGGGTGTTTATAATTACTATGATGTTCAACAAATTGAAGAATTTGTTGCTTTTAAGGATGCTTACGAAATTGCTTCTTTGATTTGAAAAGTATGATGCTTACTTAAATATTGCTATGATAATTATGCTTCTAATGCCTATGTTGAACCATATATTGAGGACTACTCCACTGTCCAAGAAGAGACTAATATTTTGCAGGAGTCTATGGAAGAAGAAATTGATGAAACTGTGAGCTCATTGGATGAAAAAGATGATGAGGAGAGCGAAGAACAAAAGGAGGAAGAGCGGATTAGCTACCCGTGCCCACCTTCTAATGAGAATAACTCTTCAACTCATACATTGTTTAATTTCCCTTCGTGCTTATCGAAGGATGATTGCTATGATGATTGTTGTGATCCCGTTGATTCTTTTGAAATATCCCTTTTTGATGATGCTTGCTATGCTTGTGTCCAAGATGCCAATATGAATTATGCTCATGGAGATGAACTTGCTATAGTTCCTTACGTTACACATGAAATTGTTGCTATTGCACCCACACATGATAGTCCTATTATCTTTTTGAATTCTCCAAACTACACTATATCGGAGAAGTTTGTTCTTATTAAGGATTATATTGATGGGTTGCCTTTTACTACTACAGATGATGATTTTGATAGATATAATATGCATGTGCTTGCTGCTCCTACTTGCAATTATTATGAGAGAGGAACTATATCTCCACCTCTCTATGTTTCCAATACGATAAAATTGCAAGAAACTATTTATACTATGCATTGGCCTTTACCTTGTGTGCATGAATTGTTCTTTTATGACATGCCGATGCATAGGAAGAGAGTTATACTTTGTTGTTACATGATATATGTTACTTTGTGCTCACTACTAAATTACAAATCATTGATAATTAAAATTGGCTTTGATATACCTTGGGATCCGGGTGGATTCAATACTTGAGCACTATATGCCTAGCTTAATGGCTTTAAAGAAAGCGCTGCCAGGGAGACAACCCGGGAGTTTTAGAGAGTCATTTATTTCTTTTGAGTGCTTTCATATAGTTTACAAACAACAAAAATAAAGAGGGGAACCCGAAACTTTTTCAAAAAGGAAAGTGAAAGTGAGAAAGACAATCATTGTTGAAGTGGGAGAGCTCCTTGAACTTTGTTCATGCTCACGGCAACTTTGTGAATCTTGATTATAGAAACTTTTTAATAAAAGTAAATATCCCCTTGTACAATTCGATTGTTTTATAAAAATAATGTGCCAAGGTTTGCCTTTAGGATGTTACTTTCTTGTTGGTTTGTATGGTGCAGGACAGAAACTTTATCTGTAGTGCGTGATTTTACATTTTTAGCTGGAACGTCAAATGGTTCTGATTCTTTTTGAAATGTCTTTCTACACAAAATTTTTATTTTTCCTATTTTTTGCAGAATTATTCAAGTATCATAAGTATGGTTAATGTTCAGATTGTTACAGACTGCTCTGTTTTAGACAGATTCTGTTTTTGATGCATAGTTTGCTTGCTTTGATGAGACTAACGATTTATATCAGTGGATTAAGCCATGAAAAAGTTATATTACAGTAGACACAATGCAAAAACAAAATATGAATTGGTTTGCAACAGTACTTAGAGTAGTGATTTGCTTTATTATACTAACGGATCTTACCGAGTTTTCTGTTGAAGTTTTGTGTGGATGAAGTGTCCGATGATCGAGAAGGTCTCGATGTGAGAAGAAGGAAGAGAGGAAAGAGCTCAAGCTTGGGGATGCCTGAGGCAGCCCAAGTAAATATTCAAGGAGACTCAAGCGTCTAAGCTTGGGGATGCCCCAGAAGGCATCCCCTCTTTCTTCAACAAGTATCGGTATGTTTTCGGATTCGTTTCATTCATGTGATATGTGCAATCTTGGAGCGTATTTTGCATTTAGTTTTCATTTTTCTTTTTATGCACCATGCTGGTATGAGATAGTCTTGATTTATAGAATGCTCTATGCACTTCACTTATATCTTTTGAGTATGGCTTTATAGAATGCTTCATGTGCTTCACTTATATCTTTTGAAGTTTGGATTGCCTGTTTCTCTTTACATAGAAAACCGCCATTTGTAGAATGCTCTTTTGCTTCACTTATATTTGTTAGAGCGTGGGCATATCTTTTGTAGAAAGAATTAAACTCTCTTGCTTCACTTATATCTATTTAGAGAGATGACAGGAATTGGTCATTCACATGGTTAGTCATAAAATCCTACATAAAACTTGTAGATCACTGAATATGATATGTTTGATTCCATGCAATAGTTTTGCGATATAAATATGGTGATATTAGAGTCATGCTAGTGGGTAGTTGTGGATTGTAGAAATACTTGTGCTGGGTTTTGTGATTCCCGTAGCATGCACGTATGGTGAACCGTTATGTGATGAAGTCGGAGCATGATTTATTTATTGATTGTCTTCCTTATGAGTGGCGGTCGGGGACGAGCGATGGTCTTTTCCTACCAATCTATCCCCCTAGGAGCATGCGCGTAGTACTTTGTTTCGATGACTAATAGACTTTTGCAATAAGTATGTGAGTTCTTTATGACTAATGTTGAGTCCATGGATTACACGCACTCTCACCCTTCCACCATTGCTAGCCTCTATAGTACCGCGCAACTTTCGCCGGTACCATAAACCCACCATATACCTTCCTCAAAACAGCCACCATACCTACCTATCATGGCATTTCCATAGCCATTCCGAGATATATTGCCATGCAACTTCCATCCACATCATATACATGACTTGAGCATTCATTGTCATATTGCTTTGCATGATCGTAACATAGCTAGCACGACGTTTTCATGGCTTGTCCATTTTTTGATATCATTGCTACGCTAGATCATTGCAAATCCCAGTACACCACCGGAGGCATCCACATAGAGTCATACTTTGTTCTAGTATCGACTTGTAATATTGAGTTGTAAGTAAATAAAAGTGTGATGATCATCATTGTTAGAGCATTGCCCCAGTGAGGAAAGGATGATGGAGACTATGATTCCCCCACAAGTCGAGATGAGACTCCGGACTTTAAAAATAAATAAAAGAGGCCAAAGAAGCCCAAATAAAAAAAAGAGGTCAAAGAAGCCCACCAAAAAAATTAAAAAAACAAAAAAATGAGAGAAAAAGAGAGAAGGGGCAATGTTACTATCCTTTGACCACACTTGTGCTTCAAAGTAGCACCATGTTCTTCATATAGAGAGTCTCTTGAGTTATCACTTTCATATACTAGTAGGAATTTTCATTATAGAACTTCGCTTGTATATTCCAATGATGGGCTTCCTCAAATGCCCGAGGTCTTCATGAGCAAGCAAGTTGGATGCACACCCACTTAGTTTCAGTTTGAGCTTTCATACACTTATAGCTCTTAGTGCATCCGTTGCATGGCAATCCCTACTCACTCACATTGATATCTATTGATGGGCATCTCCATAGCCCGTTGATATGCCTAGTTGATGTGAGACTATCTTCTCCTTTTGTCTTCTCCACAACCACCATTCTATTCCACCTATAGTGCTATGTCCATGGCTCACGCTCATGTATTGCGTGAGAGTTGAAAAGGTTTGAGAACGTCAAAAGTATGAAACTATTGCTTGGCTTGTCATCGGGGTTGTGCATGATGTGAATATTTTGTGTGGTGAAGATGGAGCATAGCCAGACTATATGATTTTGTAGGGATAACTTTCTTTGGCCTTGTTGTTTTGAAAAGTCATGATTGCTTTATTAGTGGGCTTGAAGTATTATTGTTTTTATGTCAAATGATAGACTATTGATTTGAATCACTCGTATCTTAATATTCATGCCATGATTAGATATGTGACCAAGATTATGCTAGGTAGCATTCCACATCAAAAATTATCTTTTTTATCATTTACCTACTCGAGGATGAGCAGGAATTAAACTTGGGGATGATGATACGTCTCCGTCGTATTTATAATATTTGATTGTTCCATGCCAATATTCTACAACTTTCATATACTTTTGGCAACTTTTTATACTATTTTTGGGACTAACATATTGATCCAGTGCCCAGTGCCAGTTCCTGTTTGTTGCATGTTTTTTGTTTCGCGGAATATCCATATCAAACGGAGTCCAAATGGGATAAAAACTGACGGAGATTTTTTTGGAATATATATGATTTTTGGGAAGAAAAATCCATGTGAGACGGTACCCAAGGGGGCCACGAGGCAGGGGGCGCGCCCCTGACCCTCGTGGCCACCCCGTAAGGCGGTTGATTCCCTTCTTTCTCCACAAGAAAGCTCATATACGGATAGAGATCGTGTTAAAATTTCAGCCCAATCGGAGTTACGGATCTCCAGGAATATAAGAAACGGTGAAAGGGTAGAATCTGAGAACGAAGAAATAGAGAGAGACAGAGAGACAGGTCCAATCTCGAAGGGGCTCTCGCCCCTCCCACGCCATGGAGGCCATGTACCAGAGGGGAAACCCTACTCCCATCTAGGGAGGAGGTCAAGGAAGAAGAAGAAGGAGGGGGGCTCTCTCCCCCTCGCTTCCGGTGGCACCGGAGTGCCACCGGGGGCCATCATCATCACCGCAGTCTTCACCAACAACTTCACCGCCATCATCACCAACTCTTCCCCCCTCTATGCAGCGGTGTAACGCCTCTTTTACCCGCTGTAATCTCTACTTAAACATGGTGCTCAACGCTATATATTATTTCCCAATGATGTATGGCTATCCTATGATGTTTGAGTAGATCCGTTTTGTCCTATGGGCTATTTGATGATCAAGATTGGTTTGAGTTGCATGTTTTATTATTGGTGCTGTCCTATGGTGCTCTCCGTGTCGCGCAATCGTGAGGGATCCCCGCTGTAGGGTGTTGCAATACGTTCATGATTCACTTATAGTGGGTTGCGTAAGTGACTGAAACACAAATCCGAGTAAGGGGGTTGTTGTGTATGGGATAAAGAGGACTTGATGCTTTAATGCTATGGTTGGGTTTTACCTTAATGATCTTTAGCAATTGCGGATGCTTGCTAGAGTTCCAATCATAAGTGCATATGATCCAAGTAGAGAAAGTATGTTAGCTTATGCTTGTCCCTCATATAAAATTGCAATAATGATTACCGGTCTAGTTATCAATTGCCTAGGGACAAATAACTTTCTCGTAACAAAAAGCTCTTTACTAAAACTATTTTAGTTGTGTCTTTACCTAAACAGCCCCTAGCTTTTATTTACGTGATCTTTATTACCTTTCAAACCTATCCAAAAACACCTACAAAATACTTCTAGTTTCATACTTGTTCTAGGTAAAGCGAACGTCAAGAGTGCGTAGAGTTGTATCGGTGGTCGATAGAACTTGAGGGAATATTTGTTCTACCTTTAGCTCCTCGTTGGGTTCGACACTCTTAGTTATCAAAAACTATTGTGATCCCCTATACTTGTGGGTTATCAATTTACAAACACCTTATTTGCAGTGGGTGCGAGTATTTGCTTTTGTCAGTGTAGGTGCTTCTAACGAGGTTCTATGTGATTCTCTTACTGGATTGACAACCTTGGTTCTTAATTGAGGGAAATACTTATCTCTACCGCACCGCTTCATCCTCTCCTCTGGGGAAATCCCAACTCAGCTCACAAGTAGCAGATATCAATAGTGGAAAGTCCGTTAGTAGTTTCGAGTCCCGAATGGGATCCAGGACATTACGAGGAGCTTCAGAATTGTCCGGAGGTGAAGATTTATATATGGGAAATCAGGGTTCCGGAAAAGTTTGGGAATTTTTAGTAGAGTATCGGGAAGGTACTAGAAGGTTACGGGGTTCCACCATGGGGCCCATTGATCGAGAAGGGCCCACATGGACCGGGGGGTGGGGCTACAACCCACATGGTCTAGCTACACCATTCCCCAAGGCACATGTCATTTAAATCTAGAGATAAGGTCTTATCTCTAAATTTAAAGGGTTGAATCTAGAGATAAGATGTTATCTCCAAGTTTAAAGGGGTTTCTCCCTTGTGGCCGACCCTAGAATGGTTTTGGATGGCCTCCCCTGCCCCCTAGCCTATATAAAGAGGGGGGAGGCACATGGGGGCAGCCACCCCTTGACCCTTGCCCATTGCATCTCCCAACTCCTCCCACGTTTCTTTGGTACACACTTGGCGAAGCCCTGTCGAAATTCCGCTACCACCACCACAACCTCGTCGTTGCGCTAGTCCCGATATGATGTAGAAGGATCTTTTGCTCCACTTTCCTTTGATACGATGTAGAATGCTCTTTTGCTCCACTTATATTTGTTAGAGCATGGTTGTGGCTTCTATAGAAAGGATTAAAACTGTCTTTCTTCACTTATATCTTTCTGGAAATTTAATAGTAATTGGTTGTTAGCATGGTTTAATATGTTGGTATTAGAAATAATAGGTATACATTGGCAGAATATATAAACTTGCGGGAACTTGTAGATCTCTGAACCAGATGTGCTTGATTCTTTGCAATAACTTTGCGATATTGAGGTAGTGATAGATGATTGTGTGGATAAGTGGTATCGGTGTTAAGGTCATGGGGCCATACATTCATTAGTTTACATAAAAGTGGAAGCCGCTGGTATTATTAGTGAGGTCGGAGTTAAAGGCATCTTAAAGTGACTAATCACATTGTGTAAGGCCGAGGGGCGCTATTTGAGCTTATGTTTCTTGACCTCCCCTCCTAGGGGTGCGGGGGTTGCATTTTCTTTGGGTCGGTTATTAGGCTCTTGCAATAAGTATTTGAGTTCTTATGCTTAATGTGAGTTTATGACCTTTTACGCACTTCCACCTATCCATATTTTGCTAGCCTCTACGGTACCAATGCATTGACCACTCCCACCTCGAGACACGGTGCATACTTCACCGGTGCATCCAAACTCAGTGGGAGAACGAGTTCTCCTGCACATAAAACATGTATCTTCTCAAAACATTCAGCATACCTACCTATTATGGCATTTTCATAGCCATTCTAATATATTGCAATGCAACTTCCATTGTTACTTTACATGACTTGAGTTTTCATTATTATTTGCTTTGTATGATCATATTGAGCTAACATGACATATGTGGCAATGCCACCTTTCATCATTGTTTACATACTGCACTAGATCATTGCACATCCTGGTACACTGCAAGATGCATTCCTTAGTAGTCATCATATTTTCTAAGTTATGAGTGAATAAAAGTGTGATGTTTTCTAGAGTGTGCCTTTACTATGAGGAAATATAAAAAGAGAGCCAAAGATCCAAAAGAAAAGGAAGAAGAAAAAAAGGAAAAAGAGAACAAAGAGAGAGGGGCACACTACTATCGTTTACACACACTTTTGCTTCAAAGTAGCAACATGTACTTCATGTAGAGAGTTTTCATACATTTCATTGTCATACGTGAAAAATATATATATTACTTACTTGTGAACCTATCCCAATAAAATTATTGACAAATTTGAACCCTTTTTGCAGGAGATGGTAGCATTTAACTAAAAAGGGAGCGGCTAGGTGTTAGTTGACTGAAAATTATATTTGGGTCAGTCAATTTTTTTTATGAGGGTGAAGCGCAGGCACAACAAGGAAAAAAAGGCAAGGCCGACCGCTGTTATGCCACCATCCTGCTGAACTGCACACACCACATTGAAACGTCGGCCGGTGACATGCCACTCATCCATCCTGCTGCACTCCACACACCACCTTCATGCCATAGGTTGTGTCTCCGTGCATGCATGCTAGCCTAGCATATATCCTTGCTATAAGCTTTTCTTTTGCTTCACTTCACGAATCAAATGAGTGATCTAAATATGCATGTGTAGGTTCACGCCGGTAGAGAGAATGTATGTAATAGCAACATGTCTAGATTACTCCAATTCGTGTTGAATACGGCATGCATGTAGAATACCTATTGGCGAATACAACACGCATAATATGGCATGCATGCATGTTTGGAATGGGAGGATCCACGTACACAACGAAAACATATCAGCCCAAGCAATTCGCTCTCCCACCAGCAACCACCTATCTAGGCTATGGATGGCACCCGTAGAGTTTGGGTATTGTTGGGGAACGCAGTATTTCAAAAATTGTACCTACGATCACGCAAGATCTATCTAGGAGATGCATAGCAACAAGAGGGAAGAGTGTGTCTATGTACCCTCGTAGACCGAAAGTGGAAGCGTTTAGTAACGCGGTTGATATAGTCGAACATCTTCACGATCCAACCGATCAAGTACCGAACGCACGGCACCTTCACGATCTGCACACGTTCAGCACGGTGACGTCCCTTGAACTCTTGATCCAGTTGAGGACGAGGGAGAGTTTCATCAGCACGATGGTGTGGTGACGGTGATGATGAAGTTACCGGTGCAGGGCTTCGCCTAAGCACTACAACGATATGACCGAGGTGTGTAACTGTGGAGGAGGGCACCGCACACGGCTAAAAAATCAACTTGTGTGTCTATGGGGTGCCCCCTCCCCCGTATATAAAGGAGGGGAGGAGGAGGCCTACCGGCCCTAGGGGGCGTGCCCAAGGAGGGGAGTCCTACTAGGACTCCAAGTCCTAGTAGGATTCCACCAAGAGGGAGAGGGGGGGAGGAAGGAGAGCGAGAGAGGAAGAAGGAAAAGGGGGGGCGCCGCCCCACTTCCCTTGTCCAATTCGGACTGCAAGGGGGGGCCTGCCTTGGCTCCCCTCCGCTCTCTCCAATAAGGCCCATGGTGGCCCATTAGTTCCCCCGGGGTTCCGGTAACCCCTCCGGCACTTCGGTTTTACCCGAAACCATCTAGAACACTTCCGGTGTCCGAATAACATGGTCCAATACATCAATCTTTATGTCTCGACCATTTTGAGACTCCTCATCATGTCTGTGATCTCATCCAGGACTCCGAACAACCTTCGGTACATCAAATCACATAACTCATAATACAAATCGTCATCGAACGTTAAGCGTGCGGACCCTACGGGTTTGAGAACTATGTAGACATGACCGAGACACATCTCCAGTCAATAACCAATAGCGGAACCTGGATGCTCATATTGGCTCCTACATATTCTACAAAGATCTTTATCGGTCAAACCGCATAACAACATATGTTGTTCCCTTTGTCAACGGTATGTTACTTGCCCGAGATTCAATCATCGGTATCATCATACCTAGTTCAATCTCGTTACCGGCAAGTCTCTTTACTCGTCCCGTAATGCATCATCCCGTAACTAACTCATTAGTCACATTGCTTGCAATGCTTATAGTGATGTGCATTACCAAGAGGGCCCAGAGGTACCTCTCCGACAATCGGAGTGACAAATCCTAATCTCGATCTATGCCAACTCAACAAACACCATCGGAGACACCTGTAGAGCATATTTATAATCATCCAGTTATGTTGTGATGTTTGATAGCACACTAAGTGTTCCTCCGGTATTCGGGAGTTGCATAATCTCATAGTTATAGGAACATGTATAAGTCATGAACAAAGCAATAGCAATAAAATAAACAATCATAGTGCTAAGCTAACGGATGGGTCTTGTTCATCACATCATTCTCTAATGATGTGATCCTGTTCATCAAATGACAACACATGTCTATGGCTAGGAAACTTAACCATCTTTGATTAACGAGCTAGTCTAGTAGAGGCATACTAGTGACACTCTGTTTGTCTATGTATTCACACATGTACTAAGTTTCCGGTTAATACAATTCTAGCATGAATAATAAACATTTATCATGATATAAGGCAATATAAATAACAAATTTATTATTGCCTCTAGGGCATATTTCCTTCAGGTATGTGTGGAGCCACTCCATACCCTTATCCGTCCTATTTCATCTTACCCATCGCCCGTACCCACATCCGTTAATGGGTATAATTTTTTCATGTACCCATCACCCGACAGTGTAAACGGGTACCCGCACGTAAAAATACTCCCGTTTGTGTAACATAAATTTGAGCAACACATAATCATAAACAACAACATATAATCATAATTTATAAACAACAACACATAATAATACCAGTACATACTTATAAACAACAACACATCATAAAGAACAACACATTCTATAAACATCAACACTCTGTTGTAAACGACAACACATCAAAATATCAACACATAGTCATAAAGGGCAGTACAAAGTCATACATTTTAAATTCACAAACTCATGACAAAAGTGTAAAGTTAATTTGTCCGTACTTGTTAGATTTTATAAGGGTACATGGGTATGCGGGTATGGGTTGTATGATCCCATACCCATACCCGCTCCGGCCGATGGGTTTGAGAATTTTCTATTTATATACCCATGGGTAACTTTTTGTCCTATACCCTAATAGGGTTTTTACCCACAGGGTACGTGGCTAATGGTACCCATTGCGAAGTCGTCGAAGGGGAGCAGCACCGACGACACCCATGGCCACAACCGCTAAAATAGGAATAAAAAGTTTTCCAAGAAGCAATAGTGGAATTATTGCAAAAAATTATTCTAACATAAATGAATTAATAACATTGGTAAAGACAAAAGTAGGAAAAAAGAAAACAAAATCAAAATCAACATAGTCAAGTTTTGTAAGAAAAAATAAATTAGTGACATTGGTGTTCTCCTTTAAAAGCAAACAAAACAAAATGAAATAAAAATTAATAACAAAATTTGCGCACAGGTTTCACAAAAATTATGATTTTTAATAATATGCAAGAATAAGCATATAATAGTGGAATTTCTAAAAAAAGTCATCGGAAGGAATGAATGGCATTCACATTAATTACCCTTAAAAACAAACAAAATGAAATAAAAGCTAAAATAAGACCAAAATAATGAATTTTCCAAGGAAGAATGAATTTGTCGGATTTGTATTACCCTTTAAGAATGAAGAAAATGAAATCAAAATTGAAACAAGATCAAAATAATAAAATTTTCTAAGGAAGAATGAATTAGTGGCATTGGCCCCTTTTAGAGAAAAACGAATAAAAACTAAGAAAAAATCAAAATCAAAATGATGAATTTTTCTAAGGAATAATAAATTAGTGGAATTGGTACTACCCTTTTAGAAGAAATAACATTAAAATATAACAAACTTAAAATAATCAAGTTTTTTATGGGAGAATAAATTAGTGGCATTCGTCTTACCCTTAAAGAAGAAAATAAAATGAAATAAAGACTAAAATAAAATAATGAAAAATTTTGCACACAATTTACAATTGAATCACACTTTATTTTAATATGAAAGAATAATCATATAAAAGTATTATTTTTGCAAGACATGAAGCTTTCTAAGGAAATAATGAATTAGTGGCATTGGGACTTGATCCATGGCATATCTACTTGTCCAAATCAAAATAATGAAGTTTTCTATGAAAGAATGAATTACTAGCAATTGAATTACCCTTTAAGAAGAAAGAAAATAATGACAAAATTTACACATGATTTATGCAGAAATTACATTTTTTATAACATGAATGAATAAGCATATAATTGTGGAATTTTTGCAGAAAAGAAGTTTCCTAAGAACAAATGAATTAGTGACATCGGTATTATTCTTCAAGAAAAGAATGAAAATTAAAGCTAAAGCTAAATCAAATTAATAAAGTTTTGTAAGGAAGAATGAATTAGTGGCATCAGTATTACCCTTTAAGAAGAAACAAAAGCAAAAGAAAAACAATAATGACAAAATTTGCACACGGTTTGCACAAAATATGCGCTTTTTGTAATCTGCAAGAATAAGCATATGATAGTAAAATTTCATTAAAAACATTCCTAAGAAGGAAAGAATTAGTGACATTGGTATTACCCTTAAAGAAGAAAGGAAATGAAATAAAACTTAAACAAAATCAACATAATGATTTCCTTACAAAAAATGAATTAGTGTCATTGGTTTACCTATTATTTAAAAATAAAATGAAAATAATAAAACAGAATATAAGAAATATTGTAAATAGTTTACACAGAAAATTGCGCAATTTTATAATATGCAATAACAAGAATTTAATAGTGGGTTTTCACAATAAAAGGGAAGTTTCCTAAGAAGACATATAATTTTGGCATTGTTATAATCATTAAGAAGAAAGGAAATAAAAGAAGTCAAAATACTAAATTTTTCAATAAATCATGAATTAGTGGTTTTGCTATTACTCTTTAAGAAAAATAAAATAAGACAAAATTAAAACCAAATAAAAATAATAACATTTTCTAAGGAAGAATGAATTAGTGAAATTGGTATTACCTTTAAAAAATAAATAAGTATAAAACAAAAACTAAAGAAAAATCAAAATAAGGAAGTTTCTAAGAAAGAATAAATTAGTGGCATTAACATTACACTTCAAAAAGGGAGGAAATAAAAACAGAAACAACAAAATTTGCACAAAATATTTAAAAAATGTGCTTTGCAAAAATATTAAAGAATAAACATATAATAGTGGATTTTTTGCAAAAATAATTCATTTGAAGGAATTAATTAGTGGCACTGGTTTTACCATTGAAGAACGGAAGTGAAATGACAATTAAGAAAGCTAAAATAAGAAACAATTTATTAGCGGCAATAGTATTACCCTCAAAAGTAGAAAGATAAAGAAAAAAGTTCTAAAAAACTTGTAGACAACTTCGCTCTAAAATCACACCTTTTTTGTATGCAAATAATAACAGTGTAATTTTCGCAAATATTGCATAGTATTTTTGTGTGTACATTTACACTCACCCAACTTAAAAAATAGCCACAAAAGAAAAGAAAAACAACTAACAAAGAAAAACAAAAAAGAAGCAAAAACAGAATAAAAAATGAACAACATAGGCTAGAAAAAAAATAAGCGCATCACAAAGAAAAAAATTGAGATCACAAGGCCATAACTTTTTTTTGAGACAACACAATGCCACAACAAACAACACAAGAAATCGACTTATGTTTTCGACCCAGTTAGTGCGCTTCGGCCCATTAGAAAATGGACTGGCCCAAATATGGGGCCAGTCAAAAAAATAAGAAGTCCGGTTCAACAAACAACACAAGCCAGCAAAAAATGCAGCACAAATCTCAGAGCAAAATCATTGGCTAAGAAATCGAATGACCCATATTCAAAATTCAGGCAACTTACAAGTAGCTAAAGTGAACTAAAAAATACTTGCAAAGGGCATTATTCACTTTTTAGTTAACTCATGAACATTCACTATATAGCAAACTTGAAATGATAGGTTTGTACTGTACTGGTGTCTTTTTTGAGAGGGCGCCAAAGCTGGATTTGTCTCCATATATAAAGGGCTAAACAGAAAGCCAGCTGGTGCTCATGAGATAGAAACTGATATCACTAAACACATGGATCAAACCCCCACGCACGCGTCCGTTCTCAAAACAGTGGCTAGCAAACCATGTACACATACACTTACATCCATCCTTGAGTTTATCTTGAGAATAAATCAGCCATCCTTGAAACACTGAGCAACGTTGTATCATGAGAGAAGCACACAACAGAAAGCACGAGTGAACGACATGCAGCAAGGGAAAGCATCCAAAATGGAAAGCTGTATGCGGCTATAGATGCAGCTATCTCTTCCCGGTGTCGTTTTTGGTCCAGACACCAGACTGTTCACGCGCTCCTCACACCCTCAAGGCTGCCGTGCATGGCCAGAGAGGTTTAGCAAGGGAAACGTTGCAGAGACAGTGAGTACCAGGTGTACGTGCATCCAGTATTTGCGTGGATTGGAGTGGCACGCATGGAGCCCTTTTTAAAATTTTAACATGAGGACGGCTTGTCCACTTGGCTCGATCGCGGCTGGAGACAAAAGTTGTTTCAGCAAAACAATGGACATTTACATACTGCAGAAAGTCACTTTGAACGTTAATATTACCTACCGGTAACAATCTCACCATCCATCAGTTGCCTTAAGATTTGGGTTGTACACATCTAACTTTTCCTCCTTTTTGCTATACAAATAGAATACCATACCTAATACAACTATTGGCCCCCACCATGTCCTTGATATGGCAGGAAAAACAGTGATGACATCATGTGACAGCCCGCTCTCTCTCTTCTCTCACGCATAAATCCACCATTTTATTTCACATAGGCTATATTAAATTGATCGAGGTGACGGCGGCGGCTCGCTCCTGCGACGTCATTCAGATCAAGTCCTCCTCTGTTGCTGTTGACTGGTTGCGCCGTGCTGCACCTTACTTTTGCGCCTACTCCTGTTCAACCATCACTCAACATTGATGCGGCAGAGACTATCTCTACTCTGCAGACCACGCCTGCCCACTCGTTGGTGAACTGCGATGCACCCATGAGATGGCGCTGGATTGGGCGTCCTCTCCGGGGCCAAGATTGGTGCTGGACACACCTTTGCAGCCTGTTGCTGAGAAGTCCCTGGACTCGGCATCCTTTCCAGGATCAAGTTTTGTGGTGGCTACTCCAGAGCAGCCTGCTGCTGATCTGCACCAACTAGTCCTGGAAGCTGCTACACCTGATATGCCTGAAGATGGGGTCGCTGAACATGCTACCACCCCCATCTTTGTCCCCTACAGGCCAGCACTTCTCCCCTCACCACCAACCTGGACACCACCACGGCCACCTGCTCGGCGGCGCAAGACCTTGGCGGGCGTTATGAGCTTCAACCTGGGTCGTCGCAGCCCGAGGATCCGAGCCAAGAACCAGAGGCTGCCCATTGCGACCCTTGCAGAGCGGCTCCTCTGCCAGCGTATGGGCATTGTGGACGAGGGCGAGCAACTAACCGAGGCGGCCATCAGCAAGTTTGTGCAGCTGTTCAATGGTCGTCTCCCTGACATCACCATTGCGGCATTACGAGCTCTGTTCAACCTGGACTGCGACCTGATGTCAGCTGTGGAGAACGCCTTGATCGAGCATGGTGGAGAGGGAGGCCCAGACCTGGGCTCTCAGGAGGATGCAGAAGCAGCTACTGCAACCTGATCTTCTGCTACTTAGTGATGCTGAGATGTAGCTTCTTTGTCATGTTAAACATCCTGATTGTTTTTAGAGAAGGAACGTCTGTTTGTACCTGCAACCTCTTGCAGCTACATGTTGCGTTGGCAAGGCTGGTTTTTAGTAATACTTGTACGCCTATTTGCTGCTGCTATTTGTGGCTGCAGCTTCTAGGGGCCCTGGCGAGGCAGACTAAGATGTTATTGCTGCTCTTGACCCGTGTCGCCGTTCCTCCCAGTTGTTGTTGCCCTGCCGTGAACATCGTTGTATACCTGGTTTCCAAATGACAGACCGAAACCATAACCTCACGATCCTGAACTGGAATGTTCGAGGCCTGAATTGTCCTGACCACCGCACTACCGTTCATGAGACCATAACCTCTACCCCTTGTCACATCGTTTGCCTTCAGGAGTCCAAGATGGATTTGGTTGATGCTTTCACTGCAGCACATATTGGTGGCCACAGGCTTAAGAGCTTCGCCCAGCGTCCGGCTGACGGTACGCGTGGTGGCATCCTCCTGCTTTGGGACGATGATGTGGTGCAGCTGTCCAACATCCAATTCTGGTCCTTCACCCTTTCAGCAACGGTTACTCTGTACCCCCAAAGCCCAGCTCCCACCTCATTCAAGCTGACCACTGTCTATGGGCCGACCCGAAGTAACCTCAAGGACGCCTTCTTTGTTGAACTTATCGCCGAAAAACCACCACTGGGCACCATGTGGCTGGTCACGGGGTACTTCAATCAAATTTACCAGGCAAGAGATAAGAACCGTACAAATGTTGATTGGAGCCGCATTGTCAGATTTTGAAACGCTCTCAACTCCTGTGAGCTTAAAGAGATTCATCTCCAGAATAGGAGATTCACCTGGAGTAATGGGCAGAGGGAGCCCACATTGAGCAAGCTCGACAACTTCTTTTGCAATGAAGATTGGGACTTGGAGTTCGGCTCCCACATACTGCATGCCTTATCATCCTCCCTCTCTGACCACTGCCCTCTTTTGCTTGCAAATGCGAATGGGCCAAAGCGCTCTACATGCTTCCGCTTTGAAATTTTCTGGATCAAGATGCCAGGTTTCTTGACAACTGTCTAAGATGCGTGGAATGAAGGATACAACCATGTCGAGCCGTACCATATCCTGCATCACAAACTCAAAAAACTAGTGTCAGACTGAAGGCATGGAGCAAGTCCCTCTTCTCCAACATGAAGGTTCAAGTGCATATGGCCTTGGAGGTCATCCTTCGCTTCGACATTGTGCAAGAGTCAAGGTCTCTGAGCCCGCGGGAGACTGATCTTATGAAGAGGCTAAAGAGGAGGGTGGTTGGCTTGGCGGTGCTTGAAAAAGCTCGGAAGCGGCAGACCTCTAGAATAACAAACATTAAAGAGGGGGACACAAACACTAAATATTTTCACCTTCGAATCAACCGTCGGTGAAGGAAAATTTTCATTCACCGCCTCAAGCACAATGCGGGGTGGGTAACCGACCACAACCAAAAGAAGGATATTATCCATAGTCACTTCTCCTTCGTCATCAAGAAGGGACCCAGAAGGAATAAGGACTTTAATTGGGAGTGTATCCCCACTCCAGATTGTGATCTTAGTGACCTTGGGGCTCCGTTCACCATGGATGAGGCTAGAAAGGCCGTCTTTGATTCACCATGCGATAAGGCGCCGGGGCCGGATGGGTTCACGGGTGCATTCTTCAAGGCATCTTGGGATGTTATCAAGATCGATGTCATGGCTGCTATCAACCACTTCACCAATCTTCATTCCACCAATTTACATTGGCTAAATTCAGCCAACATCGCATTAATCCCCAAGAAAGATGGCGCTGAGGATATTTCCGACTTTAGACCGATAAGTCTAATTCATGCCGTGGCTAAGCACTTTGCTAAGATGATGGCAACACACCTTTCCATCCACATGAACGACCTCGTGTCACCGGCTCAAATTGCTTTTATCAAGCGAAGCATTCTGTAGCGACCCGACCTCAGACGGTCAAGTATCTGTGCTTAAGTGTCATCCCTGGATCGGTATGCTGACACACACAGTACTCGAGGATTTATAACAGAGGTAAATCACATGTATAAAATAACATAAATACTATTATCTCAATCCAAAATAGCGGAAGAAACAACAAGGTTGTGGATTCCCATCAACACCAACGACAAAGTTGAGTGTAGAAATCGTAACCCTAACGTATCACTTACTCGTCGTAAGAATCCTGCAACATGAGACGTTGCAGCCAGACAGGGTCAGTACATTGAATGTACTGGCAAATTCACACCATAGGATAATGATGAATAAAGGCTATCACTACATGCATATTTGGCTGGTGGAAAAGCTCTATGGTTATAATGTTTTTGCGAAAAGCCAATTTTTTCCAACATCAAAGGAATATATTTTATTTAACTACAAAGTTGGTTGAAAACAATATTGAGAAGGTTCCTCCAACTCAATCCCAAATTAACATCAATAACCCAACAAATTATTTAAGTAACGTGTTGAGATCAATATGATAATCCAAGTACTAGATACTCAAGATGTCCATAACCGGGGACATGGCTAACCATGATTAGTTTGTACACTCTACAGAGGTTTGTGCACTTTTCCCCACAAGACCCGATCTCCTCCGTTGAATTTCTCGCACTGCCGGGTGTTTGAGAAACGGATGACCGAGACACAGTTTTTCAGAAGCATTAACCCCTTACTCCGGGCAGACCATACCAAACCTACATCCCACTACCTGCTGATCCACCTCTTCGAGAGCTTCACGCAACTTACTCCACTATGCTAGAGCCCATAATAGCATGTGGCTGCACACGGAAGTTTCTAGCATGAAAAATCTTGTGATCCCTTTGAGCCTGGGTGGCAGTCCATAGGAAGATCACACGGGTACTCTGGGATTTCCAAAAATACAGGCAACACTGGGTACTCCAGGTGCCTCAATCCACCAAGATGTGTATTTAAGTTGCCACCTTAAGTTGAACCATTAATTAACAATCTCACATCTGTCATGGATTTCACTCACCCAAACCACGTCTACGAGCATAGCATAGCAATATAAGCAACACGTAGAAGTAACTCCCAAGGGTTTGAATGTAACAGGGCAATAGGTTCTACATCATCAACTACTTCCCAACCCACAAGTTAATAACATCCTAATCATGCAATGTTTGAGGATTGGAACTAATGCATAAAAACAGGGTGATAATGGGGTATGATCAAAGTGTGAACTTGCCTGCAATGTTGATGAAGATGATTCGCACTCATAACTCTTGATAGATCTATGACTTACACTCCGGTCAATCTATCGTAAGCAAGCAATAGTAACCACACATAAGCAATCACTCAAAGGATCAGAAAGAACGAAGAAGACGATTCGGAAAACATCAAAACCAAGCAAATAACTCTTCCAACATAAAACAATTTCTAATAGTACCAACATCATGTGCATTTGGCCTTACCAGAAATTTTAGGTCAAGAGCTCCGATTTGCAAAAAGAATCAACTCAAACGGAGTTACGGAACTCAAGTTATGAACAAAAGAAGTTTGAATATGAATCTGAACAAAGTTTGAAATTTGAAATTTTCAAAAAGTTGACATGACAGGTTAACTGGATAGGTGAAAACAAGACGAAACTATAGGCGTGGGTTTCATCTAATTTGGATGAACGAGTAAAAAGTTATGGCTATTTGAAAAATCAGGGCCAAGCTGTTTTACGAAAATAAAATAACTACGGCTGAGAAAATTCTATGTCTAATGTATAAATATAAAGACTAATTGATAATCTAATTATTTTACCGTACTAGTCTAGAAATAATAAGCTACGGAAGTATATATGAAGAAAGATATCTTTATAAGATAGCGTAAAAAAATAACTTCGGAGAGAGGAGACAATTTCCAGAAGTCCCGCCGGAGAAAAGAAATAATTTTTCTTTAGTGAATCTAGTCAAATCAAAATATTGATTTAACTTGAATCGGATGATTTTTGAAGCCTCTATGTGTCTATCTTTATTGGTGGAAAAGAGGCATAGAAGTCAAAGGCTAGACAACGTGGGACTAAACGTAGATGAAAAGAAAAAAGAAACAGAGAAGAAAAGAGGCGGCTCGCATGGGCCTAAAGGCCTTCGGCCGGCCGTGCGCGCACGCTGCGGCTGCAGCTTTTTTTAAACAAAATTCGGTCTAAGAAAAAAATGAAAAGGCTGGCTGGGCCTGGCCCATGTAGGAAAAGAAAAAAAGAAGGGACGCCCACTAGTACTATGATGCGCACGTGTGTAACATTTACGGACAGGCCGCATGTACAGTTTTTTTAAATAGAAACAGAAGAATAACCTGAATAAAGAAAAATAAAATAAAAGTTTTATATAGGCATCCTATATATCAAAATTTTCAAAAAAGATTTTCTACAATATGAACATTTCTCAAGTGCCAAATAAAATTAACAAAAATTCAAATAATACAAACAGTGCTACTTCTACAATAAAACCCAATAAAAATCATTTTAGAAATACCAAAATAATTTCAAAATTATTTCGCTCCAATTTTCTGATGTAGGGAATCATTTTACCCTATTTTCCATTAATTTTATTTTTAGAGAAAAATAATTTGAATAAAACCCAAATAACTCCAAATTGAAAATAATTTCAAATGGACTTTAAATTTGATCCTTTTAAACTTCCAACTCGTATTTTTGAAGAAGTCATTTTATCTTCTCTCATGAAAATCATTGAGTTGCTTAAAGTTCTGAATTTGAAATATTTTCAAATGAAATTCAAATCTTTTCAAAACCCTTTATCATTTATTTAAATGGAAGAAGTCATATTATCTTCACTCCAGGGTTTTGTGATGAAAAGAATTTGAATTCATGGAGATCAAAATGAAAAAAGAAAGTTTGGGAAAGTACTTTTATTCCCTCTCATTTAACTTTCAAAAAGTTTCAAATTCACTCACTTTCAGTCAATCAATCAAACAATCAATCAAGTCTATCTATTTATTATAACATTTCAAAATTTAGAATTTTGGGATGTTACAAACCTACCACCCTTAAAATGAATCTCGTCCTCGAGATTCGGAGAGGCTAGCAAGAAAAAGGTTAGGGTTTGGGTCTTCTCAAAATCCATCGATCATCACAGGGGGTCTAGGGTGCTACCACCCTTAGAAACATCGTTACGGTCCCATCAATACTCATATACTCCATCCTTAGTCTTGACAGAGCCGGTCTTCTCAGATCGTAAGGATAATTCCTTCTCTGGCTCTTCCGGCAGCGGCATAACCTTTTCCTCAATTTTTCAGTCCTTTCATCTTGGTAAGGTTATTCTGAGACTGGGTCTTCATAGCTGATAGGTCTGGCGCCAATACTAAACAACTATCGATATCTCATGGCGTCCATCCAATTATGGTTTCTCCTTCAGGAAATAGGTCTGGGTTGATCCTCACCGTATAACCTACGGTTGGCAAAATCTGTCGTGTACAAGGGAAAAATTCTTATACCATTCTAGGGTTTAAACAAGGTTTGATCGTCGTCTCTCTACTATAGGTAAGTCTCTCAGATTTACCATCCCTTATAGCAAGGCGAATAATAAGAGTAAGTCGGTATGGTGATCAATCCATCCCGCACCCAAATCATTACCTTGTATACGGTTTAGCGAATCTCGCATTCTAACACTCGATCATCCTCACAAGCATTGCAGAATTTCTCTTGTCGACGAACCAAGTTCGGATAAATCCATTGATTCTGCAAGCCAAACAAACATATATCATTTCTTCACAACTCTCAGGTTTTGCGTTACTCTATAAGATCGTCTGCCGATAAACGTAACTTCTTCCAGGGTTTTTCCTTCAGCAAGAATGTGCTTGCTTCTTGGCAGGTCCTGGGGCCTGTGGGTTATGGCCCATTCCATCACTTGTAAACCTTGAACTCACCATCAGGGCAACTGATCACTACTCCAACATCCAACCTCCCAACATTCTTAAATCCATCCAATTGTACTATCTCCCTTCCTTCTATTGGTTCCAAACTAAGACGTGATTACTCAGACTCATCATGGAGTTATAATCGTTCCATAATACCAACATCATACCTCCTTTATATCCAATAGTAATTCATCTCTTCATCCTCGTGGGTTATCCCACATACCGAGATAAAAACTTATACTTATGAAGTCCATACCCCACTTTGTGGAACATTATTATCCTTTCCAGGGTCAAGCGTCCTTACAGGGGAATATTGGCCATCTCTGCATGGCACTTCTTCAACTGGGAAACGTGAAACACATCATGAACTCCTGAAAGTCCTTTGGGTGACTCCAACATGTTGGCCACTTCTCCCATACACTCCAAAACTCGGTATGGTCCTACAATTCTCGGGGCTACTTTCCCTTAACTACAAATCGTTTAACTCCTCGCAGAGGGGACACACAAAGACATGCTCTGTCTCCAATTTCATAGACTACCTTCTTGCATTTTTGAGTCCGCATAACTCTTCTGCCTGGACTGAGCTACCTTCAGTCTATCTCGAATCAACTTAACATTCTCATGTGACTCCTTGATCACATTTGGTCCAAACAACTGACAGTCTCCAACTTCATCCCACATCAACAGTGTCTAGCTCCTTCTCCCATACAAAGCTTCAAAAGGGGCCAGCTTCAAACTGGCTTGGTAACTGTTGTTGTATGAGAACTCTGCGTAAGGTAGATTATCATCCCTACTAGATCCATAATCTAGCGCACACACTCTCAACATGTCCTCCAGAATCTGACTGACTCTCTCGGTCAATCCATCTGTCTGCGGATGAAAGGATGTACTGAACTCTATCCTAGTACCCAAAGTCTGGTGCAGCTGATTCCAAAACCTTGAGGTAAACTGTGTCCCTCTATCTGATACGATGGTCCTCGGAACTCCATGCAGACATACGATTCTGGTCAAATATATCTTGGTCAACTTCGCACTTGTATAGGTGGTTTTCACTGGGATAAAGTGAGCCACTTTGATCAAGCTAATCAACTACTAACCAGATAGAATCATATCCCGATCGGGTTCTGGGAAATCCGGTAATGAAATCCATGCCAAGCTTATCCCACTTCCATTCGGGTATCGGCATAGGCTGCAGTAATCCTGCTGGCTTCTGATGCTTTGCTTTTACTCTCTCTAGCATACATCACCTACGACTACATACTCCGCAATATCCTTCTTCATACCAGTCCACCAGTAACGCTCCTTCAAATCCAAATACATCTTGGTGTTTCCAGGGCGAATCGAGTATGGTGAGTCATGAGCCTCCTGAAGTATTTACTTCCTAATCTTTGCATTATTGGGCACATATATTCGGTCCTCGAACCATAAGGTGTCGTGCTCATCCTTACGAAAACCTTTGGCCTTTCCTTTACTCATCCTCTCTTTTACCTCAGCAATCTCTTTGTCATCCTTCTGAGCTTCACGGATCTTTCCCAACAATGTAGACTGAACTTCCATTGCTGCAACAAAACCTTTGGGAACAATTGTAACGCCCGGATAATTAAGCTACAGTGAATCTCCGCTAATGATGCCACGTCACCTCGGTTACTGTTGATAAACCCGCGTAGTTCGAAACCCAGTTCAAAATTCAAATTTAAAATAAAGGCAAACAATAAAAGTTTTCAAATATTAAAACTAAATGTTCGGGTGGATTCAAATAAATCATGGATAGTTATGATGGAGAAACCACACTTATATAAAATCTTTAAATACTCTAAAATGAATAAAACAGTAGTCAAGACAATTATCGAAATGCATTTTATAATTAATAAAATGTTAAACTATTCTATTTAGGTGTTAAACTTTTTATTGCAGTGGGTTTAGTGGTAGTACTAAGTTAGGGATCATTCTTGTATTTTAACAAACTAAAATAAAATGAGGAACAAGATAAAACAGAAAAGATATAAGATAAATAAAAAGGAAAAAGGAAAACAGAAAACTAATAAAAAGAAAGAGCCCCCCCCCCCGGGCCAAACGGCCCAGCTGGCCGACCAGGCCGCCCACCAGGCCAGCCCACGCGGCCCCTTCACCCCCGTGGCCTATAGGCCACCCCACCCCGGCCGAAACCCTAACGCCCCACTCGCTCTCCCCCTCCTCCCCGATCCAGATCGGATCGGGGGAGCGAACCCCACCGCGACGACCGCGCCGCCCCTCGCCGTTGGACGCCGCCGCCCGGAGCCCGCGCCACCTCGCTGGCCTGCCTCCACTACCTCGCCGGACTGCCTCCTCTTCCTCGCCGGCCTGTATCCCGTCTCCGCCACGCTCGTCGTTGCCGTCGTCCTCCCCAACAACCGCTGCCCCGTTCCCTACACCTTCCGTGAGCACCCCCCCCTCTCTCCCCGTCCCCGTTGCCTGTTCCGGCCACCGCCCCGCCCCTGTGTGATGTCAGCGTCGACTGCGCGCGCAAGGCCGCACCTGCCTGCTCGACCCGCTCCTCACGCCCGGTCGTGCCCTATGCACGTGCACACTCGTCGCCGCCCCGTGCTGAGGCTCCGCGCGCGCTGTGCTCACCCACCGGCCGCCCGCGCTGTCCACGCCTTGCGCGTTTCCGCCCCCATGCTCGCAATGCTCCCCTCGCCCCGATCGCTATTGCGTCCGCCATCGCTCGCCGTCCCGCCATTTGCCCGCGCCGCACCTTCGCTCCCCGCCCCGGCGCCACCCCGACGTGGCCTCGCCGCTGCCGCTATCGTCCCAGGCGGCCGGGCTTGCCGTGCCCATGGCCGGCGCCCCCCCTGCTGATCTGGGCATTTGCCCAATCGGGCCGGGTTCCTGCGCTCGTAACCTGCGCGCCCGCATACCAGCGGTGCCCGAATCGCTGTGGCCCTCTAGGCCACTGACTAGGGGGCCCCACGCCCCAGAACGTAAAATGAAAATAATAAAAGGAATAATAATATTAATTAATTAATAATTAACTTAAAATAATTCTGTTAATTAACTGATTAAACCTAATTAACCTACTAAGATAACCTAACTACTGTTAATTAGTCTTAGTCAATGACGAATGGGACCCACACGTCTGTTGACCCAGTCAACAGACAGTTGACTAATGACATCATGCTGACATCACACTGACATCATAATTACATTTTCTAATTAAATTAATTCTGTTAATTCTAAAAATGAATTAAATCTTTAAAATTAATATAAAATAATCTGTAACTCGGATGGAAAAACTTTGTACATGAAAGTTGCTCAGAACGACGAGACGAACCCGGATACGCAACCCGTTCGTCCGCCACGCATCCCTAGCATAGCGAACACTCAACTTTTCCCCTCCGACTCCTCTGCCCGAAAACGCGAAACACCGGGGATAATTTCCCGGATGTTCCTCCCCTACACCGGTACCACCTCGTACCGTGTTAGGGCACACCTAGCATCACGCTTTGTCATGTCATGCATCCTCATGCTTTTGTTTGCATTATATTTATTGTTTCTTCCCCCTCTTCTCTCGCTAGACATCGAGACCGACGCCGCTGCTACCCAGTACGACTACGGTGTTGACGACCCCTCTCTCTTGCCAGAGCAACCAGGCAAGCCCCCCCCCTTTGATCACCAGATATCGCCTACTCTTTTCTATACTGCTTGCATTAGAGTAGTGTAGCATGTTACTGCTTTCCGTTAATCCTATTCTGATGCATAGCCTGTCCTTGCTACTACTGTTGATACCTTTACCTACAATCCTAATGCTTAGTATAGGATGCTAGATTATCATCAGTGGCCATACATTCTTGTCCGTCTGCCATGCTATATTATCGGGCTGTGATCACTCGGGAGGTGATCACGGGTATATACTATATACTTTATACATGATACATGTGGTGACTAAAGTCGGGTCGGCTTGTGGAGCACCCGCGAGTGATTCACGGATTGGGGGCTGAAAGGACCTTTGTCCCAACGGCCCTCTGTGTGGATCTTTGTGGCGAAGCGACAGGGCAGGTTGTGACCACCTAGGAGAGAGGTGGGCCTGGCCCTGGTCGGAGTTCGCGGATACTTAACACGTTTAACGAGATCTTGGTATTTGATCCGAGTCTGGCTACTGGCTTATATGCACTAACCATCTACGCGGGGACAGTTATGGGCACTCAACGTCGTGGTATCAGCCGAAGCCTTCGTGACGTCAGTGACTGAGTGGCGCGCGCCGGATTGGACCGTAAGCCTGCTCTTGTATTAAGGGGGCTAGTTCTGCTTCCGGCCGCGTACGCAACGTGCAGGTGTGCAATGGGCGATGGGCCCAGACCCCTGCGCCATAGGATTTAGACCGGCGTGCTGACCTCTCTGTTGTGCCTAGGTAGGGCTGCGACGTGTTGATCTTCCGAGGCCGGGCATGACCCAGGAAAGTGTGTCCGGCCAAATGGGATCGAGCGTGTTGGGATATGTGGTGCACCCCTGCAGGGAAGTTAATCTATTCGAATAGCCGTGATCTTCGGTAACAGGACGACTTGGAGTTGTACCTTGACCTTATGACAACTAGAACCGGATACTTAATAAAACACACCCTTCCAAGTGCCAGATACAACCGGTGATCGCTCTCTCACAGGGCAACGAGGGGAGGATCATCGGTTAGGATTATGCTATACGATGCTACTTGGAGGTCTTCAGTCTACTCTCTTCTACATGCTGCAAGACGAGGCTGCCAGAAGCGTAGTCTTCGAAAGGACTAGCTATCCCCCCTTATCCCGGCTTTCTGCAGTTCAGTCCACATATAATAGCCTTATTCCAGTTGATACCAATGCATACATATGTAGTGTAGCTCCTTGCTTGCGAGTACTTTGGATGAGTACTCACGGTTGCTTTCTCCTTCTCTTCCCTCTATCCTTTCTACCTGGTTGTCGCAACCAGATGTTGGAGCCCAGGAGCCAGACGCCACCGTCGACGACGACTCCTACTACACCGGAGGTGCCTACTACTACGTGCTGCCCGCTGACGACGACCAGGAGTAGTTAGGAGGATCCCAGGCAGGAGGCCTGCGCCTCTTTCGATCTGTATCCCAGTTTGTGCTAGCCTTCTTAAGGCAAACTTGTTTAACTTATGTCTGTACTCAGATATTGTTGCTTCCGCTGACTCGTCTATGATCGAGCTCTTGTATTCGAGCCCTCGAGGCCCCTGGCTTGTAATATGATGCTTGTATGACTTATTTTATTTGTAGAGTTGTGTTGTGATATCTACCCGTGAGTCCTTGATCTTGATCGTACACATTTGCGTGCATGATTAGTGTACGGTCAATTCGGGGGCGTAACAAGTTGGTATCAGAGCCGACTGCCTGTAGGAATCCCCCTTCCACACTCCTTGGCCGAAGTTGAGTCTAGACATTACAAAAACTTTTACTAACATGGTGTGTGCCTTACGGGCCCACATCGCCATCTGGGTGGTATTAGGCTCTTTTACTCCTCGATCCTTACTCTGGGACACTGAACTCTCTCCTACTCGGGTTAAACGATTTTACTAACTCTAACACTAGGATCCCGTGACCATGTTCACCCCAAAGTTGGATAAGCCCTAGTTATTCTTTAGAGTAGGATTTGAACATTGTCCACATTGTCATTTGACTCCTGTGAAAACATCTTTGTTTTCAGATGGAACCCACGAGGCAGGTCGTGCGCCACACGACGGCCATTGGTGCCTCAGGATCACCTGCTGTGTTGGTTGAGATGATGACCTATCTGGGTTATCGCTGGCACCCTGAGTACACCGTCTATGAGGAGTATCAGGACTTCAACCAGGAGCAGTACCGTGCCATCGTCCACCTCTACTCTCGGGAGTATGACTCCACTACCGTGCTGCACACTGCTCATGGAGTTGGAGTGACTATCGATATGGCGGTCCACGATGCTGCTTATGCTGCTCTGACACGTCTTCGTGGAGAGTATCAGGAGTTGGATACCTCCCCCTTCAGGCACATTGCTATCGCATCCGATGTTGGTGCGGAGGGATACTACACTGCTGCCTACTCCACTATCACCCGAGAGCCCTTCTACCATCAGAACCTGGTTTTGCATGCTGATGGGCTAGATAGAGCTAACCGAGCTCTTCGCCACGAGTTGTACACCACCCGTCAGCACCTGTATCGTGCTCTGACGCTGTTGCACCCCTCTGTCCGCTCTGGTGATCTGTCGCGTTCTGCGATCTACCCTGCCCGGACCGTGATGCCCCAGGGCGTTGGCTGGCCAGATGTGGGAGGCTACTCTCCTGCATTGGGTCCTCTCCTACCACCTGCGCATCGGGTTCCACGCCAGAGTATCCGCGGACCCCAGGCTACTCGCGTGGAGGTCATCCCTTCGCGTCACTACCAACTGTCGGGCTACACCTACCTCCGCAGTACCGCATGGGACTGATGTAGACTTGCTTGTTAGTGTTAGATGCATTCGCCGCGAGCCTGTGTGCCGCCTATGATGTCTTAGCCTGTGTACCGAACTCTGTGTAACGAACTCTATGCATGATCTCTTTTGTAAGATATGCCGACTACTATGTAGTATCTATCGTGCTGCTTTCGTTGTGCATGTTTCATCATGAATGATTCTTGTCTTTGCAAATTTCTCAATGCTGAACTACCCCTGTTATATATTAGCAGGATGGTTAGACCAGGTGGTCGTGGTCGTGGTGGCAACGCCCCACCACCGCCTGAGTACATGGCTGGGATGATGCAACAGTTTGAGCTGAATCGTCAGTTCATGGAGAATATTATGGCTCAGTTTCCTCGCCCCAATATGAACCAGCAGCCAACCCAAGTGACTCTGCAGGATTTCATGCGCCTCAACCCAACCGTGTACCGCAGCTCAACTCAGCCTCTGGATGCTGACGACTGGCTCCGTGACATCACCTATGAGATGGAGTCTGCTGATGTAGCCCCTGCCAGCTATGTCACCTTTGCTTCCTTCTTCCTGAAAGGACCCGCGGCTCAATGGTGGGACAGCCACAGGCGTACTCTGCCAGCTGGAACAATCATCACCTGGCCAGACTTCCAAGCTGCCTTCCGTGCTCGCTTCATTCCTCAGGGAGTCATGGACCGGAAGAAGCGTGAGTTCCGCAACCTCACCCAAGGCAACAAAACTGTGGAAGCTTACCAGCGGGAGTTTCTGGACTTGTCCCACTATGCTGAAGAGGACATTGCAACTGATGCACGCAGACAGGAGAAGTTCCGTGATGGCCTTCAAGCTGACATCAAGCTCGCACTTCTAGTGCATGACTTTGCTGATTTCGCCACTCTGGTGAACAAAGCCATCAATGTCGAAACTGGTCTGCAGGAATACCAGAGCTCTCACAGGCGCAACCGTGACACGGGCTCATCTTCGGGCCCGTCTTCGCAGAAGCGCAAGATATGGATTCCCAACAGCATGTACCAGCCGAATGCACCTGCCCCAAGGCAGACCTATGCTGCACCTCGTCTGCCTGCTCCTCCAACTAGGCAGCCAAGACTTCCAGCTCCACCACCACAAGCTCCTGTTCCCACTCCCAATAATGGTCTCTGCTACAAGTGTGATCAGCCAGGTCCACCGTGCTAGGGATTGCAATCAGAACCAGAATCAACTGGCCCTCCCCACAGCTGGCCGTGGAAGCAACCAGCCTCGCAACAACAATGCCAAGTCTTATGGTCGTGTTCATGCCAACCACGTTGATCTCAATGAAGTTCTAGACCAGCCTGCTACCGTGATGGGTACACTCCTCGTAAACTCAGTACCTGCATCTGTTTTATTCGATTCAGGAGCATCGCATTCATTCATGTCAGAAGATTTTGCATACAAGCATGACATTAAATGTGAGGAGATGAACACTTCGGTATTGGTAAAACCCCCGTGGGACAATGTCAAACCTCACTGGTTGGCATCGATGTCCCCGTGGAAATCGAAGGGCTGGAATTCTATGCCTCTCCCATTATCCTGAAGTCGTCTAACATCGACCTCATTCTGGGAATGGATTGGTTGAAAGCGCATACTGCTTCTATAGTTTGCGCCACTAAGGTCGTCCATCTGCTACACCCTTCTGACGAAATAATAGCTTACCAAGCTCATCTAGTTCAGAACGCCGAGGCACGACTTTATGCCTTGAATGCGTTGAACGCTGCACCACTCGAGGGCATTGAAAACATTCCCGTCGTTCGTGAATTCCAAGACGTCTTCCCAGAAGAACTTCCAGGGATTCCCCCTGCTAGAGCTGTCGAGTTCATCATCGACTTGAAACCCGGCACCACCCCTATAGCTAAACGACCCTATAAGATGCCGCCGCATGAACTCATTGAGCTTAAGGAGGAAATCGACAAATCTCTTGTCAAAGGTTTCATTCGCCCAAGTTGCTCTCCTTGGGGAGCACCTTCTCTCTTTGTTAAGAAAAAGGATGGGACAAACCGATTAGTCCAAGACTACCGTCCTATAAACCAAGCTACCATTCAGAATAAATATCCTCTTCCTCGGATCAATGATCTTTATGATCAACTGGCTGGCTCATCAGTGTTCTCCAAACTCGATTTGAGGCTAGGTTACCACTAGATCCGTGTTCGTGAAGAGGATATCCCAAAAACTGCCTTCGTGACTCGGTATGGATCATACGAGTACACCGTCATGTCATTCGGCTTAACGAATGCTCCCGCCACCTTCTCTCGTCTGATGAACTATATATTCATGGATTACCTCGACAAGTTCGTCATGGTTTATCTGGACGATATCCTTGTATTTTCCAAGAACGAGGAAGAACATGCTGGACATCTTCGTCTGGTGCTAGAAAAGCTTCGAGAGCACCAACTGTATGCTAAGTATTCCAAGTGTGAATTCTGGCTCCCCGAAGTAACCTATCTTGGGCATGTCATCTCCAAGGATGGTATTGCCATCAACCCTGAACGAGTTCAGGCTATTCTCGATTGGACTCCTCCGAAGAATGTCAAGCAAGTCCGAAGTTTTCTCGGTCTCGCCAGCTATTGCCGTCGATTCGTCGAGAACTTCTCCAAGATTGCTAGGCCTCTGACTAATTTGTTGCATAAGGGTGTCAAGTTCGAATGGACAGAAAAGTGTTAGGAAAGTTTTCAGGCGCTCAAAGACAAGTTGACCTCTGCCCCCGTGCTTGCTCCACCTGATACTAAGAAGGACTTCGTCATTTACTGCGATGCTTCCCGTCAAGGATTAGGCTGTGTCCTAATGCAAGAGCGCAGAGTGATTGCTTATGCCTCTCGTCAACTGCGCCCTCACGAAGAAAACTACCTAGTTCACGACCTCGAGTTTGCTGCTGTCATTCGTGCACTAAAGCAGTGGCGACATTACCTTCTCGGTAATCGTTGTGAGATCTTCACCGACCACCAAAGTCTGAAGTATCTGTTTACTCAGCCAGATCTGAACCTTCGCCAGCAGAGATGGATGGAGACTATTGCAGACTTTGACGTGGGTATATCTTATACCCCCGCAAGGCTAATGTAATGGCTGATGCCTTGAGCCGCAAGTCTTACTGCAACCACCTCCAGGTTCACCAAGTTCAGCCCTCGCTTGTCGAAGAATTTAGAAAGTTGAACCTCCATATTGTTCCTCCTGGAGCACTCGCTCCCCCTCCCCCGGAGTTCCGCAAGATGAATCTTCTTGTTGTTACTAAGGGTTCTCTAAATACCCTGGATGCCATACCAGATCTCGTAGCTGGTATAAAGACTATTCAAGGTTATGACTCTGAAGTCCATAAGATTAAACGCCATCTAGCAGAAGGAAAGCCCTCATTCTTCACTATCGCCGACGATGGCACCTTGTATTTCAAAGGACGCCTAGTGGTACCATGTTCGAAGAAAAACCTAGATAGGACTAAAAGGGTTATGCAAGAAGCCCATGATACGCCTCTGTCCATCCATCCTGGTAGTACAAAGATGTACCAGGATATTCGTCAAAGATTCTGGTGGTCTAATATGAAGCAGGACATTGCTCGTTATGTTGCTGAGTGTGACGTTTGTCGCCGAATCAAAGCAGAGCATCAAAGGCCTGCTGGAACTCTGCAACCTATCTCTATTCCTGAATGGAAATGGGACCATGTTGAAATGGACTTCGTCACTGGATTTCCCAAATCGCAGAAAGGTAATGATGTTATTCTTGTCGTCATTGACCGGCTTTCCAAAGTTGCCCATTTTCTGGCGGTCAAAGAGACAATCACTGCTAGTCAGCTTGCTACTCTCTACATGGCCAGAATTGTATCACTTCACGGTATTCCACTAGTTATCAGTTCAGACCGTGGCAGCTTATTCACTTCAAGGTTTTGGGCGAGTTTCCAAGAAGCTATGGGAACTCATCTGTTGTTCAGTACTGCGTTTCATCCTCAGTCGCAAGGACAGGTTGAACGTGTCAACCAAGTTCTCGAAGACATGCTTCGAGCTTGTGTAATATCATTCGGCAAGAAATGGGAGGAATCTCCTCCATATGCCGAGTTCTCTTATAATAATAGCTATCAAGCTAGTCTGAAGATGTCCCCCTTCGAAGTGCTATATGGACGAAAGTGTTGAACCCCTCTGAACTGGTCAGAAACGGGGGAACGTCCACTCTTTGGTCCGGATATTATCCAACAGGCCGAAGAACAAGTTCGCATTATTCATGAGAATCTCAAGACTGCTCAGTCATGTCAGAAAAGTCAGTATGACCGTCATCACCAAGACATGGTCTATCAACCTGGCGAAAAGGCTTATCTTCGAGTTACACCAATGAAGGGTGCACACCGCTTCGGGATCAAAGGAAAGCTAGCTCCCCGCTATATTGGTCCTTTCACTATTCTCGAAAGGCGTGGAAAGGTGGCATATCAATTGGAGCTTCCGTCGAACCTTTCTCAGGTTCACGATGTGTTCCATGTGTCACAACTCCGACGCTGCTTCAAGGACCCAATCCGAGCAGTGGATCATGAAGTGCTTGAATTGCAACAGGACCTCTCCTATAAAGAGCATCCGGTCTGCATTCTCGACCAAGCTGAACGCCGCACACGTCAGAAGGCGATCAAGTTCCTCAAGGTCCAGTGGTCGAATCACTCTGAAGACGAAGCCACCTAGGAACGCGAGGATCGTCTTCGTGATGAATACCCCGCACTGTTTCCTTCTACCTCCTAAATCTCGGGACGAGATTTCTTGTAGTGGAGGATAATTATAACGCCCGGATAATTAAGCTACAATGAATCTCCGCTAATGATGCCACGTCACCTCGGTTACTGTTGATAAACCCGCGTAGTTCGAAACCCAGTTCAAAATTCAAATTTAAAATAAAGGCAAACAATAAAAGTTTTCAAATATTAAAACTAAATGTTCGGGTGGATTCAAATAAATCATGGATAGTTATGATGGAGAAACCACACTTATATAAAATCTTTAAATACTCTAAAATGAATAAAACAGTAGTCAAAACAATTATTGAAATGCATTTTATAATTAATAAAATGTTAAACTATTCTATTTAGGTGTTAAACTTTTTATTGCAGTGGGTTTAGTGGTAGTACTAAGTTAGGGATCATTCTTGTATTTTAACAAACTAAAATAAAATGAGGAACAAGATAAAACAGAAAAGATATAAGATAAATAAAAAGGAAAAACAAAAACAGAAAACTAATAAAAAGAAAGAGCCCCCTGTTGGAAATATGCCCTAGAGGCAATAATAAATTGGTTATTATTATATTTCCTTGTTCATGATAATCGTTTATTATCCATGCTAGAATTGTATTGATAGGAAACTCAGATGCATGTGTGGATACATAATCAACACCATGTCCCTAGTAAGCCTCTAGTTGACTAGCTCGTTGATCAATAGATGGTTACGGTTTCTTGACCATGGACATTGGATGTCGTTGATAACGGGATCACATCATTAGGAGAATGATGTGATGGACAAGACCCAATCCTAAGCCTAGCACAAGATCATGTAGTTCGTATGCTAAAGCTTTTCTAATGTCAAGTATCATTTCCTTAGACCATGAGATTGTGCAACTCCCGGATACCGTAGGAGTGCTTTGGGTGTGCCAACCGTCACAATGTAACTGGGTGACTATAAAGGTACACTACAGGTATCTCTGAAAGTGTCTGTTGGGTTGGCACGAATCGAGACTGGGATTTGTCACTCCGTGTAAACGGAGAGGTATCTCTGGGCCCACTCGGTAGGACATCATCATAATGTGCACAATGTGATCAAGGAGTTGATCACGGGATGATGTGTTACGAAACGAGTAAAGAGAATTGCCGGTAACGAGATTGAACAAGGTATCGGGATACCGATGATCGAATCTCGGGCAAGTATCGTACCGCTAGACAAAGGGAATTGTATACGGGATTGATTAAGTCCTTGACATCATGGTTCATCCGATGAGATCATCGTGGAACATGTGGGAGCTAACATGGGTATCCAGATCCCGTTGTTGGTTATTGACCGGAGAGTCATCTCGGTCATGTCTGCATGTCTCCCGAACCCGTAGGGTCTACACACTTAAGGTTCGGTGATGCTAGGGTTATAGAGATATTAGTATGCGGTAACCCGAAAGTTGTTCGGAGTCCCGAATGAGATCCCGGACATCACGAGGAGTTCTGCAATGGTCCGGAGGTAAAGAATTATATATAGGAAGTGCTATTTCGGCTATCGGGACAAGTTTCGGGGTCACCGGTATTGTACCGGGACCACCGGAAGGGTCCCGGGGGTCCACCGGGTGGGGCCACCTGCCCCGGGGGCCACATGGGCTGTAGGGGGTGCGCCTTGGCCTGTATGGGCCAAGGGCACCAGCCCCAAGAGGCCCATGCGCCAAGAGATAAGGGAAAGGAAGAGTCCTAAAGGGGGAAGGCACCTCCGAGGTGCCTTGGGGAGGATGGACTCCTCCCTGGCCGCACCCTTCCTTGGAGGAAGGGCCAAGGCTGCGCCCCTCCCCCTCTCCCTTGGCCCTATATATAGTGAGGGGAAGGGAGAGCAGCAACACCTAAGCCCTGGCGCCTCCCTCTCCCTCCCATGACACATCTCCCTCCTCCCGCAGCGCTTGGCGAAGCCCTGTTGGAATCCCGCTACTTCTACCATCACGCCATCGTGCTGCTGGATCTCCATCAACCTCTCCTTCTCCCTTGCTGGATCAAGAAGGAGGAGATGTCGCTGCTCCGTACGTGTGTTGAACGCGGAGGTGCCGTCCGTTCGGTGCTAGGATCATCGGTGATTTGGATCACGACGAGTACGACTCCATCAACCCCGTTCTCTTGAACGCTTCCACGCGCGATCTACAAGGGTATGTAGATACACTCCTCCCTCATTGCTAGATGACTGCATAGATAGATCTTGGTGACACGTAGGAAAATTTTGAATTTATGCTATGTTCCCCAACAGTGGCATCATGAGCTAGGTCTATGCGTAGTTACTATGCACGAGTAGAACACAAAGTAGTTGTGGGCGTCGATATTGTCAATTATCTTGCCATTACTAGTCTTATCTTGATTCGGCGGCATTGTGGGATGAAGCGGCCCGGACCAACCTTACACGTACGCTTACGTGAGACCGGTTCCACCGACTGACATGCACTAGTTGCATAAGGTGGCTAGCGGGTGTCTGTCTCTCCCACTTTAGTCGGATCGGATTCGATGAAAAGGGTCCTTATGAAGGGTAAATAGCAATTGGCATATCACGTTGTGGTTTTCACGTAGGTAAGAAACGTTCTTGCTAGAAACCCATAGCAGCCACGTAAAACATGCAAACAACAATTAGAGGACGTCTAACTTGTTTTTGCAGGGTATGCTATGTGATGTGATATGGCCAAGAAGAATGTGATGAATGATATGTGATGTATGAGATTGATCATGTTCTTGTAATAGGAATCACGACTTGCATGTCGATGAGTATGACAACCGGCAGGAGCCATAGGAGTTGTCTTTATTTATTTATGACCTGCGTGTCAACATAAACGTCATGTAATTACTTTACTTTATTGCTAACCGGTAGCCATAGAAGTAGAAGTAATAGTTGGCGACACAACTTCATGGAGACACGATGATGGAGATCATGATGATAGAGATCATGGTGTCATGCCGGTGACGATGATGATCATGGAGCCCCGAAGATGAAGATCAAAAGGAGCAATATGATATTGTCCATATCATGTCACTATTTGATTGCATGTGATGTTTATCATGTTTATTCATCTTGTTTACTTAGAACGACGGTAGTAAATAAGATGATCCCTCATAATAATTTCAAGAAAGTGTTCCCCCTAACTGTGCACCGTTGCGACAGTTCGTTGTTTCGAAGCACCACGTGATGATCGGGTGTTAGATTCTAACGTTCACATACAACGAGTGTAAGATAGATTTACACACGCGAAACACTTAGGTTGACTTGACGAGCCTAGCATGTACAGACATGGCCTCGGAACACAAGAGACCGAAAGGTCGAGCATGAGTCGTATGGTAGATACGATCAACGTGAAGATGTTCATCGATGATGACTAGTCCATCTCACGTGATGATCGGACACGGCCTAGTTGACTCGGATCATGTAATCACTTAGATGACTAGAGGGATGTCTATCTGAGTGGGAGTTCACAAGATGAACTTAATTATCCTAAACATAGTCAAAAGGTCTTCGCAAATTATGTCGTAGCTCGCGCTTCAGTTCTACTGTTTAGATATGTTCCTAGAGAAAATTTAGTTGAAAGTTGATCGTAGTAATTATGCAGACTAGGTCCGTAAACTGAGGTTTGTCCTCATTGCTTCATAGAAGGCTTATGTCCTTAATGCACCTCTTAGTGTGCTGAACCTCGAACGTTGTCTATGGATGTTGCGAACATCTGACATACATATTTTGATAACTACGTGATAGTTCAGTTAAACGGCTTAGAGTTGAGGCACCGAAGACGTTTTGAAACGTCGCGAAACATATGAGATGTTTCGAGGGCTGAAATTGGGATTTCAGGCTCGTGCCCACGTCAAGAGGTATAAGACCTCCGACGATTTTCTTAGCCTGCAAACTAAGGAGAAAAGCTCAATTGTTGAGCTTGTGCTTAGATTGTCTGAGTACAACAATCATTTGAATCGAGTGGGAGTTGATCTTCCAAATGAGATAGTGATGTTTCTCTGAAGTCATTACCACCAAGCTGCTTGAGCTTCGTGATGAACTATAATATATCAGGGACATATATGATGATCCTTGAGATATTCGCGATGTTTGACACCACAAAAGTAGAAATCAAGAAGGAGCATCAATTGTTGATGGTTGGTGAAACCACTAGTTTCAAGAAGGGCAAGGGCAAGAAGGGATACTTCATGAAACGGCAAATCAGTTGCTGCTGTAATGAAGAAACCCAAAGTTGAACCCAAGCCCGAGACTAAGTGCTTCTGTAATAAAGGGAACAGCCACTGGAGCAGAATTACCCTAGATGCTTGGTAGATGAGAAGGCTGGCAAAGTCGATAGAAGTATATTGGATATACATTGTGTTAATGTGTACTTTACTAGTACTCCTAGTAGCACCAGGGTATTAGATACCAGTTCGGTTGCTAAGTGTTAGTAACTCGAAATAAAAGCTACGGAATAAACGGAGACTAGCTAAAGGTGAGCTGACGATATGTGTTGGAAGTGTTTCCAATGTTGATATGATCAAACATCGCAAGCTCCCTCTACCATCGAGATTGGTGTTTGCGTTGAGCATAGACATGATTGGATTATGTCTATCGCAATACGGTTATTCATTTAAGGAGAATAATGGTTACTCTGTTTATTTGAATAATACCTTCAATGGTCTTGCACCTAAAATGAATGGTTTATTGAATCTCGATCGTAGTGATACACATGTTCATGCCAAAAGATAGTAATGATAGTACCACCTACTTGTGGCACTACCACGTAAGTCATATCGGTATAAAACGCATGAAGAAGCTCCATGTTGATGGATCTTTGGACTCACTCATTTTTGAAAAGTTTGAGGCATGCGAACCATGTCTATTGGTGTATATGCATGAAGAAACTCCATGCAAATGGACCGTTTGGACTCACTCGATTTTGAATCACTTGAGACATGCAAATCATACCACATGGGCAAGATGATTGAAAGCCTCATTTTCAGTGAAATGGAACTAGAAAGCAACTTGTTGGAAGTAATACATTTTGATGTGTGCAGTCCAATGAGTGCTGAGGCGTGTAGTGGATATCGTTATGTTCTTACTTCACAGATGATTTGAGTAGATATTGAGTATATTTACTTGATGAATCACGAGTCTGGATTATTGAAAGGTTCAAGTAATTTCAGGGTGAAGTTGAAAGATCGTCGTGACAAGAGGATAAAATGTCTATGATATGATCATAGAGATGAATATCTGAATTACGAGTTTGGCACAGAATTAAGACATTGTGGAAATTGTTTCACAACTAATACAGCCTGGAACACCATAGTGTGATGGTGTGTCCGAACATCATAACTGCACCCTATTGGATATGATGCATCCATGATGTCTCTTATCGAATTACCACGATAGTTTATGGGTTAGGCATTAGAGACAACCACATTCACTTTAAATAAGGCACCACGTAATTCCGATGATATGACACCGTATGAACTATGGTTTAGAGAAACCTAAGCTGTCATTTCTTAAAAGTTTGGGGCTGCGATGCTTATGCGAAAAAGTTTCAGGCTGATAAGCTCGAACCCAAAGCGGATAAATGCATCTTCATAGGACACCCAAAACAGTTGGGTATACCTCCTGTCTCAGAACCGAAAACAATAAGGGATTGTTTCTAGAATCGGGTCCTTTCTCGAGGAAAAGTTTCTCTCGAAAGAATTGAGTGGGAGGATGGTGGAGACTTGATGAGGTTATTGAACCATCTCTTCAACTAGTGTGTGGCAGGGCACAGGAAGTTGTTCCTGTGGCACCTACACCAATTGAAGTGGAAGCTTATGATAGTGATCATGGAACTTCAGATCAAGTCACTACCAAACCTCGTGGGATGACAAGGATGCGTACTACTTCAGAGTGGTACGTAATCCTGTCTTGGAAGTCATGTTGCTAGACAACAATGAACCTACGAGCTATGGAGAAGCAATGGTGGGCCCGGATTCCGATAAATGGCTCGAGGCCATAAAATCCGAGAGAGGATCCATGTATGGAAACAAAGTGTAGACTTTGACAGGACAGCTCGATGGTCGTGAGGCTGTTGAGTACAGATGGATTTTAAAAAGGGAAGACGGACAATGATGGTAAATGTCACCATTAAGAAAGCTCGACTTGTCGTTAAGATTTTTTTTCCAACAAGTTCAAGGAGTTGACTATGATGAGACTTTCTCACTCGTAGCGATGCTAAGAGTCTGTTGGAATTATATTAGCGATTACTACATTATTTAAAAAATCTTGCAGATAGGATGTCAAAACATTGTTTCCTCAACGATTTTCTTGAGGAAAGGTTGTATGTGATACAACCGGAAGGTTTTGTCAATCCTGAAAGATGCTAATAAGTATGCAAAGCTCCAGCAATCCTTCTAAGGACTGGAGTAAGCATCTCAGAGTTGGAATGTATGCTTTGATAAGATGATCAAAGTTTTGGGTGTATACAAAGTTTATGAGAAACTTGTATTTCCATAGAAGTGAGTGGGAGCACTATAGAATTTCTGATAAATATATGTTGACATATTGTTGGTCAGAAATGACGTAGAATTTCTGGAAAGCATATAGGGTTATTTGGAAAGTATTTTTCAATGGAAAGCCTGGATTAAGCTACTTGAACATTGAGCATCAAGATCTATAAGGATAGATCAAAATTCTTAATGGTACTTTCAAATGAGCACATACCTTGACATGATCTTGAAGGTGTTCAAGATGGATCAGTCAAAGAAGGAGTTCTTGCCTGAGTTGTAAGGTATGAAGTTAAGACTTAAAGCTCGACCACGGCAGAATAGAGAGAAAGGACGAAGGTCATCCCCTATGCTTAAGACATAGGCCCTACAGTATGCTATGCTGTGTACCGCACCTGAAATGTGCCTTGCCATGAGTCAGTCAAGGGGTACAAGAGTGATCCAAGAATGGATCACAAGACAGCGGTCAAAGTTATCCTTAGTAACTAGTGGACTAAGGAATTTTCTCGATTATGGAGGTGGTAAAAGAGTTCGTCGTAAAGGGTTACGCCGATGCAAATCCAGATTATTCTGAGTAGTAAACTGGATTCATATAGTAGAACAGTTATTTGGAATAGCTCCAAATGTAGCGTAGTAGTTGCATCTACAAGATGACATAGAGATTTGTGAAGTACATACGGATCTGAAAGATTCAGACCCGTTGACTATAACATCTCTCACAAGCATAACATGTTCAAACCCAGAACTCATCGAGTGTTAATCACATGGTAATGTGAACTAGATTATTGACTCTAGTAAACTCTTTGGGTGTTAGCCACATGGGGATGTGACCTTGAGTGTTAATCACATATCGATGTGAACTGGATTATTGACCCTAGTGCAAGTGGGAGACTGTTGGAAATATGCCCTAGAGGCAATAATAAATTGGTTATTATTATATTTCCTTGTTCATGATAATCGTTTATTATCCATGCTACAATTGTATTGATAGGAAACTCAGATACATGTGTGGATACATAAACAACACCATGTACCTAGTAAGCCTCTAGTTGACTAGCTCGTTGATCAATAGATGGTTACGGTTTCCTAACCATGGACATTGGATGTCGTTGATAACGGGATCACATCATTAGGAGAATGATGTGATGGACAAGACCCAATCCTAAGCCTAGCACAAGATCATGTAGTTCGTATGCTAAAGCTTTTCTAATGTCAAGTATCATTTCCTTAGACCATGAGATTGTGCAACTCCCGGATACCGTAGGAGTGCTTTGGGTGTGCCAAACGTCACAACGTAACTGGGTGGCTATAAAGGTACACTACAGGTATCTCCGAAAGTGTCTATTGGGTTGGCACGAATCGAGACTGGGATTTGTCACTCCGTGTAAACGGAGAGGTATCTCTGGGCCCACTCGGTAGGACATCATCATAATGTTCACAATGTGATCAAGGAGTTGATCACGGGATGATGTGTTACGAAACAAGTAAAGAGACTTGCCGGTAACGAGATTGAACAAGGTATCGGGATACCGACGATCGAATCTCGGGCAAGTATCGTACCGCTAGACAAAGGGAATTGTATACGGGATTGATTAAGTCCTTGACATCGTGGTTCATCCGATGAGATCATCGTGGAATATGTGGGAGCCAACATGGGTATCCAGATCCCGCTGTTGGTTATTGACCGGAGAGTCATCTCGGTCATGTCTGCATGTCTCCCGAACCCGTAGGGTCTACACACTTAAGGTTCGGTGACGCTAGGGTTATAGAGATATTAGTATGCGGTAACCCGAAAGTTGTTCGGAGTCCCGGATGAGATCCCAGACGTCACGAGGAGTTCCGGAATGGTCCGGAGGTAAAGAATTATATATAGGAAGTGCTATTTCGGCTATCGGGACAAGTTTCGGGGTCACCGGTATTGTACCGGGACCACCGGAAGGGTCCCGGGGGTCCACCGGGTGGGGCCACCTGCCTCGGGGGCCACATGGGCTGTAGGGGGTGCCTTAGCCTATATGGGCCAAGGGCACCAGCCCCAAGAGGCCCATGCGCCAAGAGATAAGGGAAAGGAAGAGTCCTAAAGGGGGAAGGCACCTCCGAGGTGCCTTGGGGAGGATGGACTCCTCCCTGGCCGCACCCTTCCTTGGAGGAAGGGCCAAGGCTGCGCCCCCCCCCCCTCTCCCTTGGCCCTATATATAGTGAGGGGAAGGGAGGGCAGCAACACCTAAGCCCTAGCGCCTCCCTCTCCCTCCCATGACACATCTCCCTCCTCCCGCAGCGCTTGGCGAAGCCCTGTTGGAATCCCGCTATTTCTACCACCACGCCGTCGTGCTGCTGGATCTCCATCAACCTCTCCTTCTCCCTTGCTGGATCAAGAAGGAGGAGACGTCGCTGCTCTGTACGTGTGTTGAACGCGGAGGTGCCGTCCGTTCGGCGCTAAGATCATCGGTGATTTGGATCACGACGAGTATGACTCCATCAACCCCGTTCTCTTGAACGCTTCCGCGCGCGATCTATAAGGGTATGTAGATCCACTCCTCCCTTGTTGGTAGATGACTCCATAGATAGATCTTGGTGACACGTAAGAAAATTTTGAATTTATGCTACGTTCCCCAACACCCCCCCGGGCGAAACGGCCCAGCTGGCCGACCAGGCCGCCCACCAGGCCGGCCCACGCGGCCCCTTCACCCCCGTGGCCTATAGGCCACCCCACCCCGACCGAAACCCTAACGCCCCACTCGTCCCCCCACTCGCTCTCCCCCTCCTCCCCGATCCAGATCGGATCGGGGGAACGAACCCCGCCGCGACGACCGCGCCGCCCCTCGCCGTTGGACGCCGCAGCCTGGAGCCCGCGCCACCTCGCCGGCCTGCCTCCACTACCTCGCCGGCCTGCCTCCTCTTCCTCGCCGGCCAGTATCCTGTCTCCGCCACGCTCGTCGTCGCCGTCGTCCTCCCCAACAACCGCTGCCCCGTTCCCTACACCTTCCGTGAGCAGCCCTCCTCTCTCCCCGTCCCCGTTGCCCGTTCCAGCCACCGCGCCGCCAAGCCCCACCCCTATGTGATGTCGGCGTCGACTGCGCGCGCAAGGCCGCACCTGCCTGCTCGACCCGCTCCTCACGCCCGGTCGTGCCCTATGCACGTGCACACTCGCCGCCGCCCCGTGCTGAGGCTCCGCGCGCGCCGTGCTCACCCACCGGCCGCCCGCGCCATCCACGGCTTGCGCGTGTGCCGCCCCCATGCTCGCGATGCTCCCCTCGCCCCGATCGCTATTGCGTCCGCCGTCGCTCGCCGTCCCGCCATTTGCCCGCGCCACGACTTCGCTCCCCGCCCCGGCACCACCCCGACGTGGCCTCGCCGCTGCCGCTGTCGTCCCAGGCGGCCGGGCTTGCCGTGCCCATGGCCGGTGCCCCCCTGTCGATCTGGGCATTTGCCCAATCGGGCCTGTTCCTGCGCCCGTAACCTGCGCGCCCGCATACCAGCGGTGCCCGAATCGCTGTGGCCCTCTGGGCCACTAACTAGGGGGCCCCACGCCCGAGAACGTAAAATGAAAATAATAAAAGGAATAATAATATTAATTAATTAATAATTAACTTAAAATAATTCTGTTAATTAACTAATTAAACCTAATTAACCTACTAAGATAACCTAACTACTGTTAATTAGTCTTAGTCAATGACGAATGGGACCCACACGACTGTTGACCCAGTCAACAGACAGTTGACTAATGACATCATGCTGACATCACGCTGACATCATAATTACATTTTCTAATTAAATTAATTCTGTTAATTCTAAAAATGAATTAAATCTTTAAAATCAATATAAAATTATCCGTAACTCGGATGGAAAAACTTTGTACATGAAAGTTGCTCAGAACGACGAGACGAACCCGGATACGCAACCCGTTCGTCCGCCACGCATCCCTAGCATAGCGAACACGCAACGTTTCCCCTCCGACTCCTCTGCCCGAAAACGCGAAACACCGGGGATAATTTCCCGGATGTTCCTCCCCTTCACCGGTACCACCTCGTACCGCGTTAGGGCACACCTAGCATCACGCTTTGTCATGCCATGCATCGTCATGCTTTTGTTTGCATTATATTTATTGTTTTTCCCCCTCTTCTCTCGCTAGACATCGAGACCGACGCCGCTGCTACCCAGTACGACTACGGTGTTGACGACCCCTCTCTCTTGCCAGAGCAACCAGGCAAGCCCCCCCCCCTTTGATCACCAGATATCGCCTACTCTTTTCTCTACTGCTTGCATTAGAGTAGTGTAGCATGTTACTGCTTTCCGTTAATCCTATTCTGATGCATAGCCTGTCCTTGCTACTACTGTTGATACCTTTACCTGCAATCCTAATGCTTAGTATAGGATGCTAGATTATCATCAGTGGCCATATATTCCTGTCCGTCTGCCATGCTATATTATCGGGCCGTGATCACTCAGGAGGTGATCACGGGTATATACTATATACTTTATACATGATACATGTGGTGACTAAAGTCGGGTCGGCTTGTGGAGCACCCGCGAGTGATTCACGGATTGGGGCTGAAAGGACCTTTGTCCCAACGGCCCTCTGTGTGGATCTTTGTGGCGAAGCGACAGGGCAGGTTGTGACCACCTAGGAGAGAGGTGGGCCTGGCCCTGGTCGGTGTTCGCGGATACTTAACACATTTAACGAGATCTTGGTATTTGATCCGAGTCTGGCTACTGGCTTATACGCACTAACCATCTACGCGGGGACAGTTATGGGCACTCGACGTCGTGATATCAGCCGAAGCCTTCGTGACGTCAGTGACTGAGTGGCGCGCGCCGGATTGGACCATAAGCCTGCTCTTGTATTAAGGGGGCTAGTTCTGCTTCCGGCCGCGTACGCAACGTGCAGGTGTGCAATGGGCGATGGGCCCAGACCCCTGCGCCATAGGATTTAGACCGGCGTGCTGACCTCTCTGTTGTGCCTAGGTAGGGCTGCGACGTGTTGATCTTCCAAGTCCGGGCATGACCCAGGAAAGTGTGTCCGGCCAAATGGGATCGAGCGTGTTGGGATATGTGGTGCACCCCTACAGGGAAGTTAATCTATTCGAATAGCCGCGATCTTCGGTAACAGGACGACTTGGAGTTGTACCTTGACCTTATGACAACTAGAACCGGATACTTAATAAAACACACCCTTCCAAGTGCCAGATACAACCGGTGATCGCTCTCTCACAGGGCAACAAGGGGAGGATCATCGGTTAGGATTATGCTATATGATGCTACTTGGAGGTCTTCAGTCTACTCTCTTCTACATGCTGCAAGACGAGGCTGCCAGAAGCGTAGTCTTCGAAAGGACTAGCTATCCCCCCTTATCCCGGCTTTCTGCAGTTCAGTCCACATATAATAGCCTTATTCCTGTTGATACCAATGCATACATATGTAGTGTAGCTCCTTGCTTGCGAGTACTTTGGATGAGTACTCACGGTTGCTTTCTCCTTCTCTTCCCTCTATCCTTTCTACCTGGTTGTCGCAACCAGATGTTGGAGCCCAGGAGCCAGACGCCACCGTCGACGACGACTCCTACTACACCAGAGGTGCCTACTACTACGTGCTGCCCGCTGACGACGACCAGGAGTAGTTAGGAGGATCCCAGGCAGGAGGCATGCGCCTCTTTCGATCTGTATCCCAGTTTGTGCTAGCCTTCTTAAGGCAAACTTGTTTAACTTATGTCTGTACTCAGATATTGTTGTTTCCGCTGACTCGTCTATGATCGAGCTCTTGTATTCGAGCCCTCGAGGCCCCTGGCTTGTAATATGATGCTTGTATGACTTATTTTATTTGTAGAGTTGTGTTGTGATATCTTCCCGTGAGTCCTTGATCTTGATCGTACACATTTGCGTGCATGATTAGTGTACGGTTAAATCGGGGGCGTCACAAGTTAGTATTTGGCCTTATCAGAAAGCAAATAACTCTTCCAACATAAAATAATTTCTAATAGTACCAAAATTATGTGTATTTGGCCTTATCAGAAAGTTTAGGTCAAGAGCTTCGATTTGCAAAAAGAATGAACTCAAACGGAGTTACGGAACTCAAGTTATGAGCAAAAGAAGTTTGAATATGAATCTGAACAAAGTTCGAAATTTGAAAATTTCAAAAAGTTGACATGACAGGTTAACTGGATAGGTGAAAACAAGACGAAACTATAGACGTTGGTTTCATCTAATTTGAATGAACGAGTAAAAAGTTATGGCTATTTGAAAAATCAGGGACAAGCTGTTTTACGAAAGTAAAATAACTACGGCTGAGAAAATTCTATGTCTAATGTATAAATACAGAGACTAATTGATAATATAATTATTCTACCGAACTAGTCTAGAAATAATAAGCTACGGAAGTATATATGAAGAAAGATACCTTTATAAGATAGCGAAAAAAAATAACTTCGGAGAGAGGAGACAATTTTCAGAAGTCCCGCCGGAGAAAAGAAATAATTTTTCTTTAGTGAATCTAGTCAAAACAAAATATCTATTTAACTCGAATCGGATGATTTTTGAAGGCTCTATGGGTCTATGTTTATTGATGAAAAAAGGCTTAAAGGTTAAAGGCTAGGCAACGTGGGACTAAACGTAGATAAAAAGAAAAGAAACAGAGAAGAAAAGAGGCGGCTTGCATGGGCCTAAAGGCCTTCGGCCGGCCGTGCGCGCACGCTGCGGCTGCAGCTTTTTTTTTTAAACAAAATTCGGCCTAAGAAAAAAATGAAAAGGCTGGCTGGGCCTGGCCCAAAAAAAAGAAGGGACGCCCACTGGTACTATGATGCGCACGTGTGTAATATTTAGGGATAGGCCGCATGTACAGTTTTTTTAAATAGAAACAGAAGGATAACCTGAATAAAGAAAAATAAAATAATTTTTTTATATAGGCATACTGTATATCAAAAATTTCAAGAAAAGATTTTCTACAACACGAACATTTCTCTAGTGCCAAATAAAATTCACAAAAGTTCAAATAATACAAACAGTGCTACTTCTAGAATAAAACCCAATAAAAATCATTTTAGAAATATCAAAATGATTTCAAAATTATTTCTCTCCAATTTTCTGATGTAGGGAATTATTTTACCCTATTTTCCATTAATTTTTTTTGGAGAAAAATAATTAGAATAAAACCCAAATAACTCCAAATTGAAAATAATTTCAAACGGACTTTAAATTTGATCCTTTTAAACTTCCAACTTGTATTTTTGAAGAAGTCATTTTATCTTCTCTCGTGAAGATCATTGAGTTGCTTAAAGTTCTGAATTTGAAATATTTTCAAATGAAATTCAAATATTTTCAAAACCCTTTGTTATTTATTTAAATGGAAGAAGTCATATTATCTTCACTCCATGGTTTTGTGATGAAAAGAATTTGAATTCATGGAGATCAAAATGAAAAAAGAATGTTTGGGAAAGTCCTTTTATTCCCTCTCATTTAACTTTTAAAAAGTTTCAAATTCACTCACTTTCAGTCAATCAATCAAACAATCAATCAAATCTATCTATTTATTATAACATTTCAAAATTTAGAATTTTGGGATGTTACACATTCACGACAACTTCATCTATGTCCGCAACCTTGCCCGAAGGCTACATCGAAGCAAGACATCTATGTTGCTTTTCAAACTTGATATCAAGAAGGCCTTTGATTCCGTGAGATGGGACTACTTAATGGATCTTCTTCAGCACCTTGGCTTCCCCGCGCGCTTCAGGGGCTGGGTCTCGGCGCTCGTCACCTTGGCTACCTCGAGAGTGTTTCTCAACGGCACGGTCGGAGACCCTATTAGGCATGGGAAGGGATTGCGGCAAGGAGACCCGATGTCTCCGCTTCTTTTTGTGCTTGCCATCGATCCCCTGCACCACATTCTCAACAAGGCCACGACCCAAGGCAAACTACATCCCATCAGAAGAAATACTGCAACTCTTCGTGCCTCCCTCTATGCGGATGATGCAGCCATTTTTGGGAAGCCCACGAAGGAGGACGTCTCCTGCTTTGCCTCCATCTTAGGCGACTTTGGTGAGGTCATGGGTCTAGTCACCAATTGTAGCAAGAGTCTGGTGGCCCCAATTCGATGTGCTGGCCTTGACCTTCCTGAAATCCTGCAGCTCTTCCCCGCCAAACTCACGAGTTTCCCAATGACTTACTTGGGACTGCCACTGTCGGTGAAGAGACTTAAGGCGGTTCATTTCTTGCCTCTAGAGGACAAAGTTGCGCGCAGGCTCGCCCCTTGGATTGGCCTCCTCATGGCCGCACCTGGGAGGGCTGTTCTGGTCAAGGCGGTTCTCACCGCCATAGCTATCTACAGCATTACTTCACTGATCCTGCCAGCGGAGGTGATGAAGCGTATTGATGCCTTACGACGTGCATTCCCTTGGGCCGGTTGCGACAAAGTCACTGGTGGCAAGTGTAAAATCAATTGGGACAGAGTTTGCAGTCCTAAAGCTATGGGCGGCATGGGCATCCTAAGCCTGGACAAATTTGCCACTGCCCTCCGCTTGAGGTGGCTTTGGAACGAGTGGGCGGAGCAGCCAAAGCCGTGGGTTGGGTTAGGCACCCCTTGCAACGAGGCTGACAGGGACCTTTTCGCGGCAACAACGAGGGTCGTGGTTGGAAATGGAGACAAGGCTTCCTTCTGGACGTCCCCCTGGCTTGATGGTCTCAGGCCGATGGACATCGCCCCTAAAATCTTTGAGATCTCCAAAAAGAAAGATTCCTCTGTCAGGAAGGCCCTCACTGATGATCTATGGATTTCACAAGTTGACATGGCAAATGGCATTACCGTCGAGCACATACAGGAGTTTACCATCCTTTGGGAGAAGTTGGACGGGATAATCTTAGATCAAGCCACGAATGACACGATCATTTGGAAACTTATAGAGCGTGGTAGCTACTCCACTTCATCGGCCTATTCGCTACAGTTCGAGGGGCGCACCTCCACACCACTTCTAAAGACCGTTTGGAAAGTCTGGGCTACACCAAAATGCAAGTTCTTCGCTTGGTTGATCATTCACAACAGAGTATGGATGGCAGATAGATTACAACAGAGAGGGTGGCCAAACTGCGGTTTGTATCCCCTTTGTAGCCAAGTCCAGGAGTCTGCGGCACATCTCCTCTTCCAATGCCGATTCTCGGTTGCAGTTTGGAATGCGGTTAAGGCGAGGACCAGACTGAGCAATATTGTCACAGCAGACTGGGCGGCTATGCAAAGTGTCAGGCATTGGTGGACTGAGATGGTGCTTACGCGCTCGTCTAACGAAAAAGGGATGGCCTCCCTCCTCATGCTTATCTCTTGGGAACTTTGGAAGGAGAGGAATGCTAGGGTCTTCCGAAACGTCTCCGCGCCTTTGATGATTCTCGTGGAAAAAATCATGGATGAGGCGACCATGTGGGCTTTGGCGGGTGCCAAAGGGCTTGATGTAATTTTACACCGTGAGTAGTTGATTTATCTTGGCCATTGTATGGCTGTTGTCCTCGAACTCTGTTACAACTCTCTCTTAATTAATGAAATGACAAATCTTTTGCCTTGTTTCAAAAAAATATTAAATCAATTTTATCAGTTAAACTATAAGTTCATTTTTGAAATAATTTATATATTTGAACTCCTGGCGCCAAGACCTTTAGAATAGAACAATCTTAGATGCATTTCAAACACTTTTAAATTTCAACATTTCACATTTTATATGTGAAACAAACCCATTTCACTAGAAAATGTGTGAAATCCTATTTCAATGGAAATATGTGAAACCAACCTATTTCATTAGAAACCTAAATATGAGACTGAAATGACAAATTGTGAAACATATTATTTAGAAATGTGAACCAGTTTATTTCAAAAGAGTGAAACATGTTATTTGGAAAATGTGCAATTGAAATAGATGTATATTTTTAAATAACCCAGTGAAAAGTGAAAAGTAGGTTCTCAATTCTGAAATAGCAATCAGATAAAATGAAATTATAATGCATCTTTGTGAAATTGATTATTTGAAAATGTGAAACAATTTATTTCAACAGGGTGAAATAGTTTATTTAAGAAATGTGCAACTGAAATAGATGTATTTTGTGAAAAACAACCCATTGAAATGTGAAATGTAGAATGTAAACTTGTGAAACTGATTATTTGGAAATGTGTAACAATCGTTTTCAGAAGAGTGGAATATGTTACTTCAAAAATGTGAAATGAAAAGATGTGATTTATGTGAAGCAAGACAATGAAAAGTGAAATGTTTGTTCTGAATTGTGAAATGTAGGTTCTGGGTAAAATAGTAACCACAAAAAGTGAAATTATAGTGTGTCAATGTGAAACTGATTATTTGGAAATGTGAAACAATTTTATTATAAAAAAGTGAAATATGTTATTTGACAAATGTGCATTTTAAATAGATGTATTTTTTGTAAAACAAGCCAGTGAAAAGTAAAATGTAGGTTCTGAATTGTGAAATATTAACTACATAAAGTGAAATTGTAATTTAGCATTGTGAAACTGATTACATCGAAATGTGAAATGTACGTTCAAATTTAAATGTTGTTAAAAAATATGCAAAATTGGTCTCATTTTAAAGGTTACGGAACAAGGAGTTCAAATATAAAGAAAAGTTTCGAAAACCGGATATATGACTTAAAAGATATGGATGTTTTAAATTAGGTAAAGTAAAATGAAAGGTTGAATGTATTGCATGGGAGAAGAGCCGGCATGTCATCTTAAAATTCACGAAGTCACTGTAGGCGCCTTGTCGTTCACGGGAACGTCACCTCTCACTGAAAGCACATCGCCGGAAATCCTGAAATAAATCCAGGAATAATGCGAGCACCAGGACTTGAACTCTGGTGGGCTGGGGATAACACAGTTCCTCTAACCATCCAATCACATATTGGTTCGCGCACCGCTCAATTTTTCACTTTAATACATACTGGCATCCCCGGAATTGCAGCATTTTAACTCAAAAATACTTGCAAAGGGCATTACTCACTTTTTGGTTAAGTTGTGAAGATTCACTATATAGCAAACTCCAAATGATAGGTTTGTACTGTACCAGTGTCACTTTGGAGAGGGCGCCAAAGTTGGATTTGTCTCCACATATAAAGGGCTAAACAGAAAGCCAGCTGGTGCTTATTTATGAGATAGAAACTGATCACAGGACACATGGATCAAACCCCTTGCATGCGCACGTTCTCAAAACAGTGGCTAGCAAACTTACGGACACATACATCCATCCTTGAGTTTATCTTAGAACAAAACATCCATCCTTGAGCATCACGGAAAAATACACAACAGAAAGCACGAGTGAACGGCTGTATGCAGCGGAAAGCATCCAAAATGGAAAGCTGTATCTGTATGTATGCACCCGGCGTCGTTTCTGGCCCAGACGGCTCACGCGCCCCTCACGCCCTGAAGGCTTATGTGCAGTGCATGTTGAGAGACACTTCTGGCTATGGTCCATAGATAAGCATGCGCGGCTGGAGAGTTTAGCAAGGGAACGTCGCAGAGAGGGCGAGCACCAGGTGTACGTGCATCCAGTCTTGCGTGAATTAGGGTGGCACGCATCCAGGCCTTTTTAAGATTTTAACACGAGGACTGCTTGTCTGCTTTGCTCAAGCGCGCGTGGGGACGAAAGCTGTTTCAGCAAAACAATGGACAGATACGTGATGCTGAGACTATATAGAGGCCGCCCTCCTCGTGCCCATCTTCCCACTCATCGCAATCACCTCTAGTGACCGAGTTTGCAGTTTTGCTAAGGTAACACATCTGTCTTAGTTTGGTTCTTACAGATACTGCTGAGATTGAGCATTAACTGATCGAGGGTACGTGCGTGCGTGCATGCAAACGCAGGGTGATGGGGACCGAGCAAGCGAAGGAAGGAAGGGGAGCGGGGGAGGAGCGCGTGGTGGTGCGCACGGGGCCGAGGCCGGCGCTGCCGGCGCCGCAGCAGCGGGCGGTGGACCAGTTCTGGAGGGAGCGGCAGGAGGATATGGAGGCGACGGTGGACTTCAACGACCGCATACTGCCCATGTCCCGCCTCAAGAGGCTCATCCGCGCCGAGGAGGACGGCATGCTGATCGCCGCCGACACGCCGGCGTACCTGGCCAAGCTCTGCGAGCTCTTCGTGCAGGAGCTCGCCCTGCGCGCCTGGGCGTGCGCCCAGTCCCACCACCGCCGCATCATACTGGAATCGGACATCGCCGAGGCCATCGCCTTCACCGAGTCGTACGACTTCCTCGCCACCGTGCTCCTCGAGCACCAACGGGAGGCGCGGCTGGTCGGCCGTGCTGCTACGCCGACAACACCCGTGGTGACGGCGGCGAGGGCGAGGCTCATCACCAGGAAGCGCCACATGCCGGACCCGAATCCTCGGCGGCCGGTGCATGGGGTGCGGAGAATTCGTCCCCGTGCGCTTCCTGTCACGCCTACTTCGCCGCCGCCGGACGTTCGCTACGTGCCGGTTCCGTTTCCGTTCCCTTCGGCGCCGATCGGAGCCACAGCGACGGCGGAGGGGCTGATGATTATCCCACCCATCAACGCCGCGACTACGGGTCGCGCGTTCTTCCTGGACATGAACAGCGGCACTAGCTTCGCAGGTGAAAACTCTGCTGCTGAAACTATGGCATCTCCTCCTCCGGCAGGGCCTGCAGGAGCAGTGGCGCTGCCCAGTGTCCATCCTGCCGCTTACTACCTGTGCGCTTACCCGGTGACCAACGACGTTGAGGCCTTCGCCGTTGGCAACACTGATCCTGATGTCATCCCACCGGAGATTGTAGTGGGAGACGTCGCCATTCCACCGGAGATTATAGAGGGAAACGTCGCCGATGGCAACGGCGACGGCGGACAGCAGCAGCAGCAGACCGAAAACCTTGGTGGTAATGGTGAGAATGTGGTGGTGCCGCAAAGCAATGATGTGCAGGAAGATGGTGCAGATGGGATGTTCCTGGAGGAGATCCTCATGGATGAAGACCTGATGTTTCCCGACGCCGAGCTTTTTTCGTTGGTGGGCGCTGCACCTGATCCGGAGGATTTCATCGTCGACCAAGATGTTCTCGACGACGTCTTCGCCAACCCGAGCAGCAGCGCAAGCAGCGACTGAACCGAAAGAAGATCAGAGCGGGACGCAGCATCAGTTAATTCATCTATCGTCTCTCGACCTGCTACTCTATGCTAGCCGCTATATCGGTTAATAAATTTGGGAATAAGTTTGTGTTGTGCGTGTGACCTGGACTGTATGGTTCGCCCTGAATTTATCGTATTGCAATATATAGCCGTGATTGTGTGTACTCAAAACACTGAGTATCTCCAGCAGTTTGGCCCGCCATCGTACCCAGGAGGCCTTTGTGCTTTCCGCCAGCGTTATTCGGCTTGGGAGGGGGGGGGGGGGGGGGGGGGGGGCACACGTTTCCAGCCGCGCCCCCATGTTTCGGCCCCAAATGCACAAAAATTCAAAATTCTCTTTCCCACTTTAAAAAAAGACACATATTCGGCGATCATCATGCTACAGGTCGACGATCGAATATAGCCAAAGTTCGACGATCAAAAGGGCAGGAACCATAGACATGGAATTCAAATGGCAGGCTACTCTACCATAGGGGTGGGAGAGCTCGGTGTAGGCGTTGTGGGCGCAGTTGCAGTGCTCGGCGTTGGCGTGGGCGCAGTTGCAGTGCTCGGCGTAGGCATGGGCGCAGTTGCAATGCTCGGCGTTGGCGTGACAGTGGTCGCCGCCGGTCCCGGCATCTGGTTCAAGATAAGGTCGCGCTCCACCAGGTACCACGTCTTCACCTGCTGGTTCATCGTCGCCATGTCTGCTCCCATCGGGAACTCCAGGTCGGTGTTCCTCTTCTTCGTGACGACGTTGGTCCTGAAAAGGTCGAGCTTGACATCCTGTTTCGTCATCAATGCCAGCCACCTCGCCTCGGACTTCTCCTCCCTCTTGGCGGTGTGGCTCCTGGCGTCAGCGATGCACTGTTCTATCGACGACTGCAGCCATTCGGCAGCGGGCGCCGAGTACCTTGGCTTTCTTGTTGCCATCAGGACGCCCTTCTGCCGCCGCCGAGACAGGCGCGTCGGGGTTGCAGACACCGTCCTTGGTCTTGGTGAGAGCGAGACGACACTTTGTCCATTTCTCGCACGACTCGAACTTGGTGAAGACATGAAGGAACTTGAACTCGAGGTCATTGTTGTCCTGGCGAAACATGTCGAACATTCGGACCATCTACACAGACGAAGAACAAGTGTCGGCGAAGTACACGACAAAGAGCTGGGCCGGCGAGCCATGGACATACCTGACGCTCGACGTTGGCGCCGCTCTTCGGGCGAGCAATGACCTCGTCCTGAATCCCATGACACTTGTTGCAGGCCTGCTGGATGGTCACCCAATGGTTGGCCATGGCCTTCTCGCCGCGATCCATCTGGATGCCGGCGAACTCGGGGTCGACCATCTTGCGCTCGTCGAAGGCCGTCTTGACCCTTCTCTAGTAGGTGTCGGCGTTCTGATTCGCTCCGGTGATCGGATCGATGCCGGCAGTCTTCCATGCTTCAGCAAGGCACTCATCTTCCTTTGGCGTCCACTTGACGTGAGGCTCGCCGAGCCTGGCGTTGGACGACCGCCTCTTCCTTCTGTTGGGGAACATAGCATGCATTTTCAAAAATTTCCTACACTCACGCAATATCTATCTAGTAGATGCATAGCAACGAGAGGGGGAGAGTGTGTCCATGTACCCTCGTAGACCGAAAGTGGAAGCGTTTGACAACACGGTTGATGTAGTCGAACTTTTTCTCGTTCCGACCGATCAAGTACCGAACGTACGGCACCTCCGAGTTCTGCACACGTTCAGCTCGATGACGTCCCTCGAACTCTTGATCCAGCAAAGTGTCGAGGGAGAATTCCGTCAGCACGACGGCATGATGATGATGATGGTGTAGCTAGTGATCCGTGCAGGGCTTCGCCTAAGCACTACGAAGATATGACCGGAGGCGTAAACTATGGAGGGGGGGTGCCGCACGCGGCTAACAATTGTTGGTGTGTGTTCTAGCGGTGCCCCCCCCCCCCCACACACACACACACACACATATATATATATATATATATATATATAGGTTGGAGGGGGGGAGAGGCAGCCAAGGGGCACCCCAAGTAGGAGGAATCCTACTTGGGGTCCTCCCAATTCGGCTCCCCTCTTTCCTATTCCTATTCGGAGTAGGAAGGGAAGACGGGGAAGGAGGAATCCTATTGCCTTTTTCCTTTCCTTCTTCCCCTTTCCTTCTCCAATTTGGCCGGCTCATATGGGGGGCGCACCAGCCCCTTTGTGGCTGGTGTGTTTCCCCTCTCGGCCCATTAGGCCCATATAGCTTGCCGGGGGTTGCCCGGAACCCCTTTCGATGACCCGATACATACCCGATACCCCCAGAACACTTTCGGTGTCCGAATACTATCGTCCTATATATAAATCTTTACCTCTCGACCATTCCGAGACTCCTTGTCATGTCCGTGATCTCATTCGGGACTCTGAACAACATTCGGTCACCTAATCAAATAACTCATATAATACAAAGTTCTCATCGAATGTTAAGCGTGCGGACTCTACGGGTTCGAGAACTATGTAGACATGACCGAGACATCTCTCCGGTCAATAACCAATAGCGGAACCTGGATGCTCATATTGGTTCATACATATTCTACGAAGATCTTTATCGGTCAAACCGTTATGACAACATACGTTACTCCCTTTGTCATCCGTATGTTACTTGCCTGAGATTCAATCGTCGGTATCTTCATACCTAGTTCAATCTCGTCACCGGCAAGTATCTATTTACTCGTTCTGTAATGCATCATCCCAAAACTAACTCATTAGTCACATTGCTTGCAAGGCTTATTATGATGTGCATTGCCGAGAGGGCCCAGAGATACCTCTCCGATACTCAGAGTGACAAATCCTAATCTTGATCTATGCCAACCCAACAAACACCTTCGGATATACCTATAGAGTATCTTTATAATCACCCAGTTACGTTGTGACGTTTGATAGCACACAAGGTATTCCTTCGGTACCCGGGAGTTGCATAATCTCATAATCCAAGAAATATGTATTTGACATGAAGAAAGCAACAGCAATAAAACTGAACGATCAACATGCTAAGCTAATGGATGGGTCTTGTCCATCACATTATTCTCCTAATGATGTGATCCCATTCATCAAATGACAACACATGTCTATGGTTAGGAAACTTAACCATCTTTGATTAACGAGTTAGTCTAGTAGAGGCTTACTAGGGACACGGTGTTTTGTCTATGTATCCACACATGTATCAAGTTTCCGGTTAATACAATTCTAGCATGGATAATAAACATTTATCATGATATAAGGAAATATAAAATAACAACTTTATTATTGCCTCTAGGGCATATTTCCTTCACCTTCTCCCTTTGGCCGCTGGCTCCGTCGGTTCTCCTCTTCCACCTCCTCCTCGACATCATCTTGCTCGACGTCCTCCATCTCGCCAGCGGTGTCTAGCATATTGTATTGTGTGCAGAACCTGGGGCACAAAGCGGCGGCGGTTGAGCCGTTCGTGATGATCTCTTTCATCTCCGCGTCGGTGCTGCTAAACTGTGGCGCCAAGCTTGGTGCAAAGGGTAGGGGTCCACGGCGCAGAGTTGGCGCAGGCAAGCTTGAGTACATCGGTGAGTAGCCGTACTGGGTGTTGAGGCCAGCGGTGAACGCGAAGGGCGTGCGTGAGTCGGGGCTGATGAAGACGGAGGGGGCGCGCGGTGCAGAGCAATGCAGGAAGGTGTTGTTGGGGTTGAAGCCGTCGAGCGCATCATCGTCGGCGTAGTCAGGCGAGGACGAGTACCCCCACACTGGCGGTGAGAAGTTGGCCGGCGACGCGACACTCTACTGGCTACCACACGTGCCTTGTGGGTACCGGCTTGCCTGTTGAGGCGGAAGGAGCTGGCGCTCGTTCCCAAGGCCGCACGAGACGCCTCCTCCTACTCCGACGTCGCGTCCCTGGCCTTATTGATGTTGAGCCTGTTTTGCCGATTGTTGGTGACCGTCGGCCGGCGATCAACGTCGGCCTTCCACTGGGTGTTCATCAAGCCCGGGAGCCTTGGCATCGGCGCCCTCGGCTTCCTCAGCTTTGGCTGGGTAGGATCGGTCGTTAGACAAGGGGCCACGTACTTCTTCCACGGCATGGCGGGCGGATCTTGGGAGAATGGCGGGAGCTGCAGGGGAGATGAGGGTTGGTGGGGAGGAAAGGGGGGAAGCAAAAAACAGCAAGAAAATCAGCCGGTGTCACCGACAGTGCGGGTCCACGCGCCTTTTCACTTCAGTCGGTGCCCCCAGGGCACTGGGTTCGGCTTGGGTTCGCCGGATGTAATTTCGGCCCAAACCAGCGAAAAACGAGGATCTGGGGGCGCGACTAGGAGATTTTTGTTCGCCCGGCGGAAAAAAGGCGCCTGGGGGGCAGTTGGAGATGCTCTAACTCCTCAAAGCGGTGGCGAGGGTTGTGCGCGGCTAGTGCGAGGTGGGTCCTGCAATGGGTGGATCTACTGGTGGCGGTTGTCGCCTTGTGGCAGGGCGCAAGGGGTGGAGGGCGTCGCCAGGAGGGTCGTGCGCGTGCTGCGGGTTGTGTGGGGATCCTCGTCGGGCAGCGGTTGCTACCCCTGGTCGGGGATCTGCTCTTCTATGGGTATGTTGGCGCCATGGTGGGAGCTCGGCGGTTGCAAGGGTCGTCAGTGCGGTTGCGGCAACTTTGGTGATCGTGGTTGGCGTTCAACAGCGAGGTGCGAATGGAGGTGCGACCTTCCTTTGGGTATGTGCCGGTGGTTGATACGTCTCCAACGTATCTATAATTTTTTATTGTTCCATGCTATATTATATTCTGTTTTGGACATTATTGGGCTTTATTATACACTTTTATATTAGTTTTGGGACTAACCTATTAACCGGAGGCCCAGGCCAGAATTGCTGTTTTTTTTTGCCTATTTTAGGGTTTCGCAGAAAAAGAATATCAAATTGAGTCCAAACGGAATGAAACCTTCGGGAACGTGATTTTCGGGACGAACATGATCCAGAGGACTTGGACCCTACGTCAAGAAATCAACGAGGAAGGCACGAGGTAGGGGGCGCGCCTACCCCCCAGGCGCACCCTCCACCCTCGTGGGGCCCCTGTTGCTCCACCGACGTACTCCTTCCTCCTATATATACCTACGTACGCCAAACTACCAGATACGGAGCCAAAACCCTAATTCCACCGTGGTAACTTTTTGTATCCACGAGATCCCATCTTGGGGCCTTTTCCGGAGCTCCGCCGGAGGGGCCATCGATCACGGAGGGCTTCTACATCAACACCATAGCCCCTCCGATGAAGTGTGAGTAGTTTACTTCAGACCTACGGGTCCATAGTTATTAGCTAGATGCCTTCTTCTCTCTTTTTGGATCTCAATACAAAGTTCTCCCCCTCTCTTGTGGAGATCTATTCGATGTAATCTTCTTTTGTGGTGTGTTTGTTGAGACCGATGAATTATGGGTTTATGATCAAGTTTATCTATGAACAATATTTGAATCTTCTCTGAATTCTTTTATGTATGATTGGTTATCTTTGCAAGTCTCTTCGAATGATCAGTTTGGTTTGGCCTACTAGATTGATCTTTCTTGCAGTGGGAGAAGTGCTTAGCTTTGGGTTCAATCTTGCAGTGTCCTTTCCCAGTGACAGTAGGGGCAGCAAGGCATGTATTGTATTGTTGCCATCGAGGATAACAAGATGGGGTTTATATCATATTGCATGAGTTTATCCCTCTACATCATGTCATCTTTCTTAAAGCGTTACTCTGTTCTCTTGAACTTCATACTCTAGATGCATGCTGGATAGCGGTCGATGTGTGGAGTAATAGTAGTAGATGCGGGCAGGAGTCGGTCTACTTGTCTCGGACGTGATTCCTATATACATGATCATACCTAGATATTCTCATAACTATGCTCAATTCTGTCAATTGAGCAACAGTAATTTGTTCACCCACCGTAAATACTTATGCTCTTGAGAGAAGCCACTAGTGAAACCTATGGCCCCGGGTCTATCTTCCATCATATTAATCTTCCAATACTTAGTTATTTCCTTTGCCATTTATTTTACTTTGCATCTTTTATTTCTCTTTATCATAAAAATACCAAAAATGTTATCTTATCAGATCTCACTCTCATAAGTGACCGTGTAGGGATTGACAACCCCTTATCGCGTTGGTTGCGAGGTTTTATTTGTTTGTGTAGGTGCGAGGAACTTGTGTGTGGCCTCCTACTAGATTGATACCTTGGTTCTCAAAAACTGAGGGAAGTACTTACGCTACTTTGTTGCATCACCCTTTTCTCTTCAAGGGAAAACCAACGCAAGTGCTCAAGAGGTAGCAAGAAGGATTTTTGGCGCCGTTCTCGGGGAGGTTCGCGCAAGACAAGTCAAGATTTGACTCCCGACAACGAGTCACTTGTGGCGCCGTTGCAAGTCAAGACATACCAAGTACCCATCACAAACCCTTATCTCCCGCATTACATTATTTGCCATTTGCCTCTCGTTTTCCTCCCCCCCACTTCACTCTTGCCATTTTATTCGCCCTCTCTCTCCGTCCTCCCTCTCTTTCTTTATTCGCCTTCTCTTTTCCGCTCACCTTTCTTCCGCTATGTCGGAATCAAAAAGGGTTGGGAGTTCTCTCCCGAGTTTTAGTACTTTGGACAATCCTTCCATTCTCGCTAAACTCATAAATAAAGATGCTATGGAAAGACCTACCGGAGTTATCAATGAGAATCTTAATAATTTTGATGAATATGATTCCGGAATTTTTCGTTATTTACTTGATGAATCTTTGAAAGATGCTTGTGATAGACTATTAAGGATCAGGGCTAGCTATGTGCCTCAATACCAAATTGAACTTTACTTAAAAATCTTTTATGTTGCCCTACCTTCTTCTTTTAAGCATGTCCAAGATTCTATATTTGAACAAGGTTTTCTTGAAGGGGATGCCGTAGACACTTATGAAAATATGAAAACCATATTTGGGCACCCCATGAATGAGAAATTTGCATCTACATCTCTTTTGCTCTCTTACCAAAACGAATCTATCAAAGAGATGAAGGCTAGCTTAGATACAAGTTTCCGTAACGTACTTAATCTTTCTTCTACCATTAATAGTCATGTGCTTTATCAAAATAGAAAGATTAATTCCATAGATAGCAAGTTTTCTCTTTTCTTCCCTAAAACCAAAGATGGCAATACATAGATTTATCCTTGCTTTTATGCCTAGCTAGGGGCGTTAAACGATAGCGCTTGTTGGGAGGCAACCCAATTTTATTTTTATTCCTTGATTTTTCTCCTGTTTAGTAATAAATAATTTATCTAGCCTCTGTTTTGGTTGTGTTTTTTGTGTTTAATTAGTGTTTGTGCCAAGTAGAACGGTTGGGAAGACTTGGGGAAGGTCTTTTTAATCTTGCTGTAAAAAAACAGAAACTTTAGCGCTCACGAGAATTACTGCCATTTTTATTTGAAAAGTTCTATTTAGTTAATTCTTTTTGAAGATGATTAACAGATAAATTCCCCACGTCCAGCAATTTATTTTAGAATTTTTGGGGTTCCAGATCTTGCGTTAGCTACAGATTACTACAGACTGTTCTGTTTTTGACAGATTCTGTTTTTCGTCTGTTGTTTGCTTATTTTAATGAATCTATGGCTAGTAAAATAGTTTATAAACCAGAGAGAAGTTGGAATACAGTAGGTTTAAAACCAATATAAATCAAGAATGAGTTCATTACAGTACCTTGAAGTGGTGTTTTGTTTTCTTTCGCTAACGGAGCTCACGAGATTTTCTACTTTAAGTTTTGTGTAGTGAAGTTTTTCAGTTTTGGGTAAAAGATTTGATGGATTATGGAACAAGGAGTGGAAAGAGCCTAAGCTTGGGGATGCCCATGGCACCCCAAGATAATCTAAGGACACCTAAAAGCGAAAGCTTGGGGATGCCCCGGAAGGCATTCCCTTCTTCCGTCTACGTACATCGGTAACTTTACTTGGAGCTATATTTTTATTTACCACACGATATATGTTTTGCTTGGAGCGTCTTGTATTATTTGAGTCTTTATTTTTTAGTTTTACACAATCATTCTTGCTGTACACACCTTTTGAGAGAGACACACATGATTCGGAAACTGTTAGAATACTCTATGTGCTTCACTTATATCTTTTGAGTTATATAGTTTTTGCTCTAGTGCTTCACTTATATCTTTTAGAGCACGTCGGTGGATTTATTTTATAGAAACTATTGTTCTCTCATGCTTCACTTAGATTATATTGCGAGTCCTACAAAACAGCATGGTAATTTGCTTTAATCATGTTAGGCATTCAAGATTAATAAAAAATTTCTTATGAGTGTGTTGAATACTATGAGAAGTTTGATACTTGATAATTGTTTTGAGATATAGAGATGGTAATATTAGAGTCATGCTAGTTGAGTAGTTGTGAATTTGAGAAATACTTGTGTTAAAGTTTGTGATTCTCGTAGCATGCACATATAGTGAACCGTTATGTGATGAAGTCGGAGCATGATTTATTTATTGATTGTCTTCCTTATGAGTGGCGGTCGGGGACGAGCGATGGTCTTTTCCTACCAATCTATCCCCCTAGGAGCATGCGCGTAATACTTTGCTTTGATAACTTGTAGATTTTTGCAATAAGTATATGAGTTCTTTATTACTAAGGTTGACTCCATGGATCATACGCACTTTTCTTCCTTCCACCATTGCTAGCCTCTCTAATACCGCACACCTTTCACTGGTATCATACACCCACCATATACCTTCCTCAAAACAGCCACCATACCTGCCTATCATGGCATTTCCACAGCCATTCCGAGATATATTGCCATGAAATTTTCCATCGTTCCGTTTACTATGACATGCTCCATCATTGTCATATTGCTTTGCATGATCATGTAGTTGACATTGTATTTGTGGCAAAGCCACCGTTCATAATTCTTTCATACATGTCACTCTTGATTCATTGCATATCCCAGTACACCGCCGGAGGCATTCACATAGAGTCATATTTTGTTCTAAGTATTGAGTTGTAAGGAAATAAAAGTGTGATGATCATCATTTTTAGAGCATTGCCCAAAGTGAGGAAAGGATGATGGAGACTATGATTCCCCCACAAGTCGGGATGAGACTCCGAACGAAAAAAAAGAGGCCATAAAAAAGGCCCAAATAAAAAATATGAGAGAAAAAGAGAGAAGGGACAATGCTACTATCCTTTTACCACACTTGTGCTTCAAAGTAGCACCATGATCTTCATAATAGAGAGTCTCCTATGTTGTCACTTTCATATACTAGTGGGAATCTTTCATTATAGAACTTGGCTTGTATATTCCAATGATGGGCTTCCTCAAAATGCCCTAGGTCCACACGCCTTTTCGCTTCAGTCGGTGCCCCCCGGCGCCCCCAGTGCGCTGGGTTCGGCTTGGGTTCGTCAGATGTAATTTTGGCCCAAACCAGCGAAAACGAGGATCTGGGGCGCGACTAGGAGATTTTTGTTCGCCTGGCGGAAAAAAGGCGCCTGGGGGCAGTTGGAGATGCTCTAACTCCTCAAAGCGGCGGCGAGGGTTGTGCGCGGCTAGTGCAAAGGGTAGGGGTCCACGGCACAGAGTCGGCGCAGGCAAGCTTGAGTATGTCGGCGAGTAGCCGTACTGGGTGTTGAGGCCAGCGGTGAACGCGAAGGGCGTGCGTGAGTCGGGGCTGATGAAGACGGAGGGGGCGCGCGGTGCAGAGCAATGCAGGAAGGTGTTGTTGGGGTTGAAGTCGTCGAGCGCATCATCATCGGCGTAGTCAGGCGAGGACGAGTACCCCCACACTGGCGGTGAGAAGTTGGCTGGCGACGCAACGATCTGCTGGCTACCACACGTGCCTTGTGGGTACCGGCCTGCCTGTTGAGGCGGAAGGAGCTGGCGCTCGTTCGCCAAGGCCGCACGAGACGCCTCCTCCTACTCCGACGTCGCGTCCCTGGCCTTATTGATGTTGAGCCTGTTTTGCCGATTGTTGGTCACCGTCGCCCGGCGATCAACGTCGGCCTTCCACTGGGTGTTCATCAAGCCCGGGAGCCTTGGCATCGGCGCCCTCGGCTTCCTCAACTTTGGCTGGGCAGGATTGGTCGTTAGACAAGGGGCCACGTACTTCTTCCACGGCATGGCGGGCGGATCTTGGGAGAATGGCGGGAGCTGCAGGGGAGATGAGGGTTGGTGGGGAGGAAAGGGGGGAAGCAAAAAACAGCGAGAAAATCGGCCGGTGTCACCGACAGTGCGGGTCCACGCGCCTTTTCGCTTCAGTCGGTGCCCCCAGGGCGCTGGGTTCGGCTTGGGTTCGCCGGATGTAATTTCGGCCCACCAGCGAAAAACGAGGATCTGGGGGCGCGACTAGGAGATTTTTGTTCGCCCGGCGGAAAAAAGGCGCCTGGGGGGCAGTTGGAGATGCTCTAACTCCTCAAAGCGGCGGCGAGGGTTGTGCGCGGCTAGTGCGAGGTGGGTCCTGCAATGGGTGGATCTACTGGTGGCGGTTGTCGCCTTGTGGCAGGGCGCAAGGGGCGGAGGGCGTCGCCAGGAGGGTCGTGCGCGTGCTGCGGGTTGTGTGGGGATCCTCGTCGGGCAGCGGTTGCTACTCCTAGTCGGGGATCTGCTCTTCTATGGGTATGTTGGCGCCATGGTGGGAGCTCGGCGGTTGCAGGGGTCGTCAGTGCGGTTGCGGCAACTTTGGTGGTGGTGGTTGTCATTCAACTGCGAGGTGCGAATGGAGGTGCGACCTTCCTTTGGGTATGTGCCGGTGGTTGATACGTCTCCAACGTATCTATAATTTTTTATTGTTCCATGCTATATTATATTCTGTTTTGGATATTATTGGGCTTTATTATACACTTTTATATTATTTTTGGGACTAACCTATTAACCGGAGGCCCAGCCCAAAATTGCTGTTTTTTTGCCTATTTTAGGGTTTTGCAGAAAAAGAATATCAAACTGTGTCCAAACGGAATGAAACCTTCGGGAACGTGATTTTCGGAATGAACATGATCCAGAGGACTTGGACCCTACGTCAAGCAATCAACGAGGAAGGCATGAGGTAGGGGGGCGCGCCTACCCCCCAGGCGCGCCCTCCACCCTCGTGGGCCCCCTGTTGCTCCACCGACGTACTCCTTCCTCCTATATATACCTAAGTACGCCAAACTACCAGATACAGAGCCAAAACCCTAATTCCACCGTCGTAACTTTTTGTATCGACGAGATCCCATCTTGGGGCCTTTTCCGGAGCTCCGCCGGAGGGGGCATCGATCACGGAGGGCTTCTACATCAACACCATAGCCCCTCCGATGAAGTGTGAGTAGTTTACTTCAGACCTACGGGTCCATAGTTATTAGCTAGATGACTTCTTCTCTCTTTTTGGATCTCAATACAAAGTTCTCCCCCTCTCTTGTGGAGATCTATTCGATGTAATCTTCTTTTGCGGTGTGTTTGTTGAGACCGATGAATTATGGGTTTATGATCAAGTTTATCTATGAACAATATTTGAATCTTCTCTGAATTCTTTTATGTATGATTGGTTATCTTTGCAAGTCTCTTCGAGTTATCAGTTGGGTTTGGCCTACTAGGTTGATCTTTCTTGCAATGGGAGAAGTGCTTGGCTTTGGGTTCAATCTTGCAGTGTCCTTTGCCAGTGACAGTAGGGGCAGCAAGGCACATATTGTATTGTTGCCATCGAGGATAACAAGATGGGGTTTATATCATATTGCATGAGTTTATCCCTCTACATCATGCCATCTTGCTTAATGCGTTACTTTGTTCTCTTGAACTTAATACTCTAGATGCATGCTGGATAGCGGTCGATGTGTGGAGTAATAGTAGTAGATGCAGGCAGGAGTCAGTCTACTTGTCTCGGATGTGATGCCTATATACATGATCATACCTAGATATTCTCATAACTATGCTCAATTCTGTCAATTGCTCAACAGTAATTTGTTCACCCACCGTAAATACTTATGCTCTTGAGAGAAACCACTAGTGAAACCTATGGCCCCCGGGTCTATCTTCCATCATATTAATCTTCCAATACTTAGTTATTTCCTTTGCCATTTATTTTACTTTGCATCTTTTATTTCTCTTTATCATAAAAATACCAAAAATATTATCTTATCAGATCTCACTCTCGTAAGTGACCGTGTAGGGATTGACAACCCCTTATCGCGTTGGTTGCGAGGATTTATTTGTTTGTGTAGGTGCGAGGAATTTGTGCGTGGCCTCCTACTGGATTGATACCTTGGTTCTCAAAAACTGAGGGAAATACTTACGCTACTTTGTTGCATCACCCTTTCCCCTTCAAGGGAAAACCAACGCAAGTGCTCAAGAGGTAGCAGCGGTGGCGGGCAGTGTGCTGGGGCAGACCAGATCTGGCCCTAAGGCGGGTTGGGGTTGTTGCTTCGGGTATGTAAGGTCGGGCTCGGTCCGGGTGGTGCCCGCGAGCGGTAAGGATAATCTCCTCTCGGGTATAGTGGGCGATGGTGGTGGTCGCGGCATCGCTGTGTCAGCAGACGGATCAGCGCGTAAGGTTATGGACTTGGTGACATATGAGCTTAACTGGGCCAAAACTGGAGGGCTATGCTCAGCGGCGCCCCTTGGTTCTCACTGGGTCGTGTCCCTCCGGTCCACTGGGACTAGGTTGGGACATAGGTGTGGGTGACTCCTACTGTGGGTGTGTTAACCCATACTCAGTGGCTGATGTCGGGCTAGGAATGGATGGAGGTGTCTCTACTCTTCCTACTCTTGTTGGTGTGTTTTTGTAACGCCCTCGATGCGGCTATATCTCCCACGTGTTGAAGCATGACTTAGAGGCATAACCGCATTGAAAGCAATGTCGCAAGTGAGGTAATCTTCACACAACCCATGTAATACATAAGGGAAAGAGAAACATAGTTGGCTTACAATCGCCACTTCACACAATTACATGAATAAAGCATTACATCATCCAGATACAATCAAGGTCCGTCTACGGAACCAAAATAAAAGAAGAACCCCAAAAGCGACAAGGTCCCCGATCGACCCCAACTGGGCTCCACTACTGATCAACTAGAACGAAACAACACAAAGGACAAGATCTTCATCGAGCTCCTCCTGAGCTTGGTTGCGTCATCCGCACGGTAACCTCGGCACCTGCAAGCTGGTTTTGGAAGTATCTGTGAGGCACGGGGACTCAGCAATCTCGCACCCTCGCGATCAAGACTATTTAAGCTTATGGGTAAGGTAAAGGTATGAGATGGAGCTGCAGCAAGCGACTAGCATGTATGGTGGCTAAACATACGCAAAAGAGAGCGAGAAGAGAAGGCAAGGCACGATCGAGAAACTATGATCAAGAAGTGATCCTAGACTACTTACGTCAAGCATTACTCCAACATCGTGTTCACTTCCCGGACTCCGCCGGAAAGAGACCATCACGGTTACACACGCGGTTGATGCATTTTAATTAAGGTCAACTTCAGGTTTTCTACAACCGGACATTAACAAATTTCCATCTGCCCATAACCGCGGGCACGACTTTCGAAAGTTCAAATCCCTGCAAGGGTGTCCCAACTTAGCCCATGACAAGCTCTCACGGTCAATGAAGGAATATACCTCCTCCCGAGACATTCCGATCAGACTCGGTATCCCGGTTCTACAAGACATCCTCGACAATGGTAAAACAAGTCCAGCAAGACCACCCACTGTGCCGACAAATCCCGATAGGAGCTGCACATATCTCGTTCTCAGGGCACACCGGATAAGCTAAGCGTACAGGAGCCGACGTAACCCAAGTTGCCAAGGGATGGCCCTGCACGGTGCTCTGGGTTGGACCAACACTCAGAGGAGCACTGGCCCGGGGGTTTAAAATAAAGATGACCCTTGGGCTGGCCGACCCAAGGGAAAGGAAAAGGCTAGGTGGAAAATGGTAAAACCAATGTTGGGCCTTGCTAGAGGAGTTTTATTCAAGGCGAACTGTCAAGGGGTTCCCATTATAACCCAACCGCGTCAGGAACGCAAAATCCGAGAACATAACACCGATATGACGGAAACTAGGGCGGCAAGAGTGGAACAAAACACCAGGCATAAGGCCAAGCCTTCCACCCTTTACCAAGTATATAGAAGCATTAATTAAATAAGAGATATTGTGATATCCCAACAAGTAAACATGTTCCAACAAGGAACAACATCTCCATGTTCCAACAAGGAACAAACTTCAAACTTCACCTACAACTAACAACGCTATAAGAGGGGCTGAGCAAAGCGGTAACATAGCCAATCAACGGTTTGCTAGGACAAGGTGGGTTAGAGGCTTGGTTCAACAATATGGGAGGCATGATAAGCAAGTGGTAGGTATCGCAGCATAGGCATAGCAAAAGAGCGAGCAACTAAGCAAGCAAAGATAGAAGTGATTTCAAGGGTATGATCATCTTGCCTGAAATCCCGCAAGGAAGAAGAACGAGTCCATGAAGAAGACAAACGGACGTAGACGAACGGGTCCTCACAAACGCGACATTACCGGAACCAACCCGAAGAAGCAAACACCGGAAAGAAGCACACAACAAAGTAAACAACCAACACAATGAACATGATATGATATGCGGGATGCGGTATGCGATGCGTATGCATGATTTGACAAGGAATGATTGAACCTGGCCTCAACTTGGAAATCCAAGTGTGCCACTGGAAAGGTGAGATGAAATCGCTTGAAAACGATATAAAGATCACCGGAATCGGAGTTACGGTTTGGAAATGGCAAGCGATTCAAATATGTCACTGGTCTGCGATTTACAGCAAGTAGCCAACTAAATGCAACAAGATGAACATGCTAAAGCACTCAAACATGACAACAAAATACATGGCAGGGATCCATTCATGATGCTTAACAAAAGATGAACACTGAGCTATGGCCAATTCATCCATTAACAGGTTCAAACAAGCATGGCAAAAGTGCAATTGGTAAACAGATTTCAGACTTAGTGAAATTAACACAAGCCTGGAATTTCAGATCAGGTAGCACACTTTGGAGCATGAAAACTATATGCTACAAGAACTTAACATGGCAAAGCAAAGCATGGCATGGAGCTACTCAAAGAGCTTAACAAAAGTCCCTTAGTGACCTTGAGCCAAAAGGGATCAGAAAATACAATTGCAAGCATGTGAACATGGCAAAAACATAATCAGTTCTCAGACAGTGAAAAACTGGAACATGCTGAAACAGATATCAAGTAGGCATGTTTACGAGCTCGATGCACTCACTACAGAGCAAGGCATGACAATCTAAGCATGCACCCATCAGGAATACACATTATACAAGCTAGAAATGGCAAGAACAATAACATATCATGCACGGATCAACTACAACATCCTCGACAAAATCTCTAACAAGTAGACAATCTGCCCAGATTCACGAAATAGCAAAGGTAGAGCTCGATTGACTCAAGCTAGGGTGCTCCATAATTGCAAACAAGGACATGGATGGATAGAGCACTACAGGATTAACAAATCATCCTTACTGATCATCCTCAAAAAAGGCACGGATCACTAGGAAACAACATGAACATATGGCATAATGAGATAAACAGACCAAGGACTTGGTGGAAATGCTAAGTCCCTGAAATCAGCATTAACGAATGCACCACTTTGCAAGCTTGTGCTAGTCACCACACACATCACAAAAATACATGGATGGCACCTCTAGAAAGATGGCAAATCATATAACAAAATACATGTAGAGCTCAGGGGCATATCATGCACACAACAATCATGGCAAAAATGACAAATAGCTATTTGGTGCAGCAGATCTGACAATTAACTCAAATAGCTCTCTTCCAACAGCATTTCGGGCATCAAGATGAACTCAAATGAAAATGATGAAATGAGATTAAATGATGTGCTCTCTGAGACGAACATTTTGATATGCTATAAGCCCAAAACGGAGCTACGGGTGCAAAGTTACGACATGATGAACATGGGCATATGAAACATGGAAAACTCAGGGACTTAGTGAAAATCGCCAAGTCTGGAACTGGGCGTAAGATAATATGTCGCGCACGGGGCAGGGAATAGTAGTGGCTCACCCATGGGCTTCGGCCCAAAACGAAGAGAAAGGAGGCCGACGAGCTGGGCCGGACTCGGGCGCGGCCCACCGACGCGGGGTCAACGGCGAGTCTTCCTCCTCCCGATCGCCCGATGGGATCGGGGAGGCAGGGCGGCGGGAGCCCTTGGCGACGACGGCCGGCGGGGAACTTAGGGAAAAGTGACGACAGACGGGATCCGGTCGGCCGGCATCGGATCTGGGCGGTTGCAGGGCGGAGGACTCAGGCAGACGGGCGGCGAGCTTGGTGTCGAGGAAGGACACGCGGCGGTGCAAAGGGGAGGACGGTGGCGGCGAACGGCGAGGGTCGCCGGCGTCAGGGAGGCGCGGCGGCCGGCGATGGGGCGCTCTGCGGCGGCGCGGCTCCTGAGGCGGCGGGGCACGAGCGGGAGGCCGCGGGTAAGCAGCGGCGGTGAGATGGGCCCGCGCGGGCCCGATCTGGGCTCCGCGGGCCGGCGGCGCGAGGACGGCGGCGGAGGACAGGTGTCGCGACGCGATTCGCTGCGGCGAGCGGTTGGACGTGTCCGGCCGCCGGGCGGACATGTCCGGCGGCGCAGGGAGGAGTGGATCAGGGTTCATCCGCGAAATGATCCGAAATTTCGGGGAGGGGTGCTCTTTTATAGGTAGAGGGAGCTAGGAGAGTCCAAATGAGGTGCGGTTTTCGGCCACGCGATCGTGATCAAACGACCGAGATGATGGAGAAGGTTTAGGTGGGTTTTGGGCCACTTTGGAAGGGTGTTGGGCTGCAACACACATGAGGCCTTCTCGGTCCCTCGGTTAACCATTGGAGTATCAAACGAAGTCCAAATGGTACGAAACTTGACAGGCGGTCTACCGGTAGTAAACCAAGGCCGCTTGGTAAGTCTTGGTCCAATACGGAAATGTTTAATCCCCACACACGAAATAAAGGTAAAAATGACCACCGGAGGAGATAGGAGCGCCGGAATGCAAAACAGACAACGGGGAAAATGCTCGGATGCATGAGACGAACATGTATGCAAATGAAATGCACATGATGACATGATATGCAATGCATGACACGCAAGCAATGACAAAGCAACAACATCGAATAACTGGAGGACACCTGGCACATCAGTCTCGGGGCGTTACAGTTGTGAAGTGGGCAATTGACGGTGTCTTGAGACATGGATTGAGGGAGTCCTGGATTAGGGGGTGTTCGGGTAGCCGGACTATACCTTCAGCCGGACTCCAGGACTATGAAGATACAAGATTGAAGACTTCGTCCCGTGTCCGGATGGGACTTTCCTTGGCATGGAAGGCAAGCTTGGCGATGCGGATATTCAAGATCTCCTATCATTGTAACCGACTTTGTGTAACCCTAACCCTCTCCGATGTCTATATAAACCGGAGGGTTTTAGTCCGTAGGACAACTTCATCATACAACAATCATACCATAGGCTAGCTTCTAGGGTTTAGCCTCCTTGATCTCGTGGTAGATCTACTCTTGTACTACCCATATCATCAATATTAATCAAGCAGGACGTAGGTTTTACCTCCATCAAGAGGGCCCGAACCTGGGTAAAACATCATGTTCCTTGCCTCCTGTTACCATCCGGCCTAGACACACAGTTCGGGACCCCCTACCCGAGATCCGCCGGTTTTGACACCGACATTGGTGCTTTCATTGAGAGTTCCTCTGTGTCGTCACTTTTAGGCCTGATGGCTCCTTCGATCATCAACAACGATGCAGTCCAGGGTGAGACTTTTCTCCCTGGACAGATCTTCATCTTCGGCGGCTTCGCACTGCGGGCCAATTCGCTTGGCCACCTTGAGCAGATCAAAAGCTACGCCCCTGGCCATCATGTCAGGTTTGGAAGCCTAAACTACACGGCTGACATCCGCGGGGACTTGATCTCCGACGGATTCGAGCCACAGCCAAGCGCGCCGCACTGTCTCGATGGGCATGATATAGCTCTGCCGCCGAACAGCACCTTGGAGGCCGCACACGCATCGGTTCCGACCATTGATTCGGAGCCTACTACGCCGATCGAGGATCAGCGGTTGGACGCTGCCTCAGGGGCTGCGATCTCAGAGGCGATCGAGCTGAACTCCAGCCCCGCACTCCGCATGGCCCGTGACTCCGAGGAGCCGGATTCCTCTCCTAACTCCGAGCCCCCCGCGCCCCTGCCGATCGAATCTGATTGGGCGCCGATAATGGAGTTCACTGCCGCAGACATCTTTCAGCACTCGCCCTTCGGCGACATCCTGAATTCTCTAAAGTCTCTCTTTATCAGGAGAGCCCTGGCCGGACTACGGTTAGCAAGGTTGGGATACGGACGATGAAGAAATTCAAAACCCACCCACCACCCACTTCATAGCCACTGTCGATGACTTAACCGACATGCTTGACTTCGACTCCGAAGACATCGACGGCATGGACGACGATGCAGGAGATGAACAAGAATCAGCACCTGTAGGGCGCTGGAAGGCCACCTCGTCATATGACATATATATGGTGGACACTCCAAAGGATGGAGATGGCGATGGAACAGCGGGGGACGATAACTCTAAGAAACAGCCCAAGCGCCGGTGTCAGCAGCGCCGCTCTAAATCCCGCCAAAGCAAAAACGGTGATTCCGGCACGGGAGATAATACTACTCCGGATAGCGCCGAAGAACACCCCCTCCAGCAAGATTCAGCACAGGAGGACAGAGAAGCCAGCCCTCACGAGAGGGTGGCGGACCAAGAGGTTGAGGACGATAATTATACGCCTCCCTACGAAGACGAGGCAAGCCTCGACGATGACGAGTTCGTCGTGCCAGAGGATCTCGCCGAACAAGAGCGTTTTAAACGCAGGCTTATGGCCACGGCAAGCAGCCTCAAGAAAAAGCAGCAACAGCTTAGAGCTGATCAGGATTTGCTAGCTGACAGATGGACTGAAGTCCTTGCAGCCGAAGAGTATGAACTCGAACGCCCCTCCAAGAGTTACCCAAAGCGCAGGCTGCTACCCCGACTAGAGGAGGAAGCACCTACATCACCAGCGCATGACATGGCTGACCGGCCACCTCGTGGCCGCGACAGAGAGGCCTCTTGGCCCTCCACTCAAGCCATGCCCCGACGCCGCGTCAAGCATACTAAGGCATGGGAAAATGTGCCCGACCTGCGCGACATACTAGAGGACAAGGCAAGGCAAACAAGATCAATCTACGGATCGCACAGGCGCCCCACGACACATGACAGTGATCGTCACTCCGGATGCAATAAATCCGGTCGGGCCGAACTCAACAGACAAAGCTCCTTCGAGCTGCGTCGTGATATAGCCCAATACAGAGGCGCCGCACACCCACTATGCTTCACAGATGAAGTAATGGATCATAAAATCCCTGAGGGCTTCAAACCCGTAAACATCGAATCGTACGATGGCACAACAAATTCTGCGGTATGGATCGAGGATTATCTCCTTCATATCCACATGGCCCGCGGTGATGATCTACATGCCATCAAATACCTCCCACTCAAACTTAAGGGACCGGCCCGGCATTGGCTTAACAGCTTGCCAGCAGACTCAATCGGTTCTTGGGAGGACCTGGAAGCCGCATTCCTTGACAACTTCCAGGGCACTTATGTGCGACCACCGGACGCCGATGACCTAAGCCACATAATCCAGCAGCCAGAGGAATCGGCCAGGCAATTCTGGACACGGTTCCTAACAAAGAAAAACCAGATAGTCGACTGTCTGGACGCAGAGGCCTTAGTGGCCTTCAAGCATAATATCCGTGACGAGTGACTTGCACGGCACCTAGGATAGGAAAAAGCCGAAATCTATGGCAGCCCTCACGACACTCATGACCCGCTTTTGCGCGGGAGAAGACAGCTGGCTAGCTCGCAGCAACAACTTAACCAAGAACCCTGGTAATCCGAATACCAAGGACAAAAGTGACAGGTCACGTCGGAACAAACAAAAGCGCCGTGTTAACAGCGACAGCAACGAGGATGCGGCAGTTAATGCCGGATTCCAAGGCTACAAATCCGGTCAACGGAAAAAGCCATTCAAAAGAAATACTCAGGGCCCGTCCAGTTTGGACCGAATACTCGACCGCTTGTGCCAGATACATGGCACCCCCGAAAAGCCAGCCAATCACACCAACAGGGATTGTTGGGTGTTCAAGCAGACAGGCAAGTTAAGAGCCGAAAACAAAGACAAGGGGCTGCATAGCGACAACGAGGAGGAGCCCAGGCCGCCGAACAACAATGGACAGAAGGGATTTCCCCCGCAAGTGCGGATGGTGAACATGATATACGCAACCCACATCCCCAAGAGGGAGCGGAAGCATGCGTTACGGGACGTATATGCGATGGAGCCAGTCGCCCCAAAGTTCAACCCATGGTCCTCCTGCCCGATCACCTTTGATCGAAGGGACCACCCCACTAGCATCCGTTACGGCGGCTTCGCCGCATTGGTTCTAGACCCAATCATTGACGGATTTCATCTCACAAGAGTCCTCATGGACGGCGGCAGCAGTCTGAACCTGCTTTACCAGGATACAGTGCGAAAAATGGGCATAGATCCCTCGAGGATCAAGCCCACCAAAACGACCTTTAAATGCGTCATACCAGGTGTAGAAGCCAACTGTACAGGCTCAGTCACACTGGAAGTGGTCTTTGGATCTCCGGATAACTTCCGAAGCGAGGAGTTAATCTTCGATATAGTCCCGTTCCGTAGTGGCTATCACGCACTGCTCGGGCGAACCGCATTCGCAAAATTCAACGCGGTACCGCACTATGCATACCTCAAGCTCAAGATTCCAGGCCCTAGAGGAGTAATCACGGCCAATGGGAACACTGAACGCTCCCTCCGAACGGAGGAGCACACGGCAGCGCTCACAACAGAAGTACAAAGCAGCCTCTCTAGGCAGTTCTCCAGTTCGGCCTTCAAAAAGCCGGACACTATCAAGCGCGCCCGGAGTACCCTACGACAAGACCACCTGGCACGTTGTGAGCTAGCATAGCAATGCGGCCCCAACCCTAGCCCACGCGATATAGCGAAACAAGTGCTTCGCGTACATAACTATGCTCTTGAAATACCATGGGCACAGGGGAAGGGGCACTATCACGGCACGCCCGAAATATGGCTTAAACCGCACCAGGGGCTGCCGGATTCCTTTTTTTTCTCCTTTTTTCTCTTACTCTCAAGACTCCATACTTCGGATGACCCGTTCGGCAATTCAACTGCCGCACAAACGATGCAAGATCCAGGAAAGCAGACAAGCCACGCCACATTATGGAACTCCCAGGTGGTCTCTATTGCGAGCAGTATACCTGTTTTTTAATACAATTCCGCGGCCTGCCCCTGGCCAGGACATGTTAAATAGTCCAATTTCTTTTGCTTATCGCACTATTTGTGTCGTTCCGCTTTCATAGCAGCCTTTCTATAAACAATGCATAGCTTTTTGTCTATTTTTTGCATTATCCTCTTTTTATATATATGTTTATTAATAACATGTTGCATCCGTACACTATGGTACGGCAAAAATACGCCAGGGGCTTCAGTACCCATCAATATGGCGTGAGAAGTCCGTACACTTTCACAAGTGCGGCACCCCGAACTTATAGCACTATATGCATCGGCTCCGAATCATGATTTGGGTCAATAGTTGGGTTTGCCCGGCTCCTATGTTTTGGTGCCTTACGTTCCGCTATATCGGCTAAGGTAGCACTAGGAGAACTACTGCGATTGTGCCCCAGTTGAGCTGGGCTGAGCACCTCAGTAGAGAAAGCTAAAACTGACTGTCATGATGAGGCGAGAGACCGATCGCTGTTCGAGAGGTTTTTCGAGTCCTTAAAGAATTATGCCGCTTCGAGTGAGGAACCGGCTTTGTCCGACCAAGGCGTGGATAGTGCCCCGAACTCGGTCTTCCGAATACTAGGGGCTTCACCGAAATTTAAAATTATAGAGTTCTATGGCTAAGTGAGAGTGTTCAAGCATTATAGTCCGATTGCCTTGTTCGTTGTGCTGAGCACCTCCCTCGACGGACCCAATCATGGGAAAAAGAGCGCTCAGGTTTATCCCGAACACCCCAGCACTAGTGGCATGGGGGCAGAAGCCGACGACTGGCCATCTCTCAATTTTTTTTAAACGGCCGCACAGAAAATAATATTTTAAATTCAACAAGCATTGCTTAGCGCATATGAACAAGTTTTCAGCGCACAGGATAACAGGAGCGAGTTCATTCAAAAATTACATCCTTGGTACATTCATCCGCCATAAGGCGGGCACCAGCCAGAACATCCTTGTAATAGTTCTCGGGCTTGCGATGCTCCTTCCCCGGCGGCGGCCCGTCCCTCACAAGCTTCTCACCGTCCAGCTTACCCCAGTGCACCTTTGCACGGGCAAGGGCCCTACGGGCACCTTCGATGCAGACGGAGCGCTTGATGGCCTCGAGCCTTGGACAAGCCTCCACTAGCCGCTGCACCAGTCCGAAGTAGCTCCCAGGCAGGGCCTCTCCAGGCCACAGCCGAAATATGAAGCCCTTCAGGGCTTGTTCGGCCGCCTTGTGGAGCTCGACCAGCTGCTTCAGCTGGTCGCTCAAGGGCACAGGGTGTCCGGCCTCAGTGTACTGAGACCAGAACACCTTCTCCATCGAGCTGCCTTCCTCGGCTCGATAGAATGCGGCGGCATCGGATACGTTGCGGGGAAGATCTGTGAATGCCCCTGGAGAGCTCCGGATTCGGGTAAGTAACAAGTAGTTTACTTTTATATGTCTGCTTTGCATAGAGAATGCCTTACCCGCCGCTATCTTTTTCACCGCATCCAATTCCTGGAGGGCCTTCTGGGCTTCGACCTTTGCAGATTTGGTAGTTTTAAGGGCCGCAGCTAGCTCGGACGCTCCCGTCTTCGAGTCGAGCTCCAAACTCTCATGTCTTTTCATGAGAGCCTGAAGCTCTTGCTGCACCTCGCCGACCTGCGCCTCAAATTTCTCCCGCTCGGTGCGCTCCGTGGCCGCTTTCTTCTCGGCCTTGGACAGCGCCTGCTTGAGGGTCGCCACCTCAATTGTGGCCCCTACAATAAGCAGTGTACTCATGTCATTTTTTGCAATTGCGTCTTCTTATAGGCATTTTTTCTATAAGGTATCTCTTACCTTCTTTCTCCTCGAGCTACCGTTTGGCAAGGCCGAGCTCTTGCTCGGTCCGCTCGAGGCCCTGCTTTAGGGCACCCACCTCCGCAGTCAGTGCGGCGGTGGCCAGCAGCGAAGCCTGCATACGTATATTGACTCCTTTTTAGTTAGACTCCTGCGATATTTAATAGATCCTCTATTCGGCTTTTCTTTCCGAATGCCAAACAGAGCATCAGGGGCTACTGTCTATACGGTAATATTTTTACATATTTTTTACTTACCTCGAAGCCTGTTAGAAGGCTAGCACAAGCTTCAGTCAGTCCGCTTTTGGCGGACCGAACCTTCTGGACCACCGTACTCATGATGGTATGGTGCTCCTCGTCGATGGAGGCGCCCTTAAGCACCTCCAGCAGATTGTCCGGCGCCTCCGGTTGGACGGAGGATGCTGGCTCAATAGGCTTGCTCCTCTTGGCAGGAGTTTGCCGGCCGCGGTCCACAACCGTTGATGATTCCGGCGCGGTGTCCGGCTTAAAGCCGGACTTGGAGCCCTAGGGGGTCTTGTCCCCTTTACTCATCGAGTCCGGGAGGTTGCCTCGCGGCTCCTCCTGGACCACATCCTCTTGCCCCGGAGCTTGTCGCGACGCCACTTCAGCGTCATCCGCAGCACAGGAGGAGGCAGCGGGCGGAACTGAATTCACGTCCGATGAATCCAGGGAGCCGCTCGACGACTCGTCGAGCCCGTCCTTGGGCGGGCTGCATGATTACATTCGACATTAGGGAAACCTGTGCAACAAAAGGAATATCATGAGTTACTCTGGTATCCGAACACTTACGATTTTGCGGACACTTGGCCCTGTCCGGCCACTCCTCTTCGTCCTCGTCGGCGTCGGGGGCGTAGTCCGGCAGAGGGGTTTTCCTCTTCTTGGACCCTTCGGCCTCCCCTACTGGGGCAGCCTTCCTCTTCTTTCCTCCCCCCACTGGAGGGAGAGAGGTATCTTGTTCCTCCTCCTCGTCTTCACGGGAGGAGTGCGTCTCAGACTCGTCGGACGACGAGTCCGACACCACCATGTGCCGGGAACTCTTTCGAGTCCCCATGGCCTTCTTCTTCTTGGCCTTCTTCTCCGGCACCACATAAGGTGCCGGAACCAGCAGCTTCACTAGGAGAGCAGGGGCTGGGTCTTCGGGCAAGGGAGCCAGACAGTTAATCAGTCCGGACTTCGCCTGCCAATCCTGTCAAAGGTGAGGCAGTTTAGATCCCGCATAGAGTCAAACTATGAAGAAAACTTAACATCCTGTAAAAGATGAAAATATTTTACCTCGCCAGCAGGATGCTGCAAGCTGAATCCGCGGTCTTCGGAGGCGGATGTGGGAGCCTCGGCGCCTTTGGTTAGCCCCTTCCAGACATCTTCGTACGTCATGTCAAAGAGCCTTCTCAGAGTTTGGTGCTGCGCCGGGTTGAACTCCCACAAATTGAAGTCCCGTTCTTGACACAGAAGGATCCGGCGGACGAGCATGACCTGGACTACGTTGACAAGCTTGAGCTGCTTGTTCACTAGGGACTGGATGCATTTTTGCAGTCCGGTCACCTCTTCTTCGTCGACCCATGACAAGCCCGTCTCCTTCCAGGACTTGAGCCGCGTAGGGGGTCCGGATCGGAATTCAGGCGCCGCGATCCACTTCGGATCGCGTGGCTCGGTGATGTAAAACCACCCTGACTGCCACCCCTTCAAGGTCTCCACAAAGGAGCCCTCGAGCCATAGGACTTTGGCTATTTTGCCCACCATGGCACCTCCGCACTCCGCCTGGTTGCCGCGCACCACCTTTGGCTTGACGTTGAAGGTCTTGAGCCAGAGGCCGAAATGGGGGCGGATGCAGAGGAAAGCCTCGCACACGACAATAAACGCCGAGATATTGAGGATGAAGTTTGGGGCCAGATCGTGGAAATCTAGGCCATAGTAGAACATGAGCCCGCGGACAAATGGGTGGAGAGGAAAACCTAGTCCGCAGAGGAAGTGGGGAAGAAATACTACCCTCTCATGGGCCTTGGGGTGGGGAGAAGCTGCCCCTCCTCAGGAAGCCGGTGCGCGATGTCTTTGGACAGGTATCCGGCCTTCCTTAGCTTTTTGACATGGCCCTCCGTGACGGAGGAGACCATCCACTTGCCTCGCGCTCCGGACATTGTTGGAGAAGGTTGAGGTAGGAAGTGCGGGCTTGGGCGCTGGAGCTCGGATGCGCAGAAGATGGATAGGCAAAGGAGGAAGAAGGCGTAGGTAAAAAGGTGGATCATTATCCCCTTATATGGGAGGATGCGACTATGCGTCCCCACCAGCCTAGTAAAACTCGCTTGCCTCCCAAGCGTCGTGATAAATGGCGCGGTTGGGTTACCCACGTCCGTATTGATGAGAATCCCGTAAATGGGGGACACGATCTCTGCTTTGACAAGATGTGCCAAGGAAACCGCCTCGCAAAACACGATGAGGTGGAAAAGTGAAAACGATTCGAATAAAGGCTTGGCCGTAGTGTGGTGTCATGCTGCGGAATACGTCAGCAGATTAGATTTGTGTTAATATTATTCTCTCTGTGGCAATACGTGGAAACTTATTTTGCAGAGCCGGACACTACTCTTGGTGTTTACAAACTTTTATGAAGAATTTGGAGGAGGAACCCTCCTTGCAATGCCGAAGACAATCTGCGCGCCGGACTCGTCGTCATTGAAGCCTGGTTCAGGGGCTACTGAGGGAGTCCTGGATTAGGGGGTGTTCGGGTAGCCGGACTATACCTTCAGCCGGACTCCAGGACTGTGAAGATACAAGATTGAAGACTTCGTCCCGTGTCCGGATGGGACTTTCCTTGGCGTGGAAGGCAAGCTTGGCGATGCGGATATTCAAGATCTCCTATCATTGTAACCGACTTTGTGTAACCCTAACCCTCTCCGGTGTCTATATAAACTGGAGGGTTTTAGTCCGTAGGACAGCTTCATCATACAACAATCATACCATAGGCTAGCTTCTAGGGTTTAGCCTCCTTGATCTCGTGGTAGATCTACTCTTGTACTACCCATATCATCAATATTAATCAAGCAGGACGTAGGGTTTTACCTCCATCAAGAGGGCCCGAACCTGGGTAAAACATCGTGTTCCTTGCCTCCTGTTACCATCCGGCCTAGACGCACAGTTTGGGACCCCCTACCCGAGATCCGCCGGTTTTGACACCGACATGGATGCTGAAGCAGCAGCCCCGGATGGCGGTTCACATTGTTGGATCTTCTATGAGCACCATGGCAGCGGCGGTGGCTATGAATTTTGGTCGTGTGAGCAGTGAGAGTGTAGCGACGTGTGGCTCAGGCTTGCTCTCTGTCGTTGGCAATGACAACATTCAGATTCAGATCTAGAGACTAGTGGTCGTCAAGGTTGTCCTAGGTGCCTCGTGGTGGCACGTGTGAGCTGTCGAGCGAAAGCTTCGTGCTTTGGCCCCGACGGCTCCGACGACCACGGGTGCCCCTCTCCTCTTGAGGACGTCTGTGCCAAGGTTCTGCGTGAAGATCTTTGTCTGTCTTGGCTACAGCAGCAGTGACATTTAGTGTTGTTCCCCTCCCGAGGGCGTTGCGTGGAGCTTAAATTTTTAGCACATGTTATGGCCTTGTATTTAGGCCTACCTATATTATTTCTCGCCAATGTAGTCACATGCGTTTATGCCGTCCGGTTATCATAGGTGTGCTTTGTAAGGTGGCCTCCTCACTATCTTATATCGTTTATCCATGTACTTTGGTTTGTGATTTTTCTATAAAGCAAGGCGAGAGCCTGTTTCAAAATAATTCATCAAAAAATTGAGGAGTTAAGCTTCAAAAGATTCATTTTCTGCTCGAATTTAAGTAGCTCACACACATTCTCCTGAAATCTTCTCTCTGCCCTTCTCACTGAAGAAAGGCTCAACCAGCGGTGAGCCGTCGGATAGACCCTCCTGCCCGTGTAAATTCACACCAAGCCCATCACAAACGCTAAACTCCTCCCCACCATCCCATTTCTCCATAAATTGTTGATGTTTCTGCTCGAATTTCCATGGACCACCGTGATGTCTACTACACAACTTATTCTTGTAGACTCGTGTTGGGCCTCCAAGCGCAAAGTTTTGTAGGACAGTAGCAATTTTCCCTTAAGTGGATGACCTAAGGTTTATCAATCCATGGGAGGCGTAGGATGAAGATGGTCTCTCTCAGACAACCCTGCAATCAAATACAAGAAATCTCTTGTGTCCCCAACACACCAAATACAATGATAAATTGTATAGGTGCACTAGTTCGGTGAATAGATGGCGATACAAGTGTAGTATGGATACTAGATATAGTTTTTTGTAATCTAAAAATATAAAAAACAGTAAGGTAGTAAGTGATAAAACGGAGCACAAACGTATTGCAATGCTTGAAAACAAGGCCTTGGGTTCATAATTTCAATAGTGCAATCTCTCAACAATGCTAACATAACTGAATCATATAATAGTCCCTCGATGTGCAACAAAGAGTCACTCCAAAGTTCTTATCTAGCGGAGAACATAAGATGAAATTGTTTATAGGGTACGAAACCACCTCAAAGTTATCCTTTCCAATCAATCTATTGAGCTATTCCTATATGTGTCACGAATAGCCCTAGAGTTCGTACTAAAATAACACCATATGATACACATCAACCAACTCTAGTGTCACCTAGATACTCCAATGTCACCACAAGTATCCGTGAGTCAATTATACGATATGCATCAAACAACTTCCGATTCATAATATTTAATCCAACACAAAGAACTTCAAAGAGTGCCCTAAGATTTCTACCAGAGAAAGTAGGACGAAAACATGCATCAACCCCTATGCATAGATTACCCAAATGTCACCTCGGGAATCCGCGAGTTGAGTACCAAAACATACATCAAGTGAATCAATATAATACTTCATTGTCACCATGAGTATTCATATGCAAGACATATATCAGGTGTTCTCAAATCTAACAAGTATTTGATCTGATAATAGTGAAACCCCAAAGGTAAAAGCTCAATTCATCACAACAAGATAGAGAGAGAGGAAAACACCCATATGATCCAACTATATTAACAAAGCTCGCGGTACATCAAGATCGTGTCAAATCAAGAACATGAGAGAGAGAGAGAGGGAGAGAGAGAGATCAAACACATAGCTATTTGTACATACCCCGAGCCTCGAGGGTGAACTGCTCCCTCCTCATCATAGTGGCCGCGGGGATGATAAAGATGGCCTTAGGTTAGGGGTGGGCATATTAACCGAGCACTGGACTACCGAAATGAAAAAATGGGACCGAAGCTGAAAAGACCGAAACCGAAAATCCAGTCCTAGTTTCGTCCTGCACTTTGTAAAAACCGAAATTAAGTTAGGCATTTCGGTCTTGTAATTTGGTTGGCCGAGGTAACCGATCAGACCAATTAGATGTTCACATGGACGAATGTGTACGTACAAGCCCGGCCCACATACAGCCCAACATCTCAAGTCTTACTCCCCTACGTGGTCTTCTTTCTCCAGTACGCAGCCTCCAGCGGTCCATCCTAATAATCTCTAGATTCTGACTTCACTCCTGATCGATTCCCCAACCCTAGCCACTAGCGCGCCGCCTCTCCTTCTCCCCTCTCTGCACCCCAACAAGCGATGGTGGTGGCCTCCGGCCTACACATATCTCTTCCCTCTGATCTTCCGCCTCCTCTCCGACTGCTTGATGCTAGCATCTTGTTATATTTCTGTATAATTTGGTCATTTGGAGCTTCTTGATAAGCTCGTGAGCTGGTGATGAGTTCACGTGTTGGTTCTTGCTAGTAGGATCTAATTTTTCTACTCATGGGATCTACATCTTATGTGTACACAAGGTTTATTTGATGATTAAGTTTAGAAGTGTGCCTGTTTTTGTTTTCATTCCCTAACATATTAGTCAATTCGGCCTTAACCGAGGACCGACCCAAAATCTCGGTCCTCCAAATGCTCGGTTAGCAGTTTTTTAGATGACCGAACGGTCATACTTTTTTCCAAAACCAAATTTCTTCAAAACCTGAAGAACCGGACCGAACGGTTCGGTTTAACTAAAAGCCCAGCCCTACCTTCGGTGATGATTCCAAATGGTATTTCGAAGGTACAGAGGTGTGCGGTGGCAGAGTCCAAGTACTAGGGTTATTTCTGGTGGTTTCTCTATTTATAGGATTTTTTTGGCATCGGTCTCACTCTAAGATGGGCCACAGGGTGCCCACTACCCAGCAGCCCACGACCAAGGCCCCTAGCGTGCCCTAGTGGGTAGTGGACACCTCCTTCACCTTTTGGTCCTCCCACGAAGCTTCTAGTGCCTCTTTTGTTCCAAAAAATGACCGTTAAAAAGTTTCGCTCCATTTGGAGAACTTTTATTTCTGCATAAAAAACAACACCACGGTAGTTCTGTTGAAAACAGTGTCAGTCCGGGTTAGTTCCATTCAAATCATACCAAAACCATATAGAATTGTTGTAAGCATGGCATGAATACTTCATAAATTATAGATACGTTGGAGACGTATCACACCGCCTGTCGTGGGTCGAGCTGTGGGGAGTTCATGCAACGGATGTCATCCTCATCGGCTCGTCAACATGAGACGATAACTCCGTTGAGAAGCGAGAGACGACGCGGCTCTAGTCGGCCATGGAGGATGAATCCGAGGAAGAGGAGGAGGAAGATGAGGAATAGAAGAAGTGAGTGATAGCCTACAAGTGCACATAGTTTAGTTGTAGTTTTTCTGACGAGTATTGATTACAAGAGGCTAGACAACCCTCTTGCCTTCGTTGGGTGCAAGCATTTGCTTTGTGTGTTTGCAGGTACCTCTTACATTGTCTATGTGGTGTCTCCTACTAGTTCGATAGACCCTGGTTCTTAACTGAGGAAAATACTATGTGCTACTATACTACATCACCCTTCCTCTTTAGGGAAATCCCAACGTCTATCACAAGTAGCAGAAGAATTTTTGGTGCCGTTGTCGGGGAAGACTTCACCAAACAAATATAGGTTCATTCGCTCACATTTATCATTTTCTTGTTTTACTTTCTTTGCCATTTACATTTTTATTTTACTTGTACTTTTCATCTCCCCCAACTTTGCTAAAAAAATAAAAAATACCAAAATATCTTGTGAGTTATCTTTGCTTGTTATATGGCAAGTTCTTCTGTCGTTACCCTCTCCCCCAACTTTGAAGTACTTTATTTCAAACAGAAACAAGGGAGAGATTAAAATATGCATGGTTCAGGATAATGGAATTCTATCGTAATTCTACTATAAAAAGTGATATAAATATCCTTCTTAGAATTTGTATGTGGGGCTAACTATGCCTAATAGACAAAATTTGGATTTTGTCCCTAAAGGAAATTTTATTGAAAGTGATGCTAATGTTGCCTATGAAATGATAGAAGGAATAGTAGGAGTTCCTTCCACACAAAAAGGATCTGCATACACTCAAGAAGGAATTCAGATTTTAGAAAAATGAGGGGATATGCAGAAAAATATGATTGACTTACAAAAGCTTAATGAACCACTTAAAACACATAGTTCAAATCACAACCGCATGAATTCACTTCTTACTACTTACAACAAAAGGCTTGATACTCCTGAAAATAAAATTACATTGTCTTTGGAAGTTAATGGGAAGCGTAAAGAGTCTCCCGGGTTTGAAAAGAGTCCCACTAAGATGGTTAAGTTGAAGGATGGTAACACGTGATACTATGCATTATGCCTAGCTAGGGGCATTAAACAATAACACTTGTTACGAGGCAACCCAATAGTTATCTTTATTATTCCCTTTTTTATTTTTGTGAGTCAACATGATTATTGCTACTGTAATGATTATATTTGTATCTTTTCTTTTGAATTTTGTGCCAATTAAAGTTTTTATGTGGGTGATTGTCTATTTGATCCTGTGCAGAAACCAACACTTTTATGTCTAGTACATCACCCTTCCATGTGACTTTGACAAGAACTTCTGCTTGGCATTTTTCATACTAAACTGCTTTACTATTTTGTCAACGTGTATTTTGGCTAAGCCCGATTTAGACACTACTATCTCCATAGATTATCATGTCGAATACCAACACTACATTGCCTAAGTACTTTACTGAGAAACTAGTTTCAATAAAGTCTTAATCCATGTCAAGAAATTTATATAATTTCCAATCAACAATGTGTCATGCACATTTAGTGTTTAGAAATATTATCATGCTCCCACTTACTTTCTTATAAATACAAGCATCTTTGCTTTCCTCGATGAATCAAATTATTTGACCATTTCATCAAAATGAAGATTCCAACTCCATTATGCTTGCTTCAGATCATTATAGGATCTTTTGAAGTTTACACACTTACTAGCATCCTTCGGATCGGCAAAATTACCTTGGACCATATTAATTATACAACCTTGGTTCTATTTCCATCTTACGAGAATCATTTTGACATCCATCTATTATATGAAATATTTAGTAATTGCTTGTTTGATCCGAATTGACTTTAAGCATTACTATGATGAGCAATCTCGTCATAGTAAACTCCTTGATCTTGTCATAAACTATTTGTAACAAGTCACACTTTATAATTTTTTATCTTTATCAGTTTATAGATCCATTACTATACTTTAGATTCTAAGTCCTACAGAGGGTTTATCAAGGTCTAAACTTGAATTATGTATATGGATACTATCTCGGATTATTTTGGCTTACAACCACTTCCGGAGTTAGGGCCCATAAACACTTCTCTGTGTATTATAGGTTCATTGTTTGTTCAACAATATCTCATTTGCACACCATGAAGGTTTGCACGAGTTTTCCAAGCCTATATAGTTCAGCTGCAAGTTCGAACGAAATCTCTAAATCTTATGTAGAGGCTTTTGTATCAATCACGGTATGAAATTCTAGAACCAATTCTAGCATTTCTTTTCTTTGACCTGATTACAAAGATTTTGTAATCTCGTCGAGTTGCAATGTCCTCCCACTCACTCTTTTTCATAAAACATTTTCTTCAAAATTTACTACACTCTGTGGCAAAACACTTTGCCTCGGCGTAGTGATAGAGGAATACCCAACTATTTGGGGTGCCATTCCATATCTTATATGGTATCAGTTCAAAAGATTTGATGGCGCTCACTTTAGAGTAAAAGTCGCAGTCTCTAAAGCATGACATTAAAATTTGGGACAATTGCAATTTTGCCCCTAGTTGGAACCTACCCACGGGGTTTGCCCTTTTTTGACTCTACTCAGTTTTGCCCTTAGATTTTCCCCCAAGGTCGCCCGAATGCCCTTTGACCGTTTGACCAATACTTTGAAAAATCTTAAGAAATTCATATGAACTAGGAAAAATGCAAATAAGATATCAAAATGCTTAGATAAACATTAACTTTATATGCATGTCATTTGCATTCAAGACAAAAGCACCGTTTAAACTACCCGACGTTATTAATGTTATTAACATTATTACAAATAAAAAGGTATAAAAATACTGTTTCCATGAATAAAAATTACATGAAAATGTAGGTGATGTTTTCTGAACATCCTGATATCTTATTTGCATTTTTCGGAATTCATATCAACTTGTTATGAATGTTCAAATGACGTTGACCATTATTTGGAAACTTTATAACAAGTTGATATGAACTTAGAAAAATTAAAATAAGATATCAGGATGTTCAGAAAACATCACCTACATTTGCATGTATTTTTTATTCATGAAAATTTATTTTTATACATTTTTATTTTTAATAATGTTAATAACACTAATAACCTCAGGTAGTTTAACCTGTGCTTTTGCCATGAATGCAAATGATATGCACATAAAGGGAATGTTTATCTGAACATTTTGATTTCTTATTTGCATGTTTCCGAGTTCATATGAATTTGTTATGAATTTCCGAAGTATTGGTCAAACGGTCAAAGGGCATATGGGCATCCTCTGAGGCAAATCTAAGGGCAAAACTGAGCATAGTCGAAAAGTAAGGTTCCAACTAGGGGCAAAAATGCATTTGTCCCTTAAAATTTATATTGGCAAATTTATTAATGTCATCTTTGCTCTCACCATGTCATACATAGTTTGATTACATCTATTAAAAACATTCTACTCTTAGTGATGTTCTGGGAAGTGCAAGCTATAAAATTCTTTTCATAGATCATCAGATATACGCTAAACTTGTCACTCAAATATTCCTTTCTGCAATCTCATTGAAGAAACATAATTTTGTTGTTACAGTAAGCTCTACTTAATTTTGAAAACCCTTTTGAAACATTTCAAAGGATCCAGATTTATGTCTCAATAAGAAAATATAAATATATACTTGAGTCATCCTTGAAGATAAATAAATCCACTGCTTGCAATAACACATATTGGACTACACATATCAATATGCATATTTCCAATTATTTTGTTACTCGTTCTTCATGGCCTGTGAATGGTATTTTAGTTTACTTCACTAGTTGGACGAAAGTTGCAAGTATCAGATGACTTCAAAATCCATCACTATGGAATTTCTCCATGCTAGTTTCTCCAATGTGACTAAAAGCAGTGCCACACATCTGTAGTATTCTTTTAGTCTTGTGAAATTTGTTACAAATGTTCAAATTTATCATCAATATTCATAAGATACATCCTATTCATAATAAGATTATAGCCTTCTGTTCATAAAAATGAACACTATTGTTCACTCATGAACAACCTCCTTGCAATTTCTATGCAATGGGATAGAGTGTACAAAATTCTAAAATGGATTATAACAATAATCACAGAGGTAATATTCTGATGGAAAGTATTGTACAAAGTTTCCATCTGATATTTTAACCTCATTATTTGTTGGTCATTTAGGCCGTTTGTAGTTTCTTGCAACGATTTGCAACAATATGCAATCAAGTCAATATTCTCGTGATCAACTTTTAACCACAATACATAAGAACTAGTGATCAATAACTTGATCATAATTCCCAAGAACTACACTTTACTTGACAAACTTTCTCTATATCTTATAACTTGTATGACATTGTAGGATTGGAGAAGATAGGTCTAGAGGGGGTGAATAGACTCTTAACCAACCAAAGGTGCAGTTTTTAGTTTTTCTTGAAACTTTGGCGGATTTTGGCACAAGTTAAGATAACACCAAGACTTTCTACATATGCATATCTAGGGATAGAGCAGCGGAAATAGTAAATCGTGCAATTGTGCGGAAAGTAACGGGTAGAGTCGGAAGATCAAACGCAATGAAGACACGATGATTTTTGGTGTGGTTTCGATAGGTGGTGGCATCGTACATCCACATTGATGGAGACTTCAACCCACGGAGGGTAATGGTTGCACGAGTCCACGAAGGGTCCACAAAGAAGCAACCTTGTCTATTCCACCATGGATTGTGTCCACGAAGGACTAGCCTCACTCGAGTAGATCTTCAAGAAGTAGGCGATCTCCTTGCCCTTACAAACTCCTTGGTTCAACTCCACATGATCTTGGAGGCTCCCAAGTGACACCTAACCAATCTAGGAGACACCACTCTCCAAAAGGTAATAGATGTTGTGTTGGTGATGAACTCCTTGCTCTCATTCTTCAAATGATAGTATCCTCAACACTCAATCTCTCTCACACACACACAAATTTGGCTTGGGTAGGAGAATGATTGGAGTGGAAAGCAACTTGAAGAGCTAGAAATCAAGGTTCAAATGGTAGGAATGGAATCTCTTGATCTAAACACATGAGTAGGTGGTTCTCTCTCAGAACATGGATGGTGGAAGTTGTGTTTCACCCCGATGGCTCTCTTAGAGAGTAGGTAGGGGTGGAGGGGTATAAATAGCCTTCACCCAAAATACAACCATTACACACTTTTGACCCAAATCGGTGAGACTGAATGTAAAACTCGGTGAGACTAGTTAGTGTAAAAGATATGAATGTTGGGCTTTTCGGTGGGACCAAAGTGGAACAACTCTGTGGGAACGAAGTGCAATGGCTAGGGTAGAACTCAGTCTCGAAATTTCTGATTATTTCAACTTGGTGATTCCAAAGTGAAATAGTGTCATCAAAAAAACTTGGCAATGCCATCTCGGTGGGACCGAGATCCATTTCGGTCTAATCAAATAGCTAGGGTTTTGGATGTGGCAATGGGATGGTCATCTTAGTGGGTTCGGAGTAGGTGATATCGGTGGGACTAAAATGAAGATTTAAGGTTTTGGACAGATGTGTTTTGAGAAATTGATTGTTTTTTTGGAGAAATGTCACTAAGAACTTGAGCAACAACCTCATCAACAATACCTCATCCCCTTTTAATAGTATTGGCTTTCCTAAGGGACTAAATGTGACCATGGATCACTAAACCAAAAATGTAGAGTCTTGGGGTAGCCAATTATTGTCCTTGGCATTTTGGAGGGGTCCACATCCTCGTGTCCTTGCCATGCCACTGTTGAACTTGTCTGAAATATTCTGTGTAAAATATTAGTCCAACAATATGTGTGTTGACATTATTTACGAAAAACACCAAGGGAGCAAACGTGCTTTCAATCTCCCCCTTTTTGGTAATTGATGACAACATACATCAAAGCTTCAAGTAAGAATATAATAAATAGTACATTAAAGCTTTGAAAGAACATGTAACATGCATAAGCTCCTCCTACAAGTGTGCAATCATGTTTATGATATAAGCTAAAGAGATGTGAATGCATAACATGAATGAATGAGTAATGAGTTACATGTATCTTGGCTATATGCATCAAAGCAGTATGATAAAAGATGTACCTTCATGTCCATGATTCCTTCTTGCAAACAATATGTGCAACAAGCAAGAGATCATCATCTACATGACTGAGATGCATATACTTACATTGGGGTTCTTGGACTGGTTCTTGAAGAAATAGACCTGAGAAAATAAGGTTAGATAACACAAGGAAATTTCAACAAGAAAGTAGTCACAAGATCCACAAGAGTACCAAGACTGGGATGACATATATTAAATAAGTATCACTCGGTGAGTACTTCTTTAGATATAGACATGTCCCCAAAAGGTTTTAATAAGATTTGCAATAAAACGTCAAGGATTTTTTTCTCCCCTAAACTTGAGCTTCCTCCCCCCTGAATCTATTATTAGATAATGGGAGTAGGCAGGGTGAGACACAATTAGAGCAAAGATGTGTATCAAACAGAGAAGGCAAAGACTCAACTCAAAATAACAACATGTCTCTCCCCTCTTAGAGACATGTAGGTTCTCTTCTCTTTTAGAAATGCATCTCTCTTCCTTAGGAAGCGTCTTTTGATATGGAAGAGATTTTAAGATAAGCTTTGATGTGCATATCTCTCCCCCTTTGACATCAATTTCCAAGAAGGGTGGGCTTCAAGGTTATGAGTCAAGTGAGTGTGGTCCTGGAGAAGCACAACTAGGCATTATGTAGTTGTTGATGCAGACAGAGGGAAATAATCATTGAGTGGAGCTGGAGAAGGAATACAGAGAAAATTTTGATTGAATATTCTTTAGGTGGTGAAGTCGGTGACGCCAAGTTGTGCCAACTAGTGTGTCCGAGACTAGTACAACACAAACAAGCCACATCGGCGAGTCCAAAGAAGTTCGTTTTGGTTGAACGGATGAACTAAGTTGTAGTGTTACTACACTTCGGTGGCGTCGATGTGTTTCAAGTCAGTAGGACCGAGTTCAACATAGAGAGAATATTGAACCAGCTCAGCTCGCTAGGCAAAGAATTCTCAGAAAGATATGCAAGGAATTTGATAAGATTTGCAATGAATTTACCAGAACCCGACTAAAGAAAAAGAACACATAAAAGAAAGAAAGAAATCTAGATGAAGTTTTTTTGTTAAAAGGAAACACTCTAGCAAAAGAAAGTCAAATGAAGAGAACACTAGAGAACTTCATCTAGAGGGGAGTCGGCGACTAAGTCACCTATGCTAGAGTATATTGACTTAGGAGTCAAGTGAGATCACTTGATCGTAGGTCATACTCATCGTTAAGCTCAAAATGGGGTTGCCATTTCTCATTTAAGCATTTCAATGTATTCACATCTTGTTGAGTTGCTTCAACTCATGTATTTGAGTAAACCCCGTTGTTTACCTCTTAATGGTAACAATACAAATACGTGTCTTGTCCCCTACTTTGTCAATGGATGTAGAGCACCGCATGATTGAACCCATTACAAAACACCTCTCCCATTGCAAGATAAATCAATTCAGTTGGCCAACCCGAATGGATAGATCAGAGAGAAATACAAAGCTATAATAATCATGAATAAAAGAATTCAGAGAAGACTCAATTAATATTCATGAATAATCTGATCATAAACCCATAATTCATCAGATCCCAACAAACACACCACAAAGAAAATTACATCGAATAGAACTCCAAGAACATTGAGGAGAACATTGTATTGAAGATCAAAGAGAGATAAGAAGCCATCTAGCTACTAGGTATGAACCCGTAGGACTGTGGTAAACTACTCACACATCATCGGAAGGGCAGCAAGGTTGGTGTAGAAGCCCTTTGTGTTCGATTCCCACTCCGGCAGAGTACCAGAAAAAGGTCTCTAGATGGGATCACGGAAGAATAGAAACTTGCGGTGGCGAAAAAAGTATTTGGGTGGCTCTTTGTTGGTTTCCCGATTTTAGAGAATTTATAGAGGTGGAATTAAGTCAGACGGAGCCACGAGGGGCCCACAAGGCATCAAGGCGCGCCCTATTGCCTTGCCGTCTCCTCGTTTGCCTTCTTGTCTCCTCCCGAAGTTTTTCTATGGTCTCTCTTGTCCGAAAAACATCAAAAGGTTTCATAGCATTTGGACTTTGTCTGGTACTGATTTTCTGGAAAACAAAAAACAGGCAAAAAACAACAACTGGCGCTTGGCATTGGGTTAGTAGGTTAGTCCCAAAAAATGATATATAGTTGCATATAAAACATCCAAGATTGATACTATAATAGCATGGAACAATAAAAAATTGCAGATATGTTGGAGACGTATCATGAGACTTCTGCCATGTCCTCAAGAACAAAAATAACTACTCACAAATCATGTCCATGTTCAAGATCATAGGGGTATTGAATATGCTTGAGGATCTAAACATTTAATCTTCCACCAAATAAACCAACTAGCATCAACTACAAGATGTAATCATCACTACTAGCAACCCACTGATAACCCACAAGTATAGGGGATCAATTGTAGCCTCTTTCGATAAGTAAGAGTGTCGAACCCAACGAGGAGCTAAAGGTAGAACAAATATTCCCTCAAGTTCCATCGACCACCGATACAACTCTACACATGCTTAACGTTCGCTTTACCTAGAACAAGTATGAAACTAGAAGTACTTTGTAGGTGTAACGGGATAGGTTTGCAAGAATATAAAGACCACGTAAATAAAAACTAGGGGATGTTTTAGGTAAATAAGCAATAAAGTTAGTATAGCGAGTGTGGACAAGTGGTGGTAGGAGTTGCGAAATTGTCCCTAAGCAATTGACTACTTAATTACTAGACCGATAGCAAGTTTTATGTGGGAGAGGACACTACTGATACGTCTCCAATGTATCTATAATTTTTAATTGTTCCATGCTATTATATTATCTATTTTGGATGTTAATGGGCTTATTTATACACTTTTATATTATTTTTGGGACTAACCTATTAACCGGAGGCCCGGCCCAAATTGTTGTGTTTTTCCTATTTCAGTGTTTCGTAGAAAAGGAATATCAAACGGAATCCAAACGGAATGAAACCTTCGGGAGCGTGATTTTTGGAACAAACGTGATCCAGAGGACTTGGAGTGGACGTCAAGCAATCAACAAGGCGGCCACGAGGCAGGGGCGCGCCTACCCCCTGGACGCGCCCTCCCCCTCGTGGGCCCCTCATGGCTCAACCGACCTACTTCTTCCTCCTAAATATGTTCACATACCCCGAAAACATCCAGGAGCACCACAAAACCCTATTTCCACCGCCGCAACCTTCTGTACCCAAGAGATCCCATCTTGGGGCCGATTTCGGAGCTCCGCCGGAGGGGGCATTGATCATGGAGGGACTCTACATCAACTCCATGGCCCCTCCCATGATGTGTGAGTAGTTTACCTCAGACCTTCGGGTCCATAATTATTAGCTAGATGGCTTATTCTCTCTCTTTGGATCTCAATACAAAGTTCTCCTCGATTCTCTTGGAGATCTATTCGATGTAATGTTCTTTTGCGGTGTGTTTGTCAAGATCCGATGAATTGTTGGTTTATGATCAATATTATCTATGAACAATATTTGAATCTTCTCTGAATTCTTTTATGTATGATTGGTTATCTTTGCAAGTCTCTTTGAATTATCAGTTTGGTTTGGCCTACTAGATTGATCTTTCTTGCAATGGGAGAAGTGCTTAGCTTTGGGTTCAATCTTGTGGTGCTCGATCCCAGAGACAGAAAGGGAAACGACACATATTGTATTGTTGCCATCGAGGATAAAAAGATGGGGTTTATATCATATTGCATGAGTTTATCCCTCTACATCATGTCATCTTGCTTAAAGCGTTACTCTGTTCTTATGAACTTAATACTCTAGATGCATGCTGGATAGCGGTCGATGTGTGGAGTAATAGTAGTAGATGCAGGCAGGAGTCGGTCTACTTATCACGGACGTGATGCCTATATACATGATCATACCTAGATATTCTCATAATTATTCGCTTTTCTATCAATTGCTCGACAGTAAGTTGTTCACCCACCGTAATACTTTTGCTATCTTGAGAGAAGCCACTAGTGAAACCTATGGCCCTCGGGTCTATTTTCCATCATACAAGTTTCCAATCTATTTTATTTTGCAATCTTTACTTTCAATCTATATCATAAGATACCAAAAATATTTATCTTATTATCATTGTCTCTATCAAATCTCACTCTTGCAAGTGGTCGTGAAGGGATTGACAACCTCTTTATCGCGTTGGTTGCGAGGTTCTTATTTGTTTGTGTAGGTAAGGTGACTCGCACATGGTCTCCTACTGGATTGATACCTTGGTTCTCAAAAACTGAGGGAAATACTTACGCTGCTTTGCTGCATCACCCTTTCCTCTTCAAGGGAAAACCAACGCATGCTCAAGAGGTATCAAGAAGGATTTCTGGTGCCATTGCCGGGGAGGTTGCACCAAGTCAAGTCAAGATTTGATCTCCCGTCAACAAGGATATCTGGCACTGTTGCCGGGGAGATCTACGCCAAGTCAAGACATACCAAGTACCCATCACAACTCTTATCCTTCGCATTACATTATTTGCCATTTGCCTCTCGTTTTTCTCTCCCCCACTTCACCCTTGCCGTTTTATTCGCCCTCTCTTTCTGTTCGCCACTTTTCCGCTTGCTTCGTCGTTATGGCTAGTCCTTTATCTCTCCTTTGTCTCCCGAGAATGAAGTTCTTAATTTTAAACAAAGGGAGGGAGAAAATCTAAGTTCTTAATTTTGTCTCCTTTATCTCTCCTTTGGCTTGAAATTATTTTTAAATAAAGTTGCCACCGTAGAGTTAATTGAAAATTTGGATAGAAAGATCCATAATCAAATTACCCAATACGGATCTAAGGTAGGAGTTGCTCTTAAATTTTTTAAAGAAAAGGGACCTATGGTTAATGAAAAGATAGATCAAGATTCCACTAGAATTGATAAAATTGAGGATATTATTACCAACCTTGGGTCTTCCTTTTCTTCCGTGAAAAACACTCCCCCTAATGCTAAGATTTCCAAATTGATGTATGTTCCTAAAAATAAGGGTGAAACTTCTAGTAAGGGAAATGTGGACCTCAAATCCATACGTGTTCACCCCAACTTTCTCACTATCCTTAAGGAACCTTTTGCTACAAATGATTTTCTCGATTTCGTGCCTATGAGTTTGATAATTAATAAAAATAAAGAAACTCCTAGGAGTTATAGGTGTCTTATTGAAGAATTGCCTACCAAAGATGGCAATAACTAGATCTATCTTCGCTTTTATGCCTAGCTAGGGCGTTAAACAATAGCGCTTGTTGGGAGCAACCCAATTTTATTTTTATTCCTTGATTTTTGTTCTTGTTTAGTAATAAATAATTTATCTAGCCTCTGTTTTGGTTGTGTTTTTTTGTGTTTAATATTGTTTGTTCCAAGTAGAACCATTGGGAACACTTGGGGAAAGTCTTTTTGATCTTGCTGTAAAAAACAGAAACTTTAGCGCTTACGAGAATTGCTGCCATTTTTTATTGGAGAGTGATATTTAGTTAATTCTTTTTGCAGATGATTAATACATAAATTCCTCACGTACATCAATTTATTTCGAATTTTTGGGGTTCTAGAAGTTTGCGTTAGTTACAGATTACTACAGACTGTTCTGTTTTTGACAGATTCTGTTTTCGATGTGTTGTTTGCTTATTTTGATGAATCTATGGCTAGTAATGGAGTTTATAAACCATGGAGAACTTGGAATACAGTAGGTTTAACACCAATATAAATAAAGAATGAGTTAATTACAGTACATTTAACTGGTGTTTTGTTTTATTTCGCTAACGGAGCTCACGAGATTTTCTGTTAAGTTTTCTGTTGTGAAGTTTTCAAGTTTTGGGTAAAGATTTGATGGATTATGGAACAAGGAGTGCCAAGAGCCTAAGCTTGCGAATGCCCAAGGCACCCCAAGGTAAAATCCAAGGACACCAAAAAGCCTAAGCTTGGGGATGCCCCAAAAGGCATCCCCTCTTTTGTCTTCGTTCATCGGTAACTTTACTTGGAGCTATATTTTTATTCACCACATGATATGTGTTTTTCTTGGAGCGTCCTATATGATTTGACTATTTGCTTTTTAGTTTACCACAATCATCCTTGCTGTACACACCTTTTGAGAGAGACACACATGAATCAGAATTTATTAGAATACTCTATGTGCTTCACTTATATCTTTTGAGCAATATAGTTTTTGCTCTAGTGCTTCACTTATATCTTTTAGAGCACGGTGGTGGTTTTACTTTATAGAAATAATTGATCTCTCATGCTTCACTTATATTATCTTGAGAGTCCTTTAGAATAACATGGCAATTTTCTTTTAGGCATAATAAAAACTTTCATATAAGTGCATTGAATATTATGAGAAGTTTGATACTTGATAATTGTTTTGAGATATGGAGATGGTGATATTAGAGTCATGCTAGTTGAATTGTTGTGAATCTGAGAAATACTTGTGTTGAAGTTTGTGATTCCCGTAGCATGCACGTATGGTGAACCGTTATGTGATGAAGTCGGAGCATGATTTATATATTGGTTGCCTTCCTTATGAGTGGCGGTCGGGGACGAGCGATGGTCTTTTCCTACCAATCTATCCCCCTAGGAGCATGCGTGTAGTACTTTGTTTCGATAACTAATAGATTTTTGCAATAAGAATGTGAGTTCTTTATGACTAATGTTGAGTCCATGGATTATACGCACCCTCACCCTTCCACATTTGCTAGACTCTCTATTATCGCGCACCTTTCGCCGGTATCATACACCCACCATATACCTTCCTCAAAACAGTCATCATACCAACCTATTATGGCATTTCCATAGCCATTCCGAGATATATTACCATGCAACTTTCCACCATTCCGTTTGTTATGACACGCTTCGTCATTGTCATATTGTCATGCATGATCATGTTGTTGACATCGTATTTGTGGCAAAGCCACCGTTCATAATTCTTTCATATATGTCACTCTTGATTCATTGCATATCCCGGTACACCGCCGGAGGCATTCACATGGAGTCATTTTTTGTTCTAAGTATTGAAATGTAATTCTTGAGTTGTAAGTAAAAAGAAGTGTGATGATCATCATTATTAGAGCATTCTCCCGGTGAGTAAAGGATGATGGAGACTATGATTCCCCCACAAGTCGGGATGAGACTCCGGACAAAAAAAAAAGATAAGAGGCCAAAAAGAAAAAAAAGAAGGCCCAAATAAAAAAATGAAAGAAAAAGAGAGAAGGGACAATGTTACTAACCATTTTCCACACTTGTGCTTAAAAGTAGCACCATGATCTTCATGATAGAGAGTCTCCTATGTTGTCACTTTCATAAACTAGTGGGAATTCTACATTATAGAACTTGGCTTGTATATTTCAATGATGGGCTTCCTCAAATTGCCCTAGGTCTTCATGAGCAAGCAAGTTGGATGCACACCCACTTAGTTTCTTTTGTTGAGCTTTCACACACTTATAGCTCTAGTGCATCCGTTGCATGGCAATCCCTACTCACTCACATTGATATCTATTGATGGGCATCTCCATAGCCCATTGATACACCTAGTTAATGTGAGGTTATCTTCTCCTTTGTTGTCTTCTCCACAACCACCATTCTATTCCACCTATAGTGCTATGTCCATGGCTCATGCTCATGTATTGCGTGAAAATTGAAAAGGTTTGAGAACATCAAAAGTATGAAACAATTGCTTGGCTTGTCATTGGGGTTGTGCATGATTTAATATTTTGTGTGATGAAGATAGAGCATAGCCAGACTATATGATTTTGTAGGGATAATTTTCTTTGGCCATGTTATTTTGAGAAGACATAATTGCTTAGTTAGTATGCATGAAGTATTATTATCTCTATGTCAATATTAAACTTTCATCTAGAATCTTTCGGATCTGAATATTCATGCCACAATAAAGAAAAATTACATTGAGAAATTTGTTAGGAAGCATTCCACATCAAAAATTCAGTTTTTATCATTAACCTACTCGAGGACGAGGAGGAATTAAGCTTGGGGATGCGTGATACGTCTCCAATGTATCTATAATTTTTGATTGTTCCGCGCTATTATATTATCTATTTTGGATGTTAATGGGCTTATTTATACACTTTTATATTATTTTTGGGACTAACCTATTAACCGGAGGCCCAACCCAAATTGTTGTTTTTTGCCTTTTTTTAGTGTTTTGCAGAAAAGGAATATCAAACATAGTCCAAACGGAATGAAACCTTCGGGAGCGTGATTTTTGGAACAAACATGATCCAGAGGACTTGGAGTGGACGTCAAGCAATCAACAAGGCGTCCACGAGGCAGGGGGGTGCGCCTACCCCCTAGGCGTGCCCTCCCCCCTCGTGGGCTCCTTGTGGCTCAACTGACCTACTTCTTCCTCCTATATATGTTCACATACCCCGAAAACATCCAGGAGCACCACGAAACCCTATATCCACCGCCGCAACCTTCTGTACCCAAGAGATCCCATCTTGGGGCATTTTCCGGAGCTCCGCCGGAGGGGGCATTGATCATGGAGGGCCTCTACATCAACTCCATGGCCCCTCCGATGATGTGTGAGTAGTTTACCTCAGAACTTCGGGTCCATAGTTATTAGCTAGATGGCTTCTTCTCTCTCTTTGGATCTCAATACAAAGTTCTCTTCGGTTCTCTTGGATATCTATTCAATGTGATCTTCTTTTGCGGTGTGTTTGTCAAGATCCGATGAATTGTGGGTTTATGATCAAGATTATCTATGAACAATATTTGAATCGTCTCTGAATTCTTTTATGTATGATTGGTTATCTTTGCAAGTCTCTTTGAATTATCAGTTTGGTTTGGCCTACTAGATTGATCTTTCTTGCAATGGGAGAAGTGCTTAGCTTTGGGTTCAATCCTGCGGTGCTCAATCCCAGTGACAGAAAGGGAAACGACACGTATTGTATTGCTGCCATCGAGGATAAAAAGATGGGGTTTATATCATATTGCATGAGTTTATTCCTCACATCATGTCATCTTGCTTAAAGCGTTACTCTGTTCTTATGAACTTAATACTCTAGATGCATGCTGGATAGCGGTTGATGTGTGGAGTAATAGTAGTAGATGCAGGCAGGAGTCGGTCTACTTGTCAGGGACGTGATGCCTATATACATGATCATACCTAGATATTCTCATAATTATTCGCTTTTCTATCAATTGCTCGACAGTAATTTGTTCACCCACCGTAATACTTATGCTATCTTGAGAGAAGCCACTAGTGAAACCTATGGCCCCCGGGTCTATTTTCCATCATACAAGTTTCCAATCTATTTTATTTTGCAATCTTTACTTTCAATCTATATCATAAAAATACCAAAAATATTTATCTTATTATCATTATCTCTATCAGATCTCACTGTTGCAAGTGGCCGTGAAGGGATTGACAACCCCTTTATCGCGTTGGTTGCGAGGTTCTTATTTGTTTGTGTAGGTACGAGGTGACTCGCGCGTGGTCTCCTACTGGATTGATACCTTGGTTCTTGAAAACTGAGGGAAATACATACATTGCTTTGTTGCATTACCCTTTCCTCTTCAAGGGAAAACCAACGCATGCTCAAGAGGTAGCAACTGCTAGCATGTCATCCCTGACATGGAATTCTATGCACTTATGATTGGAACTATTAGCCAGCATCAACTACGAACGTTCATTAAGGTAAAACCTAACCACATCATTAAGATATGTTGGTCCCCCTTCAATCCCGTATGCATCAATTTCTATGCTAGGTTGAAGCTTCTGTCACTCTTGCTCTCCAATACATAGTCCTATCAACATACAACTAACCCTATGGTGTGATCCACGCGCGCGCTCATATGATGGGCACCAAAGGACAGCAACATAACCACAAGCAAATTAAACCAATCATAGCAATTCACCAATTATCGATAGGACAACGAAAATCTACTCAAACATCATAAGATGGCAACACATCATTGGATAATAATATGAAGCATAAAGCACCATGTTCAAGTAGAGGGTATAGCGGGTTGCGGGAGAGTGGACCACTATAGATAGATGGGGGAAGGTGATGAAGATGTCGGTGAAGATGACGGAGGTGTTGGTGTAGATCGTCGTCACACGATGATGGCCCCGGCGGTGTTCCGGCACCATCGGGAAAGAGGGGAGACAGCCCCCCTTCTTCTTATTATTCCTTGACCTTCTCCCTAGATGGGAGAAGGATTTCCCCTCTGGTCCTTGGCTTCCATGGCACGGGGGGGCGAGAGCCCCTCCGAGATTGGATATGTCTCTCTGTCTCTCTCTATTTCTGCGTTCCTGATTTTACCCTTTCACCGTTTCTTATATTCCTGGAGATCCGTAACTCCGATTGGGATGAAATTTTAACACGATTTCTATCCGGATAGTGTCTTTCTTGCGGCGAAAGAAGGGCACCAACCGCCTTACGGGGTGGCCACAAGGTTCAGGGGCGCCCCTGCCTCGTGGCCCCCTCGGGCATCGTCTCGCGTTGATTCTTCTTCCCAAAAAATCACATATATTCCAAAAAAAATCTCCGTAAGTTTTTATCCCGTTTGGACTCAGCTTGATATGGATTTTCCGCGAAACAAAAAACATGCAACAAACAGGAACTGGCACTGGGCACTGGATCAATATGTTAGTCCCAAAAATAGTATAAAAAGTTGCCAAAAGTATATGAAAGTTGTATAATATTGGCATGGAACAATCAAAATTATAGATACGACAGAGACGTATCAGCATCCCCAAGCTTAATTCCTGCTCGTCCTCGACTAGGTAAATGATAAAAAAGATAATTTTTGATGTGGAATGCTACCTAGCATAATCTTGATCATGTAATCTAATCATGGCATGAATATTAAGACACGAGTGATTCAAAGCAATAGTCTATCATTTGACATTAATGCAATAATACTTCAAGCATACCAACCAAGCAATTATGTCTTCTCAAAATAACATAGCCAAAGAAAGCTCATCCCTAAAAAATCATATAGTTTGGCTATGCTTCATCTTCGTCACACAAAATGCTCCCATCATGCACAGCCCTGATAACAAGCCAAGCAATTGTTTCATACTTTAGTATTTTCAAACTTTTTCAACCTTCACGCAATATATGAGCATGAGCCATTGACATAGCACTATAGGTGGAATAGAATATGATGATAGAGGTTGTGTGAAGAAGACAAAAAAGGAGAAAGTCTCACATTGACGCGGCTAATCAACAGGCTATGGAGATGCCCATCAATTGATGTCAATGCGAGGAGTAGGGATTGCCATGAAACGGATGCACTAAGAGCTATAAGTGTATGAAAGCTCAAACTGGAAACTAAGTGGGTGTGCATCCAACTTGCTTGCTCATGAAGACCTCGGGCATTTGAGGAAGCCCATCATTGGAATATACAAGCCAAGTTCTATAATGAAAATTCCCGCTAGTATATGAAAGTGATAACTCAAGAGACTCTCTATATGAAGAACATGGTGCTACTCTGAAGCACAAGTGTGGTAAAACGATAGTAACATTGGCCCTTCTCTTTTTTCTCTCAATTTTTTTGTTTTTTTTGTTTTGGTGGGCTTCTTTGGCCTCTTTTTTTATTTGGGCTTCTTTGGCCTCTTTTTTTTTGAAAGTCTGTAGTCTCACCCCGACTTGTGGGGTAATCATAGTCTCCATCATCCTTTCCTCACTGGGGCAATGCTCTAATAATGATGATTATCACACTTTTATTTACTTACAACTCAATATTACAACTCTATGTCTATAACAAAGTATGACTCTATATGAATGCCTCCGGCGGTGTACCGGGATGTGCAATGATCTAGCGTAGCAATGACATCAAAAAACGGACAAGCCATGAAAACATCATGCTAGCTATCCTACGACCATGCAAAGAAATATGACAATGAATGCTAAAGTCATGTATATGTAACATCCCAAAATTCTAAATTTTGGAATGTTATATTAAATAGATAGATTTGATTGATTATTTGATTGATTGACTGAAAGTGAGTGAATTCGAACTTTTGAAAGTTAAATGAGAGGGAATAAAAGGACTTTTCCAAACTTTCATCTTTGCATTTATGATCTCTGTGAATTCAAATTCTTTTCACCACAAAACCCTAAAGAGAAGATGACATGACTTCTTCCATTTACTTAAATGAAAAGGGTTTTGAAAAGATTTGAATTTCATTCGGAAATATTTCCAATTCATAAACTTCATGCAACTCGATGATTTTCATGAGAGAAGATAATATGACTTCTTCAAAATATGTGAAATATGAGTTGGAAGTTTTAAAAGAATTAAATTCGAAGTCCTTTTGAAATTATTTTCAATTTGAAGTTATTCGAGTTTTATTCAAATTATTTTTCTCAAAAATAAAATATATGGAAAATAGGGTAACATGATTCCCTACAATAGAAAATTATAGAGAAATAAATTTGACTTCATTTTGGTATTTTTAAAATGATTTTTGTTGGATCTTATTAGAGCAGGAGCACTGTTTGAATTATTAGAATTTGTGTGTATTTTATTTAATGCTAGAAAAATGTTCATGTCGTAGAAAATCTTTTTCTAAATGTTTTGATATATAATATGCCTATATAAAATTTTTATTTTATTTTTGTTATTCGGTTTCCCTTCCGTTTCTATTTTAAAAAACTGTACGTGCGGCCCATATTTATTTATCGCCTACCTGCACAGTATAGTAATTTCTGGCGCCCCATTGTTTTTTCCCTCTTAAATGGGCCAGGCCCAGCCAGCCTTTTCATTTTTTTCTCTTCTTTCTTAGGCCGATTTTGTTTAAAAAAAACTGCAGCGGCAGCGTGCGCGTGCGGCCGGCCGAAGGCCTTTAGGTCCATGCGAGCCACCTCTTTTCATCTCTGTTTCCTATATTTTCGTCTACGTTTAGTCCCACATTGCCTAGTCTTTAACCTCTAAACCTCTTTTCCACCAATAAATATAGACCCATAGAGCCTCCAAAATCATTCGATTCGGGTTAAATCAATATTTTGGTTTGACTAGATTCATTTAAGAAAAATATATTTCTCCTCTTCGGCGCGACTTCTGGAAATTGTCTCTTCTCTCCAAAGTCGTCTTTTCTCTGCCTTATAAAGGTATATTTCTTTGTTTTTTATAGTTCTATAGTTTATTATTTTTAGACTAATACGATAGAATAATTAAATTATCAATTTGTCTACGTATTTATACGTTAGACCTTAACCATAGCTATTTTTCTTCTGTAAAACAATGTGGCCCTGATTTTTCAAATAGCCATAACTTTTAACTCGTTTATCCAAATTAGATGAAACCAGCGCCTATAGCTTCGTCTTGTTTTCACCTATTCAGTGAACCTGTCACATCAACTTTTTGAAATTTTTCAAATTTCAACTTTTGTTCAGATTCATATTCAAACTTCTTTTGAACATAACTTGAGTTTCGTAACTCCGTTTCAGTTGATTCTTTTTGCAAATTGAAGCTCTTGACCTAAACTTTCTGATAAGGCCAAATTCACATAATTTTGGTGCTGTTAGAAATTGTTTTATGTTGCAAGAGTTATTTGCTAGGTTTTGAAGTTTTCCGAATCGTCTTCTTCGATCTTTCTGATCTTTTGAGTGATTGCTTATGTGTGGTTACTATTGCTTGCTTACGATAGATTGACTGGAGTGAGACGAGTAGATCTATCAAGAGTTATGAGTGCGAATAATCTCCATCAACATTGCAGGCAAGTTCACACTTTGATCATATTTCTTTCATACCCAGTTTTTATGCATTAGTTTCACCCTCAAACATTGCATGAATAGGATTGATAACATGTGGGTATTGGGAAGTAGTTGATGAGGTAGGAACCTATTACCCTGCATTCAAACCTTGGGAGTTACTATTACGTTATGCTTATACTGCTATGCTATGCTCGTAGACGTGGATTGGGTTTGAGAGCATCCATGACAGATGTGAGATTGTTAATTAATGGTTCAACTTAAGGTGGCAACTTAAATACACATCTGGATGGATTGAGGCACCTGGGTATTCCAGCGATTGTCTATTTAGGCACCTGGGTATTCCAGCGATTGCCTGTTTTTCTTTATGGACCGCCACCCAGGCTCAAAGGGATCATGAGATTATTCATACTAGAAACTTCCGTGTGTAGCCACAAGCTACTATGGGCTCTAGCATAGTTGATTAAGTCGTGCGAACTCTTACAGTGGTAGACTAGCAGATGTAGGAGAAAGTAGGTGTAACGATCTAACCGATCGTAAGGTGCTAGCGCTTCTGAAAGACTATGTCTCGGTCATCCGTTTCTCAAACACCATGTAGTGCGAGAATCCCAACGGAGGAGATCGAGTCTTGTGGGGAAAAGTGCGCAAACCTCTGCAGAGTGTATAAACTAATCATGATTAGCCGTGTCCCTGGTTAAGGACGTCTTGAGTATCTAGTACTTGGAATCATGTGAATCTCATCATGTTACTTTAAATTAAGTTTGTTGGGTTTAATGATGTTACTTAATTGGGATTGAAAATGCTTTCAACCATTCTCAATGTTCAACAACCACCATAATAGTTAAATAAAATGTATTCATTTGTAGTAGGGAAAATTGGCTTTTCGCAAAAACCTTATAACCATAGAGCTTTTCCACCAGCCATATATGCATGTAGTGATAGCCATTGTTCATCATTTCTCTCTATGGTGTGAATTTGCCAGTACATTCAATGTACTGACCCTTTGTGGCTGCAACGTCTCATGTTGCAGGATTATCTTACGACGAGTAAGTGATACGTTAGGGTTATAATTTCTACACTCAACTTTGCCGTTGGTGTTGATGGGAATCCACAACCTTGTTATTTCCGCTATTTTGGATTGAGGTAATAGTATTTACGTTACTTTTACATGTGATTTACCTCTGTTATAAATCCTCAAGTATTGTGTATGTCAGCATACCGATCCAGGGATGACACTTAAGCACAGAGACTTGATCCATTTGGGTCGGGTCACTACAAGATGGTATCAGAGCACATGTTGATTGTAGGACATGACCCTAGAAACTGGCAAGCCCATAGAAAAGAGTTTTCTCTAAAACTTTACTTTTCAAAAAGATCTTTTACCTCTCTTCTCTTCTGAGCTTATTCAAATATCCCCTTTTAGTGAGACCATACCCCCTTTTCCCTTTTGACCACACGAAGATTCGACTAATGAGACCACTCCAAGAAGTACAAGATATCGGACAACCGAGATCATTCGGAATGAAGAGGATTTTACCATACATTATGATAATGGAAACTACAACTGTTGAAGACTCTGAAGACTAGGAGCATTGGAGGCTCCGAAGAATTTCCAGATTTGTGTGACCTAGAAAGGCTACCCTTATGGAACTTGGCAGACTATGGAAGTTGTCAATACCCGAGAGCAAGGTGTATCGGAGAAAGACCAAGCATGGAGAGTTAAAAACCTCAAAGTTTTGTCAAGAAAACCCTAAGGCAGGAGATATCAACTATGGAATGATAGTTCATGGGAATGAGAAGAGCAGAAACACGGTTATCCGTGATGTCATCGCCCGCTGGTGCTATTGTCACTGTGCTAAGTTAAGGATGCATTTCTTCAGAATGGATTGGATGGAAGAAGGCTGATGGAGCACCTATCAGCAAAAGATGAAGTTTTAACCTTAGCCGGTGTATCACCAGGATCTGGAGTAATACATCAAGAAGTTTAAGATGGACTTGTAGGAAGTCATATTTGACAAGGAGGCCATTCGTGAAGAACTCAGGAACCAAAAGCTGAAAGTAGCCAAGCTGGAGGAGCTACAACCTCGAGATACCGGAGAATTGTCAGGAACTGAAGGACAGTAGGACCATGGCTCATGCCAAGGATGTTGAAACCCAGAAGTTTGGAACACAACTCTAGAAATATTGAAGGATGTCATGAGAGACTTCGTGTCAACAGAGATGATCTGGCAAAAGAACTTGAGAAGGACAAGCACGATCGAAAGAAGCCATCAGAGACATGAACAAGACTCGTAGAGCTTGATGACTTTGAAGATTTATTGACCTTTAGAAGACCCAACCCCTGTTATATGCCTACGTTGGATGCGGCGTTTGTGAGCTGTCATTTGTTTGATGTTTCTCCGACAGCCACAACAAAAATCTGTCTTTTCAAAACTGTTGTTTGCATTGTGTGTATCCCTCTCTATCTCTCTTATCTCACCCCAAACCCATGGACCCAATAGAGGATGAATGGAGATGAGCTTGTATTTTCTGGACCGATGAGTCAGTTGGAGACAGACCGATGGATTCAGAACACGGAGGATCATATGAAGAATAACCCTATAGTCAAAAAGGATATGACCCAGCATGCTCTTCAGTGCTTTGAAAGAGGTGCTGCTACTTGATGGAGGATGTACCAAACCATCAATGGATGGCAAGGAGTAACCACTTGGAAAGAATTTAAGTTGACTCTGCCAAAGTCTCGGCTTGTGTCCCAGAAGTTGAAGCCTTATGGAAAGGATATGAAGAAACCTTGTGCATACAAGATTTGTGGAGAAATAGGACACACCCATAAAGAACACAAGGATGAATGCCCTAATTGTGAAGGAAGTCACCTAGTTGAAGAATGCCCAACTAGGCAGAGTACTTGTTTCTTGTGTGAAGGGACTACCCACTATCCTACTCAGTGTCACATTTACCCCATGGTACAATGAACCATCCAGCAGAAGAAAGAAGTAATGAAAGGAGCCCTCATGGAAATTTTAGAAGAAGATGTGATGAAGGAGGGGGATGGAGGACACACCTAAAGAAGACCCGAGTAAACCCTGCACTAAGTCTTGCTATTCATGTGGAGAATAAGGACACATCTCCCAAAATTGTTTGAATGGGGATCTAGTAGAATTCCCGACAAAGGAAGTAGAATATGAACCACGGGAAATAGAAGCCCTGATTGGAATGGAAAAGTCCAGGAAGAGAAACCGATTGGAGCCCAGGAGGGACCTGAGTCATATCACCTGTTACAGGTGCAAGGAGTCAGGGCACTACCTCAATAGTTGCCCAAAAAGGAAACCTCGAGACTTGTCAGAAGTAATATGTTTTAGTTGTAATGGAGCAGGGCACTTTGCCAGAAAATGCCCCAAGGAGAAGGAAACTTGTGCTAGATAGTTGAGTTTGCAACAAAAGAAATGGAGTAGTAGAAGTGAGAACATTTTCTTTTATAATGAGGTGTTGAGTTGAGACATGTAATGGAAAAGTGAGAGATTGTAATCATTTGAGAATGAATAAAGTTAGCATCGTTGGAACTGATATGGATTTTATGAGTTGTTACTCTATGAAGAAGGATTTTGACCATTTCTGAGGATATGAGAAATATGGTCTATGGAAGATTTGTGCATTTTAAGGGTGGTAGTACCCCGTAAGAACCCTTGACCCCTGGAAAAGATGAGGATACTCCACTGAGTGGATTTTGGGCAAAATGAATACGAGTTTTTCTCGATATGTGTGATACCCCAAGAGTATGTGGGATGAAGTTGGAGACCGTTAGTTGTTTGGACCAAATGTGATCAAGGAGTCAGAAGAGAATGTTAAGTTGATTCGAGATAGACTGAAGGTAGCCTAGTCCAAGCAGAAGAGTTATGCAGACTCAAAAACTCAAGGAGGTGGTCTATGAGATTGGAGACAGAACATGTCTTCGTCCCCTCTGCGAGGAGTTAAACGATTTGGAGTTAAGGGAAAGTTATCCCCGAGATTTGTAGGACCATACCGAGTTTTGGAGCGTCTGGGAGAAGTGGCCAACAAGTTGGAGTCACCCGAAGGACTGTCAGGAGTTCATGATGTGTTTCACATTTCCCAGTTGAAGAAGTGCCATGCAGAGATGGCCAATATTCCCCTATAAGGACGCTTGACCCTGGAAAGGATAATGATGTTCCATGAAATGGAATATGGACTCCACAAGTATAAGTTTTTATCTCGGTATGAGGGATATCCCACGAGGATGAAGAGATAAATTACTATTGGATATAAAGGAGGTATGATGTCGGAAATATGGATCAATGGAAACTCCATGATGAGTCTAAGTAATCATGTCCTAGTTTGGTGCCAATAGAAGGAAGGAATAGAGTACAATTGGATGGATTTAAGAATACTAGGAAGTTGGAAATTGGAATAATGATCAGTTGCCCGATGATAAGTTCAAGGACTACAAGTGATGAGATGGGCCATAACCCACATGCCCCAGGACCTGCCAAGAAGCAAGCACATTCTTGCTGAAGGAAAAACCCTGGAGGAAGATACGACGTTTATCGGCAGACAATTTTATAGGAGCAACGCAAAACTTGAGAGTTGTGAAGGAACGATAGATGTTTGTTTGGCTTGCAGAATCAATGGATTATTCCGAACACAGTTCATGGACAAGAGAAATTCTGCAATGCTTGTGAGGATGACCGAGTGTTAGAATGCGAGATTCGCTAAACCGTATACAAGGTAATGATTTGGGTGCGGGATGGATTGATCACCATACCGACTTACTCCTATTGTTCGCCTTGATATATTGGATGGTAAATCTGAGTGACTTACCTATAGTAGAGCGCCGACGAGTAAGTGATACGTTAGGGTTACGATTTCTACACTCAACTTTGCCGTTGGTGTTGATGGGAATCCACAACCTTGTTACTTCCGCTATTTTGGATTGAGGTAATAGTATTTACGTTACTTTTACATGTGATTTACCTCTGTTATAAATCCTCGAGTATTGTGTATGTCAGCATACCAATCTAGGGATGACACTTAAGCATAGAGACTTGATCCATTCGGGTCAGGTCGCTACAGTATATGATGATGATGGAAGTTGCATGGCAATATATCTCGGAATGGCTATGGAAATGCCATAATAGGTAGGTATGGTGGCTGTTTTGGGAAAGATATAAGGAGTCTTATGTGTGATAGAGCATGTCATATCACGGGGTTTGGATGCACCAGCAAAGTTTGCACCAACTCTCAAGGTGAGAAAGGGCAATGCATGGCACCGAAGAGGCTAGCAATGATGCAAGGGTGAGAGTGCGTATAATCCATGGAGTCAACATTAGTCATAAAGAACTCACATATTTATTGCAAAAATCTATAAGTCATCAAAACCAAGCACTACGTGCATGCTCCTAGGGGGATAGATTGGTAGGAAAAGACCATCGCTCGTCCCCGACCGCCACTCATAAGGAAGGCAATCAAAGAAACACCTCATGCTTCAAATTTGTCACACAACGGTTACCATACGTGCATGCTACGGGACTTGCAAACCTCAACACAAGTATTTCTCAATTTCACAATTACTCAACTAGCATGACTCTAATATCACCACCTTTATATCGCAAAACTATTGCAAGGAATCAAACATATCATATCCGGTGATCTACAAGTTTTATGTAGGATTTTATGACTAACCATGTGAATGACCAATTCATGTCATCTCTCTAAGTAGATATAACTGAAGCAAGAGAGTTTAATTCTTTCTACAAAAGATATGCCCACGCTCTAACAAATATAAGTGAAGCAAAAGAGCATTCTACAAATGGCGGTTTTCTAAGTGAAGAGAAACAGGCAATCCAAACTTCAAATGATATAAGTGAAGCGCATGAAGCATTCTATAAAGCCAAGGACTATCTCATACCAGCATGGTGCACAAAAGAAAAGTGAAAACTAAATGCAAAAGACGCTCCAAGATCTGCACATATCACATGAACGAAATGAATCCGAAAACATACCGATACTTGTTGAAGAAAGATGGGATGCCTTCCGGGGCATCCCCAAGCTTAGACGCTTGAGTCTCCTTGAATATTTACTTGGGGTGCCTTGGGAATCCCCAAGCTTGAGCTATTGTCTCTCCTCCTTCTCCTCACATCGAGACATCCTCGATCTTCGAACACTTCATCCACATAAAACTCAACAAAAAGCTCGGTAAGATCCGTTAGTATAATAAAGCAAGTCACTACTCTAAGTACTGTTGCAAACCAATTCATATTTTTTTGGAATTGTATCTACTGTAATATAACTTTTGCATGGCTTAATCAACTGATAGAAATTGATAGTTTCATCAAAACAAGCAAACTATGCATCAAAAACAGAATCTGTCTTAAACAGGACAGTCTGTAGTAATCTGAACATTCACCATACTTCTGGTAGTCCAAAAAATCTGAAAAATTTAGGAAAAATAAACAATTTGTATTGAAAGACAGTGCAAAAAGTTTCAGAACCGTTTGACATTCCAATAAAGAATGTAAAATTGCACACTACAGCCAAAGTTTCTGTCTTGCACCGCACAAACCAACAAGCAATGTAAACATCCTAAAGGCAAATCTTGGCACATTATTATTGTTTTTAAACTTTATAAAAGCACAAAAAGGAAATAAATGACTCTCTAAAACTTCTGGGTTGTCTCCCTGGCGGCGCTTTCTTTAAAGCCTTTAAGCTAGGCATAAGGTGCTCAAGTAATGAATCCACCCGGATCCCAAGGTATATCAAAGCCAATTCAAATTAGCAATGATTTGGCATTTAGTCATGAGCACAAAGCAACATATATCAAGCAATGACAAAGTCTAACTCTCTTCCTATGCATCGACATGTCATACAAGAACAATTCATGAACATCAAGTAAAGGCCAATACATAGCATAAGCAGTTTCTTGCAATTTTATCGTGTTGGAAACATAGAGAGGTGGAGATATAGTTCCTCTCTAATAATAATTGCAATTAGGAGCAGCAAGCACATGAATATTATATCTATCAAAATCATCATGTGTAGTAGTAAAACGCAACCCATCAATATAATCCTTAATAAGGGCAAACTTCTCCGATATAGTGTAGTCGGGAGAATTCAAAAAGATAATAGGACTATCATGCGTGGGTGCAATAGCAACAATTTCAGTTTAACATAAGGAACTATAGCAAGTTCATCTCCATAAGCATAATTCATATTGGCATCTTGGCCACAAGCATAGCAAGCATCATCAAAAAGGGATATTTCAAAAGAATCAACGGGGTCATAACAATCATCATAGCAATCATCCTTCGGTAAGCACGAAGGGAAATTAAACAATGTATGAGTTGAAGAGTTACTCTCATTAGACGGTGGGAACGGGTAGTGTGGGGGATATTATTATCAGACATGACCCGCCCAGGAGGGGCCGGGTCAGCCCCAATGGCGGGTTACGCTAGAAGCCCAGTAAACATTCAAGACGATAGTTTATTAAACCTTATAGAAGGCCCAAAGGCTTGGAGGTGGCTTAAGGCCTGATATTGTAAATCACCGTATGTAAGGAAAGACTTGTGAAGAAAGGCATGTAAAGGAAGTCACCGAGCCGGACACGATTATGAACCGGCCAAGACTCTGTAGGCCACCAGGCGTCAACCCATGTAAATAAGGGGACGACCCGGTGGTGGCTTAGGGCAGGAAACAACAAATCGATAACCAAGCCGGCGAGTTGAGCCTCTTGGTGATCGAAACCCCAGCAATACCAATCCCAACTAGACGTAGGCTTTTACCTTCATTGTAAGGGGCCGAACTAGTATAAAACCCTCTCGTGTCCTTTGTCCCAATTAACCCCTTTAAGCTTCCTAGTGTGATGGCCCTACGACTAAGTCCTTGCTCTAGGACATTTGCCGTGACAATTCCACGACAGTTGGCGCCCACCATGGGGCCAACGCACGGTGGATTTGAGTTCTTGAAGGGCAGCTTCGAAGGGCTCAAGGGATACGCTGTGGGTCGGATGACCAAGAGTCGTCGCGGCAAGCTCTACATCGACGACGAAGGCTGGGGCCCCGATGCTGGCTCAATTGAGTACGGGTACCGGGTGCCCTTCGGCGGAATTCACGTCTTCATCGGCCAAATCGGTGAGTCAGGTCCTGAGCCGGATGTCCACACCAACCTCATCGAAACGGCTCGGCGTGCGAGGACCGCCTATGTTCAATCTGCCATGAAGCATGCCTATGTAGGCTGCGTCCACGGTGGTGAATACTCTGAAGGATCGATGGAGGGCAGTGAGACGGTCGTCTGTTCTGACACTGCATCATCAACGGGCAAGACGGACTCTTTTTACCAGTTGCAGGACGGCATGCTCAGGGGCTGTTCCGATGGCAGCAGTATTCCGAACCCCCTTGAGCCGCCGAATTGGGCCAAAGTCTTCATGGCAGGAACACAGCCCGGGCAGAACTCTACAGCAGCGGCGGCAATAGCCACCGGGTCGGCTGCAGCCGGGTCAGGAGACCGCGCGCGCCCTCCAGCTCAGATCTTGATGGACCTCATGGATAAACTAACGACTCTGTTGACTGCCGTGGTAGAGCCGACGGATAAGGCCCAGCATGACGCAGATGTGGTACGCGTACGTGAAGAGATGGTGCAAGCTAAGGAAAATCTAGCCGCAGAGGAAGTCAGGATGGCAGCAGAGCGGGCGGCTTTGGACGTTCATGCTCAATAGCTTCAAGCGGAGACCTTCCGGCTCTCGGTGGATCTGAACGCATCGAACGAGGTCATGAGGAGGAGGCATCAGAAAACTCAATCACGTCTGCCTCTGACGCTCGATCCTAGGAATCTTTTTCATACACCCGGAGCCGGGGGAAGTAACCCGCCAGAGGCACCCCGGATTACAACACCCGGCGCGCCGGTCCAGCCGCGTGCCATGGATCCACCTCGTATAATTACCGCTCCGCCTCATTACGTCCCAACGCCGCCGGGTCACTTCTCCAACCCCTTGGAAAACCTCATCGCAGCATCGGCTCGTCTGGCGGCTCTTCCGATGGAAGGTGACTCGCCGGCGGCGGTTGAAACGCGAAGAGTAAGAGAACTTCTTCAAACAGCTCTGGCACAACAGGATGCCTACTCCTACAGTCGAGACAGGATCCATTCAACTCCTCGTCCAAGCCGGAGCCCGAGTTACAATAGGCATATGGAATCTGCAGACATGTCAAGCAAAGCTCAACGCCACAACCGGCAAGAGGCAGAACAAGTAGTTCAAATGGCAGCATAGCAGGCGGCTCATCAAACTTTTCCGGCTTATCCAGCAACCTCGGTCGAGGCAGGAGTGGCCACAAGAACCGAGGCGTTCCTTGCTTGGTACCGGCCATACGTAATGAGTGTTTGCCAAAGGATTTTAAGGGGTCTCTTAAGGTGCCTAATTACACGGCTGACTTACAGCCCGGGGCTTGGATTGAGAGTTATGAGATGGCTATGGAGTTGTTGGAGGTCAGCGACGCAACAATGGCCAAGTATTTCACTATGATGTTGGATGGAACAGCTCGTACTTGGTTGAAAGGATTGCCACCCAATTCTATCGGCTCATGGGCGGAGTTGAAGGCCCGGTTCATCCAGAACTTCAAAGACACGTGTAAGCAGCCTATGTCGATTGTGGACCTGACCAATTGCAAGCAAGAGGATGGTGAATCCACAACCCATTGGGTGCGCCGGGTCAAGGAGATAATACATTCATCTGATAAAATGGATGCCGGCTCAGCAGTCTTAATGTTGGAGAAAAATTGCCATTTCGAACCTCTGAAGCAGAAGCTGGGGAGGCTCAAGCATGAATGTAATGACATGGGAACATTGATGGCGGCTCTCGTCAAGTATGTTGATTCTGATACTACCAAGGACCCGGTGTCTGACGAAGAAAGGTGTCTGACGAAGAAAAGGCAACAAAGGGAAACAAGAACGGCAACGGCAAGGGTCATCAGCATAACCCGGCGAATCAAGGAGGTAATAAACGTAAGGCTGATGATTTTATTGCTAACACCAATGCATAGGGCGGAAATCAACGGTGCAAGGGCAGACAGCCCCCTTGGTCGGGCGGGTCAGGTCCCACCCTTGAGCAATTATTGAATGAGCCTTGTCCAAAGCACGACACCCGGGAGAAGCCAGCCACCCACCTGTGGAAAGATTGTATGATCATGAAGGCGTTTAAAAATTCAAACGCGTTTGATGGAGGTCACGGCCCAGGTGGTGGCTCAGGTGGAGGCGGTTTCTAAGGCCCGGGCGCCGACTCAGGTGGAGGAGGATTCCACGGTCAGGGCCATCCCGCTAACCAAGGAGGGTATAATCCGCAACCCGACCAAGGTAATCAGCAGCAGCAGTCTGGATATCAGAGCAACCTGAAGCAGCTGAATAGTGGGCAATACCATGTATTCACCACTAGCTTATGTAAGAGAGACCAGAAGCTTCACAAGAGGGCCGTCAATGCCATTGAGCCGGCGATTCCACGTTACTTACATTGGTCAGAGCAGCCTATTGTGTGGAGCAGAGAGGATCACCCACCCCGGGTCGATAATCTGGGTCACTTGGCTTTGGTAGTGGCACCTCAGGTTGGTGGATACAAATTCACTAAGGTACTCATGGATGGAGGCAGCAGCATCAACATCCTCTACTACGAGACGTTCCGCCGGATGGGATTGACTGATAAGAGTCTTAAACAATCCAACACTATTTCTCACGATGTGGTTCCTCGCAAGTCGGCATACCCAGTGGGTAAGATTGAACTAGAAGTAGCCTTTGGGGATGAGTATGACTCCAGAGCAGAAAAATTAACCTTTGAGGTGGTTAAGATCAAAAGCCCGTATCATGCTCTGTTTGGACGGTCGGCTTATGCCAAATTCATGGCTCGGCCGTGTTATGTGTATTTGCAGCTTAAGATGTCGGGTTATAAGGGCACCATTACAGTACACGGGAGCCAGAAAATAGCTTTGGAGTGTGAAGAAGGTGATGTTGCCTATGCTGAATCTGTCTGTGCAACAGAGGAGTTAAAGTTTTACAAACAGCATGTTGACCCGGCAGACATGACATCACTAAAGAAACCAACAATAGAGCATGAGCCGGTGTTGAAGTTCAAATCAGCTGATGACACCAAGATGGTTGACTTTGTGCCTGGCAACTCATCCAAGAAGTTCATCATCAGTGCAAACTTGGATCCAAAATAGGAAAGCGCGCTCATCGAGTTCATCCGTGAGAACTGGGACATCTTCGCATGGAAACCTTCAGACATGCCGGGTGTCCCGAGGGAACTCGCTGAGCACACTCTCAATATTGATCCAAAGTTTAAACCTGTCAGACAGTTTCTCCGACGGTTCAATGAAGAAAGGCGTGATACGCCTCCAACGTATCTATAATTTTTGATTGCTCCATGCTATATTATCTACTGTTTTGGATGTTTATGGGCTTTATTATACACTTTTATATCATTTTTGGGACTAACCTATTAATCCAGAGCCCAGTGCCAGTTTCTGTTTTTACCTTGTTTTAGGGTTTCAAAGAAAAGGAAAATCAAATGGATTCCAATTGACCTAAAACTTCACGGAACTCATTTTTGGAAGGAAAGAAGTCCAGAAGACTTGGAGTGCACGCCAGGGGACTTACGAGGAGGCCACGAGGCAGGGGGCGCGCCCACCCCTCCTGGGCGCGCCCTCCACCCTCGTGGGCCCCTTGTGGCTCCCCTGACATACTTCTTCCGCCTATATATCTCCATATACCCTAAAAACATCTGGGAACACAATAGATTTGGAGTACCACCGCCAGAAGCCTCCGTAGCCACCGAAAGCCAATCTAGACCCATTCCGGCACCCTGCCGGAGGGGGCAATCCCTCTCCGGTGGCCATCTTCATCATCCCGGTGCTCTCCATGACAAGGAGGGAGTAGTTCTCTCTCGGGGCTGAGGGTATGTACCAGTAGCTATGTGTTTGATCTCTCTCTCTCTCTCGTGTTCTTGATTTGGCACAATCTTGATGTATCGCGAGCTTTGCGATTATAGTTGGATCTTATGTTTCTCCTCCCCCTCTACTCTCTTGTAATGGATTGAGTTTCCCCTTTGAAGTTATCTTATCGGATTGAGTCTTTAAAGATTTGAGAACACTTGATGTATGTCTTGTCGTGGATATCTGTGGTGACAATGGGATATCACGTGATTCACTTGATGTATGTTTTGTTGATCAACTTGCGGGTTCCTCCCATGAACCTATGCATAGGGGTTGGCACATGTTTTCGTCGTGATTCTCCGGTAGAAACTTTGGGGCACTCTTTGAGGTCCTATGTGTTGGTTGAATAGATGAATCTGAGATTGTGTGATGCATATCGTATAATCATGCCCACGGATACTTGAGGTGACATTGGAGTATCTAGGTGACATTAGGGTTTTGGTTGATTTGTGTCTTAAGGTGTTATTCTAGTACGAACTCTAGGGCTGTTTGTGACACTTATAGGAATAGCCCAACGGATTGATTGGAAAGAATAACTTTGAGGTGGTTTTGTACCCTACCATAATCTCTTCGTTCGTTCTCCGCTATTAGTGACTTTGGAGTGACTCTTTGTTGCATGTTGAGGGATAGTTATGTGATCCAATTATGTTATTATTGTTGAGAGGACTTGCACTAGTGAAAGTATGAACCCTAGGCCTTGTTTCAACGCATTGCAATACCGTTTATGCTCACTTTTATCATTCGTTACCTTGCTGTTTTTATATTTTCAGATTACAAAAACTATTATATACTATCCATATACCACTTCGATCACCATCTCTTCGCCGAACTAGTGCACCTATACAATTTACCATTGTATTGGGTGTGTTGGGGACACAAGAGACTCTTTGTTATTTGGTTGCAGGGTTGCTTGAGAGAGACCATCTTCATCCTACGCCTCCTACAGATTGATAAACCTTAGGTCATCCACTTGAGGGAAATTTGCTACTATCCTACAAACCTCTGCATTTGGAGGCCCAACAACGTCTACAAGAAGAAGGTTGTGTAGTAGACATCAAGCTCTTTTCTGGCGCCGTTGCCGGGGAGGTTAGCGCTTGAAGGTATATCTTTAGATCTTGCAATCGAGTCTTTTAGTTTCTTGTTTTATCACTAGTTTAGTTTATAAAAGAAAACTATAAAAAATGGAATTGAGTTTGTCTCATACGCTTCACCTTTTTAATATCTTTCATAAGTATGATGGAAAGGAAAATTGTGCTCAAATGCTAGAAGAAGAACTACATAGAATGCTTGGCATAAAATATTTGAATGATGAGCATGACTGCAATGTTGTTAGTACAAATTCTTTGAATATCCATGATACTAATGATGATTGCACTAGTTATGATGAAAATGTCTCCTATAAACATGTCAATTTTTGTGGAGTGCATTGGGTTTGTATGTACACGCCAAATAGGGAAGATAGATATTGCAAGAGGCATAAGTACTTAGAAACTAAATTGTTGCAAGAAAGTCTTGATGATTGTGCTGAAAAATTCAATATTTTTCGCGCCCCTTGTGAACTTTGCAATGAACATGGTCATTTAAATCTCCAATGCAAATTGTTTCATGACCGAATCGTATCCAAAAATTGTGATAATTTGATTACCCTTGAGCATCATAAAGAGCTTAGTCTTCTTTTGGGGTATGAGGAAATGAAACGTCGTTTAATCTTGATAGATTTCTTGATTTTGATCTAGAGAAAAATTATATGTATTGTGCGGTAAATTGTATTGAAAATCCTTATATTGCCAACTACATAAAGAAAAGAAAACAAATAGAAGATGAAGAGAATACTAATGAAAGGGAAGAGACTTGCCAATATCCTCCTATTACTTCTTATGATGAATCAGGTAATGAGGAGGAGCCTCCTATTCAACCAATCTCATTAATAAGGAGCTCCAAAAAGAGGATTGAAGCCACACATGATGTGGTGAAGAAGAAGAAAAGAAAAAGGAAGAGAGGTAAAAAGATATATCCCCCAAATAATGTTGCTCTTATTACTATTGTGCCTCATGAAAATATAATTGTGGAAGATAATGATACTTCTTATAATCTTGAAAATCTTTTTGGCACTTTCTTGGAATAATATGATAATTGCTATACTATTGGTGCTATCCATATTATTGATGATGAGAGTGATTATGCTTATGATTTGAAAAGGCCCAAGCTTGGGGATGCTATGCTTGATGAAGATCATGTTTTTGAGAATATATTTTCTGAAATTAATGTTTTTCCCAAGCTTGGGGAAGCTATGATTAATGAAGATGATATTTTTAGTCTCCCGAGTTTTGATATGCCAGTCTATAATGATGATAGCATGCCTCCTACTTATGATGATTATTGTGATGATACTTATGCTATAAAAAGTAGTGATTATATTTATAAAACTTGTCATGATTATGATTACCCCTTCTCTGAACATTACTCTTTTAATGTGGAAACAATTTATAGTATTCGAGTTCACTATGATACTCCCACTATTCCGAAAGAGAAGAATTTTTCTTATGTGAAGAGTAATAAATTTTCTATGCTTGTAGATCATGAAAAGAATGCTTTAGGTACTGGTTATATTGTTGAATTAATTCATGATGCTACTGAAAATTATTATGAGGGAGGAATATATGCTTGTAGGAATTGCAATAATATTAAGTTTCCTCTCTATGTGCTTAAAGTTTTGAAGTTATGCTTGTTTTACCTTCCTATGCAAGTTGATTCTTGTTCCCACAAGTTGTTTGCTCACAAAATCCCTATGCATAGGAAGTATGTTAGACTTAAATTTGCTAGTCATATTCTTCATGATGCTCTCTTTATGTTACAATTCTTATCTTGTATGTGAGCATCATTGACATCATCATGCCTAGCTAGGGGCGTTAAACGATAGCGCTTGTTGGGAGGCAACCCAATCATATTCTTGTTCTTTACTTTTTGTTCCTGTTTAGTAATAAATAATTCATATATCCTCTGTTTAGATGTGGTTTTATGCTTTTAATTAGTGTTTGTGCCAAGTAGAACCTTTGGGAAGATTTGGGGAAAGTCTTGTTGATCATGCTGTCAAAAACAGAAACTTTAGCGCTCACAAGAATTGCTGCCATTTTTATTTTGAGAGTGATATTTAGTTAATTCTTTTTTCAGATGATTAATAGATAAATACCTCAGGTACAGAAATTTATTTGAGAATTTAATGAGTTCCAGAAGTATACGTTTGATCCATATTACTACAGACTGTTCTGTTTTTGACAGATTCTGTTTTCGATGTGTTGTTTGCTTATTTTGATGAATCTATGAGTAGTATCAGAGGGTATGAACCATAGATAAGTTGGAATACAGTAGATATTACACCAATATGAATTTAGAATGAGTTCACAACAGTACCTAGGTGGTGATTTATTTTCTTATACTAACGGAGCTTACGAGTTTTCTGTTAAGTTTTGTGTTGTGAAGTTTTCAAGTTTTGGGTAAAGATTCGATGGACTATGGAATAAGGAGTGGCAAGAGCCTAAGGTTGGGGATTCCCAAGGCACTCCAAGGTAATATTCAAGGACAACCAAGAGCCTAAGCTTGGGGATGCCCCGGAAGGCATCCCCTCTTTCGTCTTTGTTCATCGGTAACTTTACTTGGAGCTATATTTTTATTCGTCACATGATATGTGTTTTGCTTGGAGCGTCGTGTTATTTTATTTAGTTTTGCTTGCTGTTTGAATAAAATACCAAGATCTAAAATTATTAAATGTTAGAGAGTCCTCACATAGTTGCATAATTATTCGACTACTCATTGATCTTCACTTATATCTTTCGGAGTAGTTTGTCATTTGCTCTAGTGCTTCACTTATATCTTTTAGAGCATGGTGGTAGTTTTATTTTGAATAAATAGATGAACTCTCATGCTTAACTTAGATTATTTTGAGAGTCTTAAATAGCATGGTAATTTGCTTAAAATCCTAATATACTAGGTATTCAAGAATAATAAAATTCTCTTATGAGTGTGTTGAATACTATGAGAAGTTTCATACTTGATAATTGTTTTGAGATATGGAGATGGTGATATTAGAGTCATGCTAGCTGAGTGGTTATGAATTTGATAAATACTTGTGTTGAAGTTTGTGATTCCCGTAGCATGCACGTATGGTGAACCGTTATGTGATGAATTCAGAGCATGATTTATTTATTGATTGTCTTCCTTATGAGTGGCGGTCGGGGACGAGCGATGGTCTTTTCCTACCAATCTATCCCCCTAGGAGCATGCGCGTAATACTTTGCTTTGATGACTTGTAGATTTTTGCAATAAGTATATGAGTTCTTTATGACTAATGTTGAGTCCATGGATTATACGCACTCTCACCCTTCCACCTTTGCTAGCCTCTCTAGTACCGCGCAACTTTCGCCGGTACCATAAACCCAACATATACCTTCCTAAAAATAGCCACCATACCTACCTATTATGGCATTTCCATAGCCATTCCGATATATATTGCCATGCAACTTTCCACCGTTCCGTTTATTATGACACGCTTCATCATTGTCATATTGCTATGCATGATCATGTAGTTGACATTGTATTTGTGGCAAAGCCACCATTCATAATTCTTCCATACATGTCACTCTTGAGTCATTGCACATCCCGGTACACCGCCGGAGGCATTCACATAGAGTCATATTTTGTTCTAAGTATCGAGTTGTAATTGTTGAGTTGTAAGAAAAATAAAAGTGTGATGATCATCATTATTAGAGCATTGTCCCAGTGAGGAAAGGGTGATGTAGACTATGATTCCCCCACAAGTCGGGATGAGACTCCGGACGAAAAATAAATAAAAGAGGCCAAAGAAGCCCAAATAAAAAAAGAAGAGAAAAGAGGCCCAAAAAAAGAGAGAAGTCCCAAACAAAAAAATGAGAGAAAAAGAGAGAAGGGGCAATGCTACTATCCTTTTACCACACTTGTGCTTCAAAGTAGCACCATGATCTTCATGATAGAGAGTCTCCTATGTTGTCACTTTCATTTACTAGTGGGAATATTTCATTATAGAACTTGGCTTGTATATTCCAATGATGGGCTTCCTTAAAATGCCCTAGGTCTTCGTGAGTAAACGAGTTGGATGCACACCCACTAGTTTCTTTTTGAGCTTTCATACACTTGTAGCTCTAGTGCATCCGTTGCGTGGCAATCCCTACTCACTCACATTGATATCTATTGATGGGCATCTCCATAGCCCATTGATACGCCTAGTTGATGTGATACTATCTTGTCCTTTTTGTCTTCTCCACAACAACCATTCTATTCCACCTATAGTGCTATGTCCATGGCTCATGCTCATGTATTGCGTGAAGATTGAAAAAGTTTGAGAACATCAAAAGTATGAAACAATTGCTTGGCTTGTCATCGGGGTTGTGCATGATTTAAATACTTTGTGTGGTGAAGATGGAGCATAGCCAGACTGTATGATTTTGTAGGGATAGCTTTCTTTGGCCATGTTATTTTGAGAAGACATGATTGCTTAGTTAGTATGCTTGAAGTATTATTATTTTTATGTCAATCTGAAATTTTGTCTTGAATCTTTCGGATCTGAATATTCATGCCACAATTAAGAAGAATTACATTGAAATTATGGCAAGTAGCATTCCACATCAAAAATTCTGTTTTTATCATTTACCTACTCGAGGACGAGCAGGAATTAAGCTTGGGGATGCTGATACGTCTCCAACGTATCTATAATTTTTGATTGCTCCATGCTATATTATCTACTATTTTGGATGTTTATGGGCTTTATTATACACTTTTATATCATTTTTGGGACTAACCTATTAACCCAGAGCCCAGTGCCAGTTTCTGTTTTTACCTTGTTTCAGGGTTTCGAAGAAAAGGAAAATCAAACGGAGTCCAATTGACCTAAAACTTCAAGGAACTCATTTTTGGAAGGAAAGAAGTCCAAAAGACTTGGAGTGCACGCCAGGGGACTTACAAGGAGGCCACGAGGCAGGGGGGCGCCCCCACCCCCCTGGGCGTGCCCTCCACCCTCGTGGGCCCCTCGTGGCTCCCCTGACGTACTTCTTCCACCTATATATCTCCATATACCCTAAAAACATCCGGGAACACAATAGATCGGGAGTTCCGCCACCAGAAGCCTCCGTAGCCACCGAAAGCCAATCTAGACCCGTTCCAGCACCCTATCGGAGGGGGCAATCCCTCTCCGGTGGCCATCTTCATCATCCCGGTGCTCTCCATGACAAGGAGGGAGTAGTTCTCCCTCGGGGCTGAGGGTATGTACCAGTAGTTATGTGTTTGATCTCTCTCTCTCTCTCTCTCGTGTTCTTGATTTGGCACGATCTTCATGTATCGCGAGCTTTGCTATTATAGTTGGATCTTATGCTTCTCCTCCCCCTCTACTCTCTTGTAATGGATTGAGTTTCCCCTTTGAACTTATCTTATCGGATTGAGTCTTTAAAGATTTGAGAACACTTGATGTATGTCTTGCCGTGGATATCTATGGTGACAATGGGATATCACGTGATTCACTTAATGTATGTTTTGGTGATCAACTTGTGGGTTCCGCCCATGAACCTATGCATAGGGGTTGGCACACGTTTTCGTCGTGATTCTCCGGTAGAAACTTTGGGGCACTCTTTGAGGTCCTATGTGTTGGTTGAATAGATGAATCTGAGATTGTGTGATGCATATCGTATAATCATGCCCACGGATACTTGAGGTGACATTGGAGTATCTAGGTTACATTAGGGTTTTGGTTGATTTGTGTCTTAAGGTGTTATTCTAGTACAAACTCTAGGGCTGTTTGTGACACTTATAGGAATAGCCCAACGGATTGATTGGAAAGAATAACTTTGAGGTGGTTTTGTACCCTAACATAATCTCTTCATTTGTTCTCCGCTATTAGTGACTTTGGAGTGACTCTTTGTTGCATGTTGAGGGATAGTTATGTGATCCAATTATGTTATTATTGTTGAGAGGACTTGCACTAGTGAAAGTATGAACCCTAGGCCTTGTTTCAACGCATTGCAATACCGTTTACGCTCACTTTTATCATTCGTTACTTGCTGTTTTTATATTTTCAGATTACAAAAACTATTATCTACTATCCATATACCACTTGTATCACCATCTCTTCGCCGAACTAGTGCACCTATACAATTTACCATTGTATTGGGTGTGTTTGGACACAAGAGACTCTTTGTTATTTGGTTGCAGGGTTGCTTGAGAGAGACCATCTTCATCCTACGCCTCCTACAGATTGATAAACCTTAGGTCGTCCACTTGAGGGAAATTTGCCACTGTCCTACAAACCTTTGCACTTGGAGGCCCAACAATGTCTACAAGAAGAAGGTTGTGTAGTAGACATCAAGGCGCAAGGCCATTGGAGAAGAGGTGGCCTGACTTTTGGCAGCTGGGTTCATTGTAGAAGTCTTTCACTTGGAGTGGTTAGCCAACCCGGTGCTTGTACTAAAAAAGAATGGCACCTGGTGTATGTGTGTGGATTACACCGATTGAACAAGGCTTGTCCGGCTGATCCTTGTGCCCTCCCCCGTATTGATCAAATCATTGATGCTACGGCGGGTTGTGCACGTCTGAGTTTCTTGGATGCTTATTCTGGTTATCATCAGATCAAGATGGCAGTCAAGGATCAGGAGAAGATGGCTTTTATCACTCCTTTTGGGGCTTTCTGCTATGTGTCTATGCCTTTTGGCCTTAAGAGTGCCCAGGCGACTTACCAACGGTGTGTGCAGAATTGTCTTCACGATCAAATTGGGCGTAATGTTCATGCTTATGTGGATGATATAGTGGTAAAATCCAGGAAAGAGGAAACCTTGGTCACAGATCTGAAAGAGACTTTCGATAATCTCCGGGTCTACAAAATGATGCTTAACCCGGCCAAGTGTGTTTTTGGACTCCCAGCCGGCAAGCTCTTGGGTTTTTTGGTGTCTAACTGAGGTATTGAGGCTAACCCGGAGAAAATCAAGGCAATTACATCCCTGGCCAAACCAACATGCATCAATGACGTTCAATGACTGGCGAGCCGTGTTGCTGCTTTGAGCCGGTTCATAAGCCGGTTAGGGGAGAAGGCAATGCCTCTGTATCAGATGATGAAGAAAACAGATGATTTTGTTTGGAGCGATGCTGCGAACTCTGCTTTTGAAGATTTGAAGACACAGCTTGCTGAGCCGCCGGTCCTGGCTGCTCCAGTTGAGAAAGAGCCGCTAATGTTATATGTGGCCGCCAACTCATGAGCTGTTAGTGTGGCTATTGTGGTGGAGCGCAAGGAGTCTGGCAAGGAGCATCCGGTTCAACAGCCGGTTTACTACGTCAGTGAGGTGCTAATTGAATCCAAGCAACGATATCCACATTGGCAGAAGCTCGTATATGGGGTATTCATGGCAAGCCGGAAGCTTAAGCATTATTTTCAGGGACATCCAATCACCATGGTTAGCTCTACTCCTTTGGGAGACATCATTCAAAACCGAGAAGCCACTGGGCGAGTCGCCAAGTGGGCGATTGAGCTTGGGTCTCATGGGTTGAAGTATGTGCCACGTACCGTGATCAAATCTCAAGCACTGGTTGACTTCATTAATGACTAGACAGAGATGCAGATGCCAGAAGAGAAACCAGACAAGACATATTGGACTATTCATTTTGATGGTTACAAACAGTTGGAAGGCTCGGGGGCTGGAGTTTTGTTAACCTCTCCGCGAGGTGAATTTTTTTTATGTGTTACGGTTGATGTTTCCTTGCACTAACAACGCATCAGAGTATGAAGCCTTGCTCCATGGTCTTCGAGTGGTAAAAAGGATGAGTTTGAGCCGGGTCAGATGTCTTGGCGGCTCAGATCTAGTGGCTCAACAGGTATCAGGCAAGTGGGATTCCAAGGACCCTCTCATGGCGGCTTATCGCCGGGAGGTTGATGTTGTTGCGGGGCATTTTAAAGGTTATCAGGTGGAGCACATTGACCGTCGAAAGAATGAAGCGGCTGATGCTTTAAGCCGGTTGGGGTCTCAGCGTAAGCCGGTACCACCTAACACCTTTTTGGATGTTTTGGATAACCCGTCTATCAAGTTTCCCACAGAAGAAGATTTAGTTGTTCCTGACCCGGAGGCGCGGTTGGTGGCAGCTCTTCATGCCATCCCAGATTGGAAAGTGCCGTTCTTGGCTTACATGACCCGGGGAGAGTTGCCAGCGGATGAGACCCTGGCTCGACAGATAACACGGCGGTCTAAGTCAATGACGATTTCGGATGGAGAACTATACCATCGCAGCGTCTCCAAAGCGTTTCAGCAGTGTGTTTCCTCGGAAGAAGGTAAAGAAATTCTTTGTGAGATCCATGAAGGCGATTGTGGTCATCACGTCGGGTCAAAATCTCTGGTGTCCAAGGCTTTTCGTCACGGTTTTTACTAGTTGACGGCTCACGCCGATGCAGAGGATCTGGTCAGCAGATGTGATGGATGTCAAAAGTTCGCACGACGAGCGCATGTGCCGGCTCAAGAGCTCCGGATGATTCCAATCACTTGGCTGTTTGCGGTCTGGGGGCTTGACATGGTGGGACCTTTCAAAAGGTCTAAGGATAAAAAGACACATCTTTTAGTGGCAGTTGATAAATTCACTAAGTGGGTTGAGGCGGAGCCAGTGAGTAAGTGTGACGCGGCCACGGCGGTTCAGTTCATGAAGAAGGTGATCTTCCGTTTTGGTTTTCCACACAGCATTATCACTGACAATGGCACTAATCTGTCCCAAGGGGCTATGGAGGAGTTTTGTCAACGTGAGCATATCCGGCTTGATGTTTCTTCTGTAGCTCATCCTCAATCCAATGGTCAAGCTGAGAGAGCCAATCAGGAAATTTTGAAAGGTCTCAAACCCCGGCTTATGGTTCCCATACAGCGAACGCCAGGTTGTTGGGTAAAGGAATTACCCTCGGTGTTGTGGAGTATCAACACCACGCCTAACAGGTCTACAGGTTACATGCCTTTCTTCATGGTTTATGGAGCAGAAGCAGTGTTGCCTAGTGAAATCCGTCATGACTCGCCCCGTGTGGCGGCTTATGTTGAAGCTAATAATGAACAAGCCAGACAGGATGCACTTGACTTGTTGGATGAAGAAAGAGACTTAGCAGCGGCTCGATCAGCAATTTATCAACAGGACCTGCGCCATTATCACAGCCGTCGGGTTAAGTCCAGGACTTTTCAGGAAGGCGACCTGGTGCTTGATGTCTACTATGCAACCTTCTTCTTGTAGACGTTGTTGGGCCTGCAAGTGCACAGGTTTGTAAGACAGTAGCAAATTTCCCTCAAGTGGATGACCTAAGGTTTATCAATCCGGAGGAGGCATAGGATGAAGATGGTCTCTCTCAAGCAACCCTGCAACCAAATAACAAAGAGTCTCTTGTGTCCCCAACACACCCAATACAATGGTAAATTGTATAGGTGCACTAGTTCGGCGAAGAGATGGTGATACAAGTGCAAAATAGATAGTAAATATAGGTTTTTTGTAAACTGAAAATATAAAAACAGCAAGGTAGCGAGTGGTAAAAGTGAGCGTAAATGGTATTGCAATGATAGGAAACAAGGCCTAGGGTTCATACTTTCACTAGTGCAAGTTCTCTCAACAATAATAACATAGATAGATCATATAACGAGCCCTCAACATGCAACAAAGAGTCACTCCGAAGCCACTAATAGCGGAGAACAAACGTAGAGATTATGGTAGGGTATGAAACCACCTCAAAGTTATTCTTTCAAATCAATCCGTTGGGCTATTCCTATAAGTGTCACAAACAACCCTGGAGTTTTTACTAGAATAACACCTTAAGATACAAATCAACCAAAACCCTAATGTCACCTAGATACTCCATTGTCACCTCAAGTATCCGTGGGCATGATTATACGATATGCATCACACAATCTCAGATTTATCCAACCAACATAAAAGTACTTCAAATAGTGCCCTAAAGTTTCTACCGGAGAATCAAGAACGTGTGCCAACCCCTATGCATAGGTTCATGGGCGGAACCCGCAAGTTGGTCACCAAAACATACATCAAGTGGCACGTGATATCCCATTGTCACCACAGATAAGCACGGCAAGACATACATCAAGTGTTCATAAAAGACTCAATCCGATAAGATAACTTCAAAGGGGAAACTCAATTCATCACAAGAGAGTAGAGGGGGAGAAGAAACATAAGATCCAACTACAATAGCAAAGCTCGGGATACATCAAGATCGTGCCATATATGGAACACGAGAGAGAACACGAGAGAGAGAGATCAAACACATAGCTACTGGTACATACCCTCAGCCCCGAGGGTGAACTACTCCCTCCTCGTCATGGATAGCGCCGGGATGATGAAGATGGCCACCGGATATGCATCCCCCCTCTGGAAGGGTACCGGAAAGGGGTCCCGATTGGTTTTTCGTGGTTCTGGAGGCTTGCAGTGGCGGAACTCCCGATCTATCTTCTATTTTGGAAGTTTTAGGGTACGACGGTATATATGGGTGAAAGGAGTATGTTGGTGGAGCTACGGGGGCCCCACGGGGTAGGGGGCGCGCCTAGGGGGGAGGGCGCGCCCCCCACCCTCGTGAGCACCTCCCATATCTTCTGACATGGGGTCCAAGTCCATCAGGTGGGTTTCCTTCCAAAAATAACTTCTCCAGTTGATTTCGTTCCGTTTTGACTCCGTCTGATATTCCTTTTCCTCGAAACACTGAAATAGGCATAAAACAGCAAATCTGGGCTGGGTCTCCGGTTAATAGGTTAGTCCCAAAAATAATATAAAAGTGGAAAATAAAGCCCAATATTGCCTAAAACAGTAGATAATATAGCATGGAGCAATCAAAAATTATAGATACGTTGGAGACATATCAAGCATCCCCAAGCTTAATTCCTGCTCGTCCTCGAGTAGGTAAATGATAAAAAAGATAATTTTTGATGTGGAATGCTAGTTGGCATAATTTCATTGCAATTCTTCTTACTTGTGATATGAATATTCAGATCCGAAAGATTCAAGACAAAAGTTCATATTGACATAAAAATAATAATACTTCGAGCATACTAACAAAGCAATCATGTCTTCTCAAAATAACATGGCCAAAGAAAGTTATCCCTACAAAATCATATAGTCTAGCTATGCTCCATCTTCCCCACACAAAATATTTAAATCATGCACAACCCCGATGACAAGCCAAGCAATTGTTTCATACTTTAACTTTTTCAAAACTTTTTCAATCTTCACGCAATACATGAGCGTGAGCCATGGATATAACACTATATGTGGAATAGAATGGTGGTTGTGGAGAAGACAAAAAGAGGGAAGATAGTCTCACATCAACTAGGCGTATCAACGGGCTATGAAGATGCCCATCAATAGATATCAATATGAGTGAGTAGGGATTGCCATGCAACGGATGCACTAGAGCTATAAGTATGTGAAAGCTCAACAAAAGAAACTAAGTGGGTGTGCATACAACTCGCTTGCTCAAGAAGACCTAGGGCATTTTGAGGAAGCCCATCATTGGAATATACAAGCCAAGTTCTATAATAAAAAATTCCCACTAGTATATGAAAGTGACAAAATGAGAGACTCTCTATCATGAAGATCATGGTGCTACTTTGAAGCACAAGTGTGGTAAAAGGATAGTAGCATTGTCCCTTCTCTCTTTTTCTCTCATTCATTTTTTATTTTTTTGTTTTTTTGTTTGGGCCTTTTCTCTCTTTTTTATGGCCTCCTTTTTTCTCTTTTTTTTTATTTTTCGTCCGGAGTCTCATCCCGACTTGTGGGGGAATAATAGTCTCCATCATCCTTTTCTCACTTGGGACAATGCTCTAATAATGATGATCATCACACTTTTATTTTTCTTACAACTCAACAATTACAACTCAATACTTAGAACAAAATATGACTCTATATGAATGCCTCCGGCGGTGTACCGGGATATGCGATGACTCATGAGTGACATGTATGAAAGAATTATGAACGGTGGCTTTGCCACAAATACGATGTCAACTACATGATCATGCTAGCAATATGACAATGATGGAGCGTGTCATAATAAACAGAACGGTGGAAAGTTGCATGGCAATATATCTCGGAATGGCTATGGAAATGCCATAATAGGTAGGTATGGTGGCTGTTTTGAGGAAGGTATATGGTGGGTGTATGATACCGGCGAAAGGTGCGCGGTATTAGAGAGGCTAGCAATAGTGGAAGGATGGGAAAAAGTGTGTATAATCCATGGACTCAACATTAGTCATAAAGAACTCATATACTTATTGCAAAAATCTACAAGTTATCAAAGCAAAGTATTACGCGCATGCTCCTAGGGGGATAGATTGGTAGGAAAAGACCATCGCTCGTCCCCGACCGCCACTCATAAGGAAGACAATCAATAAATAAATCATGCTCCGAGTTCATCACATAACGGTTCACCATACGTGCATGCTACGGGAATCACAAACTTCAACACAAGTATTCTTTAAATTCACAACTACTCCACTAGCATGACTCTAATATTATCACCTCCATATCTCAAAACAATTATCAAGCATCAAACTTATCTTAGTATTCAATGCACTCAAAAGAAAGTTTCACATATCTTAAATACCAAGTATATTAACATTAAACGAATTACCATGCTATTAATGACTCTCAAAATAATCTATGTGAAACATGAGAGTTCATCTATTTCTTAAAAATAAAACTACCACCATGCTCTAAAAGGTATAAGTGAAGCACTAGAGCAAACAACAAACTACTCCAAAAGATATAAGTGAAGATCAATGAGTAGTCGACTAATTATGTAACTATGTGAAGACTCTCCCATTTAATAATTTCAGATCTTGGTATTGTATCCAAATAGCAAGCAAAACAAAGTAAAATTACATGACGCTCCAAGCAAAACACATATCATGTGGTGAATAAAAATATAGCTCCAAGTAAAGTTACCGATGAACGAAGACGAAAGAGGGGATGCCTTCCGGGGCATCCCCAAGCTTAGGCTCTTGGTTGTCCTTGAATATTACCTGGGGGTGCCTTGGTCATCCCCAAGCTTAGGCTCTTGCCACTCCTTATTCCATAGTCCATCGAATCCTGACCCAAAACTTGAAAACTTCACAACACAAAACTTAACAGAAAACTCGTAAGCTCCGTTAGTATAAGAAAATAAATCACCACTTCAAGGTACTATAATGAACTCATTATTCATTTATATTGGTGTTAAACCTACTGTATTCCAACTTCTCTATGGTTTATAAACTATTTTACTAGCCATAGATTCATTAAAAATAAGCAAACAACACACGAAAAACAGAATCTGTCAAAAACAGAACAGTCTGTAGTAATCTGGATCAAAAGTATACTTTTGGAACTCATAAAATTCTCAAATAAAGTGCTGGACCTTAGGAATTTATCTATTAATCATCTTCAAAAAGAATTAACTAAATAGCACTCTCCAAATAAAAATGGAAGCAGTTCTCGTGAGCGCTAAAGTTTCTGTTTTCTACAGCATGATCAACAAGACTTTACCCAAGTCTTCCCAAAGGTCCTACTTGGCACAAACACTAATTAAAACATAAAAACACATCTAAACAGAGTATAGATGAATTATTTATTACTAAACAGGAACAAAAGGCAAGTAACAAAAATAAAATTGGGTTGCCTCCCAACAAGCGCTATCGTTTAACGCCCCTAGCTAGGCATGATGATTTCAATGATGCTCACATAAAAGATAAGGATTGTAATATAAAGAGAGCATCATAAAGAATATGACTAGCACATTTAAGTCTAACATACTTCCTATGCATAGGGATTTTGTGAGCAAACAACTTGTGGGAACAAGAATCAACTTGCATAGGAAGGTAAAACAAGCATAACTTCAAAACTTTAAGCACATAGAGAGGAAACTTGATATTATTGCAATTCCGACAAGCATATGTTCCTCCCTCATAATAATTTCCAGTAGCATCATGAATGAATTCAAAAATATAACCAGCACCTAAAGCATTCTTTTCATGATCTACAAGCATAGAAATTTTATTACTCTCCACATAAGCAAATTTCTTCTCATTAATAGTAGTGGGAGCAAACTCAACAAAGTAACTATCATGGGATTGAAAATTGAAATCAAGATGACAAGTTTCATTGTTATCATTATTCTTTAAAGCATATGTGTCATCACAATAATCATCATAGATAGGAGGCATGCTTTCATCATAATAAATTTGCTCATCAAAACTTGGGGGACAAAAAATATCATCTTCATCAAACATAGCTTCCCCAAGCTTGTGGCTTTGCATATCATTAGCATCATGGATATTCAAGGAATTCATACTAACAACATTGCAATCATGCTCATCATTCAAATATTTAGTGCCAAACATTTTATAGATTTCTTCTTCTAGAACTTGAGCACAATTATCCTTTCCATCATACTCATGAAAGATATTAAAAAGGTGAAGCGTATGAGACAAACTCAATTCCATTTTTTTATAGTTTTCTTTTATAAACTAAACTAGTGATAAAACAAGAAACTAAAAGACTCGATTGCAAGATCTAAAGATATACCTTCAAGCACTAACCTCCCCGGCAATGGCGCCAGAAAAGAGCTTGATGTCTACTACGCAACCTTCTTCTTGTAGACGTTGTTGGGCCTGCAAGTGCACAGGTTTGTAGGACAGTAGCAAATTTCCCTCAAGTGGATGACCTAAGGTTTATCAATCCGTAGGAGGCGTAGGATGAAGATGGTCTCTCTCAAGCAACCCTGCAACCAAATAACAAAGAGTCTCTTGTGTCCCCAACACACCCAATACAATGGTAAATTGTATAGGTGCACTAGTTCGGCGAAGAGATGGTGATACAAGTGCAAAATAGATAGTAGATATAGGTTTTTTGTAAACTGAAAATATAAAAACAGCAAGGTAGCGAGTGGTAAAAGTGAGCATAAACGGTATTGCAATGATAGGAAACAAGGCCTAGGGTTCATACTTTCACTAGTGCAAGTTCTCTCAACAAAAATAATATAGATAGATCATATAACGAGCCCTCAACATGCAACAAAGAGTCACTCCGAAGCCACTAATAGCGGAGAACAAACGTAGAGATTATGGTAGGGTACGAAACCACCTCAAAGTTATTCTTTCAAATCAATCCGTTTGGCTATTCCTATAAGTGTCACAAACAACCCTGGAGTTTTTACTAGAATAACACCTTAAGATACAAATCAACCAAAACCCTAATGTCACCTAGATACTCCATTGTCACCTCAAGTATCCGTGGGCATGATTATATGATATGCATCACACAATCTCAGATTTATCCAACCAACATAAAAGTACTTCAAATAGTGCCCCAAAGTTTCTACCGGAGAATCAAGAACGTGTGCCAACCCCTGTGCATAGGTTCATGGGCGGAACCCGCAAGTTGGTCACCAAAACATACATCAAGTGGCACGTGATATCCCATTGCCACCACAAATAAGCACGGCAAGACATACATCAAGTGTTCATAAAAGACTCAATCCGATAAGATAACTTCAAAGGGGAAACTCAATTCATCACAAGAGAGTAGAGGGGGAGAAAAAACATAAGATCCAACTACAATAGCAAAGCTCGGGATACATCAAGATCGCGCCATATATGGAACACGAGAGAGAACACGAGAGAGAACACGAGAGAGAGAGATCAAACACATAGCTATTGGTACATACCCTCAGCCCCGAGGGTGAACTACTCCCTCCTCGTCATGGATAGCGCCGGGATGATGAAGATGGCCACCGGAGATGGATCCCCCTCCGGCAGGGTACTGGAAAGGGGTCCCGATTGGTTTTTCGTGGTTCTGGAGGCTTGCGGCGGCGAAACTCCCGATCTATCTTCTGTTTTGGAAGTTTTAGGGTACGACGGTATATATGGGTGAAAGGAGTACGTCGGTGGAGCTACGGGGGCCCCACAAGGCAGGGGGGCATGCCAGGGGGGAGGGCGCGCCCCCCACCCTCGTGAGCACCTCCCGTATCTTTTGACGTGGGGTCCAAGTCCATCAGGTGGGTTTCCTTCCAAAAATAACTTCTCGAGTTGATTTCGTTCTGTTTTGACTCCGTCTGATATTTCTTTTCCTCGAAACACTGAAATAGGCATAAAACAGCAAATCTGGGCTGGGTCTCCGGTTAATAGGTTAGTCCCAAAAATAATATAAAAGTGGAAAATAAAGCCCAATATTGCCTAAAGCAGTAGATAATATAGCATGGAGCAATCAAAAATTATAGATACGTTGGAGACGTATCAGTGCTCCGGCTCATCCAGGATTTGTCAGATGCGCACAAGTTATCCCCACCTTGGGAAGTACCCTTTGTGGTCAGCAAGAATTAAACAACGGGTCGTATTACCTCATCGACGTTTGAGAGCACAAAGATTCACGTAAGTCGGAGGAGGAGACCCGCCGGCCGTGGAATATTGCTCAACTTCGGCCATACTACACCTGAGCCACCGGCTCTCATCATGTACATACTTTAGCATTGTATATACCATGATAAAGCAATAAAGTAAGACCATCGGTCTCTTTTCTTTTCAAAGATTATGCATCTTTGTTATTTCTTATTTTCAAATGACTATTAAGGAGCTGATCATATTTGAATCAAGTCTAACCTTTTTTGGTCCGACTTATGATCGTATTCAAATCTAGTTGCAATTATCATGGTCACTTGGGGGCTTTCTGTTCAAACATAGGTCGTATACGAACCAAAGAGAACATAGCTATCATAACCCTCTTGATCGGCTCAAGGCCAAACTCACTAGGGGGCTTCTTGATCGTATCTGAATCATAGCTTAACCCCTTTTGGGTCCGACTTGGATCGTATTCGAATCAGGGTCGTTAAAACCTCTCAAGGTCATTTGGGGGCTTCCTGTTCAAACATAGGTCGTATTCGAACCAAAGAGAACATAGCTGTCGGTACCCTCTTGATCGGCGCAATGCCACAGCCACTGGGGGCTATATGGTCATATTCGAACCCTAGCTTAACCCCTTTGGTCCGGTTTACTGATCGTATTCGAATCAGAAGCCACCAACCTTTAAATATAAGGTTAAATCATACTTGTTAACTGTTATTTGCCTTGGAGTTTCTTGTTACAAATAATTAGCATGATCTTCTTCGCCGGCTTGTCTATTTGACAACAAAGCTACCAAGGTATGATGATCATTAAAGTATTCAAAGGCATTGATTTCTCAGAAAGATTGAGTTATCAACTTCATTACCCGGGTTACTCAAGCCGGTGGTCTAAGGATCAAAGGTACAAGTATGGCTATTATTTATATGTAATTGCCTGTTGCATTAACTAAAGAGTTAGTTTCAGCCCTTGTCCTTTATTTATATCTGTTTTCTATAGTGATAAACATATTGGATATAAGCCGGGTGTTTTAATCCGTTCGGTTCTAAGCCGCCAAGCCAATCTTTTCTCTTGTCTCTACAGGGCACAGAGTTAAAGTGTTGCAGAAACAATCATCAAATATAATGCATATATTGCCATCAGGAAACATAGAGTCACACATAGTGTTTTCTGCACGATGGCATAAGCAAGGCATTTAGTGTTTTCACAGCTAAACTATTACACGGCTATTTATAAAGCCAAATGAAGATGGTTGTTACTCCTCCCTCGCCGGTTCACCGCCCTCTGTTGGCTAGAAGTTGGGTTTTGACTAGTCAAAACCATTCACGGCAACAAATTTGGCTTCATCGTCGATCAGGCCTGCTGGGTCAACTTCCGGGGCAAATGTATTTTCTCTTACAAGCGGGATCAAATCTATCACCTTGTACGAGGGAGTTGCCATCTTCTTATTTTCGGCATCAAAACCCCGCTGATATTTGTCAATGTTGGTATCATCTCCAAGGGTAGTTGCCTACTACATCTTGAGCTTGTGTTGGTTTTCCCCAAAGAGGAAGGGATGATGCAGCAGAGTAGCGTAAGTATTTCCCTCGGTTTTTGAGAACCAAGGTATCAATCCAGTAGGAGGCCACGCTCAAGTCCCTCGTACGTGCACAAAATGATAGCTACTCGCAACCAATGCGATTAGGGGTTATCAAGCCCTTCATGGTCACTTACGAGAGTGAGATCTGATAGATAGAATATTTTTGGTATTTTTGATATAAAGATGCAAAGTAAAAAGTAAAGGCAAAGTAAATATCAAAACAATATAAAAGTGATGGAGATTGATATGATGAGAATAGACCCGGGGGCCATATGTTTCACTAGTGGCTTCTCTCAAGAGCATAAGTATTCTATGATGGGTGAACAAATTACTGTTGAGCAATTGATAGAATTGTGCATAATTATGAGAATATCTAGGCATGATCATATATATAGGCATCACGTCCGTGACAAGTAGATCGAAACGATTCTGCATCTACTACTATTACTCCACTCATCGACCGCTATCCAGCATGCATCTAGAGTATTAAGTTAAAAACAGAGTAACACCTTAAGCAAGATGACATGATGTAGAGAGATAAATTCATGCAATATGAAATAAACCCCATCTTGTTATCCTCGATGGCAACGATAAAATATGTGCCTTGCTGCCCCTTCTGTCACTGGGTAAGGACATCGCAAGATCGAACCCAAAGCTAAGCACTTCTCCCATGGCAAGAACTACCAATCTAGTTGGACAAACCAAACGGATAATTCGAAGAGATTTGCAAAGATAACCAATCATACATAAAAGAATTCAGAGAAGATTCAAATATTATTCATAGATAGACTTGATCATAAACCCACAATTCATCGGTCTCAACAAACACACCGCAAAAAGAAGATTACATCGAATAGATCTCCAAAAGAGAGGGGGAAAACTTTGTATTGAGATTCAAAGAGAGAGAAGAAGCCATATAGCTACTAACTATGGACCCGAAGGTCTGAGGTAAACTACTCACACTTCATCGGAGAGGCTATGATGATGTAGAAGCCCTCCGTAATGACGACCCTCTTCCGGCGGAGCTCCGGAACAGGCCCCAAGATGGGATCTCGTGGATACAAAAAGTTGCGGCAGTGGAATTAGGGTTTTGGCTCCTGTTCTGATCGTTTGGGGGTACATGTGTATATATAGGAGGAAGAAGTACGCCGGAGGAGCAACGAGGGGCCCACGAGGTAGGGGGGGCGCCCCCACCCTCATGACCGCCTCTTTTGTTCCTTGGAGCAGGGTCCAAGTCTCCTGGATCACATTCGGTGAGAAAATCACGTTCCCGAAGATTTTATTCCGTTTGGACTCCGTTTGATATTCCGTTTCTTCAAAACACTGAAATAGGCAAAAACAGCAATTCTGGGCTGGGCCTCCGGTTAATAGGTTAGTCCCAAAAATAATATAGAAGTGGAAAATAAAGCCCAATATAGTCCAAAACAGTAGATAATATAGCATGGAGCAATCAAAAATTATAGATACGTTGGAGACGTATCATTGCCTGAGGCCGGACTCCGCGCACGCAAGCCATGAAGTCATCTTGCTCAAAGGGAGATCCATCTTACTTCACGGTAGGATAGCCTCGGGCCACATCCGCCGGGTCTAGGTCTGGCACCCAAGCCTTGGAGCGGCTCAGGGCAGTCAAAGCCCCGGCTCGCGCACAGGAGCGCTTCACTTCTTGAAATCTGACAGGCAGGATTGATAGTTTCTTCAAGACGTCGCTGAGCCGGTTGGGTCCTTGATTGGCAGGAGAGATGGCAGCAAGTGCCCGTTGTGCACCAATATACAGTTGTTCTACTAAGGTGTACACTGCCTTCAATTTAATCAAAGGATCTTGGCTCAGGTTTTTGCTTCGTGGGCCTGCACATGTTTTATACAGAAAGTCAACTGGCGGTTTATATTCCGGATCAGCGAAAAGTACATCAGATTAAAAACGGATGGCTTACCAAAAATGGTGGCCACCATTTGAGACACCCGACCCTTTAAGCCGTTCAGCTCTGTTGACACCTCTTCAAGGGCTGCTTCGGCTCTCTCAGCGCGTTGTGTCAGAAGCATTTTTTCCTGTGCCCAGGTTTTCTTCTTGGCAGCCAAACTGGTCTTTAAGTTTTCCGTCTCAGAGAGACTTATTTGCAATTTGGAGTTAGCAGACTTAATTTCTACTTCCTGACCAGCTAGCCGGATCTTCGCATCAGTCAATTGTGAGTTTAGTTCGGATAAGGCATTCTGCAAGAATACATACTCAGATAAGTCAAGATTTTGCTCAAAGGTTCAAATATCAAGATTCAAGTCTCAAGTACTTTCCAAAAAAAACACTTGACACTTGGGGGCTAATGTATACCAAAACAATTTCTTATGGCTCTAAAGACATACTTTAAGTCCCAAGTACTTTACAAAGTAACATCACTTGGCACTTGGGGGCTAACGTATGCAATTCAGCAAGTTTCTCAAGGTTAAGCCGGAATATTAAGTTCTTTGAATATGGTACAAAACAATTTAAGGTACCGGCTCATTTATGATCAAAAAGAACCGGCCCTTGGGGACTACAGGTGAAGTTTTGTTCTATTTTATTGAATTCAAGAAAATCAAAGGTAAAGGTCTTGGCCTATATGCTAAAGTCTACAGATCATTCCGGTTGTTTCATAATCTGAAGACTTGGGGGCTGAAGGGATATAGATAAGCCGGAAGAACATACCTCATATTTCGGCTGCAACTGTTTGACCATTTCGATCTCAGAGTCGCGACTGGAGTGCACGTGGCTGAGATAGCCAGATAAAATATCGTTGGCATTTAGATGGTCGTAATTGGCAACATCAAAGTGCACTTTCTGCCTCTCCAATGCCTCTTGTTTCGCAGTACACCGAGCCAGCACAGTTGGATTCCCTGGTTCAATAAAGCGACTCTTGGTGATCTGAACATCTTGTGCAGACGGTGATGGTGGGTTGGCTGAGCTTGATGGTCCAGTAGCAGAAGGGTTCACAGTGGTCTCATCAAACGACGGCTCAGGAGGATTTGCTTCTGCATCAACAGGTGGGTCTTCTGGAGCGTCGGTTAATGGAGAAGATGGCCTGGCCGGGTCAGATGCAAGCACCGGCGGGTCTTCCGCTGGTTTAGCTACCTTTGCCTTCTTGGATTTAGCTTGGCCGCTAAGAAAAATGTTGCAGGATTGTTAGTATAAGGATACAATTTGAACAACCCAAAAAACATGAGGATTTTTCATTACCCAGGGGCAGTCTTGAAGGCCGAAAATTGCGTCTGCGATGAGTCGCCAGAAGAGCGAGACACCTCCTGAAAAGATAAAATAGAGTTAAAGTAATACAAGGGGAAGGATCCATTAAACAGAGTTAAAGATAGAGAGAAGTAAACCTCATTCGGGCGCTTCTGAGGAGTTTGTTGAAGAACGACAGCCGGCTCATCTTCAGTCCGAGCTTGACGGCGGCTTTCATGTTGCTGCTTTTTCAAATGAAAGTTGGGATCCAAGTGAGCTAAAGGGTTAGAAAACCTTACTTTGCGGATCACTCGTCGAACTTTTTGTCTTGGCAAGGGCTCTGAGTCAGAGGAAATGATAGTTACCTCTGCTTCCACAGCCTGACTAGCCCCAGTGTCATCCTCGTAAGGATCAGTGTCAATAAGATTGTTAAAAAATTGGCCAAGGGAATCAAGGGCTACCTCCGAATCAGATGTGTCATCAAGCTTCATCCAATATTCAGCAGTGTTCTTTTTCTTCTTTTTCGACCTCCGGGTCGTTTTCTTGGCGTTTATGGCGGCGGCTTTCGCTTTCTTGGCAGCCTCGTGGTCATACTTAACTTTCCAGAAGTCAGAGTTGGCCTGCAGACAGGTAAAAACAAGATAAAGAGTCGGGCAAGTATTAAAACAATACGGCTGGGAAAATACAAAGGAGAGAAATAACAATATCCTTACTTCTGGCACCGGGTTAAGCTGGCAGAAGGGGTTTAACCCGACGACACTGCAATCTTCGTATTTCCCGTTCACCAGAAGAGTTGACATTGAAACAATATCTTCTTCTGTTAATTGAACGGGGTTGTCACGAAGAGAGTCATCCGGGCCTCCACCATACTCATACATCAGCTTTGATCGATGGCTTAAGGGGATGACCCGCCATGAGATCCAGCAGCGGGTCAGATCAACTCCAGTTAACTCGTTCCCTAACAGAGCATTAATCCTTTTTGATGGAGGGTATCAGCCTCTTGCGTTCAGCGGCAGTAAGCTTGTCGGGAAGCGTGAACTTGGAGTCAAGACGATCGGGGCGATAACCCGGCAGTGGTTTCTCGTTCGCCGGCGAAATGTCTTGGCAGTAGAACCAAGTCTGGTTCCAGTCCTTTGGGTGACTTGGTAAGACTATGAGAGGGAAGACAGCACCCTGCCAGCGCTGAATTGAGATGCCTCCGAGTTCTAAGCTGAGGCCGTTGGTGCACTCGTTCTGACGATTCAGATAAAAGTATTCTCTAAACAACTCCACGGTCGGCTCTTGTTGAAGATATACCTCACAGAGCACTTGGAAGTTACAGATGTCAGATATGGAATTGGGCCCGATATCTTGAGGGTGGAGTTTGAAAAAGTGGAGGACATCTCTGAAGAACTTTGAGCCGGGCGATGAGAAGCCATGGCTCATGTGGTCAGTAAAAACAATTACTTCGCCGTCTCTTGGATTGGGCCGTTCTTCTTCCGAGTCAGGGGCACAGTAAGTCATGACGGTTTTTGCTGGCAGAAATCCTATGGTGAAGAACTCTTTCAAACGTTCCTCAGTTACGGTTGAGGGAACCCAGTTACAGATGGTTGGTGCTTTGGACGGCATGGTGTGCAAAGAAGAACTGAAAAGAAAAGCAACATGCCGGTTTAGTTTAATGGTGAGATTGACAGTTAAGTGATGAAGATGCAAACAAGTAATGGCAGCTTAGTTAAGGGCTAATGACATATAAGGAAAATTAAGCCGGCATGATAAGCCGCCATGACTACAGATATTTGAAGAAGGCAATTTCAGCTAAGTGTTGAGACAAACAAGTTTCCTAAATTGTTTGGTATTATTCCAGATCAAATGGCTATTCAAAATGGAAAAAAATTCTAGACCTAAAAAAGTTCAGCGCAAAAGAGTATGTAAGTTCTAATGCAGCCTTTGAAACAGAGAAAGGGATCTGTGGATCAAGAAAAGGCACAAGAACACTACCGCACGAGCATATATATATATATATATATATATATATATATATATATATATATATATATGTATGTATTTGGATCAAGAAGAGGCCTGCAGTGGAAAAACTACAAGGGACTGCAAGGAACTCGGAAGAACACGAAAGAATCTGGAAACCCTAAGTGCAGATCTGAGAAGTGAAAAGAAGAGAACTTACAGTCACAGGTCTTCTGCGGAGGTCGCCGCTGTTCTCTGGATCGGTTCAGGTTGATGCAGCGGCCAACATCGACGGAGACGGAGGTGAAGCGCGGCGGCGGCAAAGCTTGAGCAGCAGGGGGTGCGCGAGAGGAAGAAGATGGAGCGATAGAGGAGAATGAGGAAGGTCGAGGCGTGCCTATTTATAAGGGAAATATGCGAACAGACAGGCATGAAAATCGAGGAGAGCCGAATAATGGTTATCTAGCTACATAGACGCCTCGATTCTCAGGAAGCATTAAAGATAAAAGATCCATTGGGAGATGACATCATGAAAGTTTTTTGCGTTTTCAAGAGATGACGTCATGGCGGGTTACAAAAACTTTAGCGAAGATAAGAAGATGGATTTTGGTCTAAGTATTGAAGATTGACAAAGAATGAAATTCAAAGTCAACATGGGGCCTAATGTGTGGGATATTATTATCAGACATGACCCGCCCAGGAGGGGCTGGGTCAGCCCCAATGGCGGGTTGCGCTAGAAGCCCAGTAAACATTCAAGACGATAGTTTATTAAACCTTATAGAAGGCCCAAGGGCCTGGAGGCGGCTTAAGGCCCGATATTGTAAACTGCCGTATGTAAGGAAAGACTTGTGAAGAAAGGCATGTAAAGGAAGTCACCGAGTCGGACACAATTATGAGCCGGCCGGGACTCTGTAGGCCACCAGGTGTCAACCCATGTATATAAGGGGACGACCCTGTGGCGGCTTAGGGCAGGAAACAACAGATCGATAACCAAGCCGGCGAGTTGAGCCTCTTGGTGATCGAAACCCCAGCAATACCAATCCCAACTAGACGTAGGATTTTACCTTCATCGTAAGGGGCCGAACTAGTATAAAACCCTCTCGTGTCCTTTGTCCCGATTAACCCCTTTAAGCTTCCTAGTGCTATGGCCCTACGACTAAGTCCTTGCTCTAGGACATCTGCCATGACAATTCCACGACAGGTAGCTAATCCGCTCTTCCTCCTTTTGTTCTTTGCTCTCCTCATCATCTTTTTCATCCAATGAGCCCACAGTTTCATCAATTCCTTCTTCCATAGACTCCTGCAAAATATTAGTCTCTTCTTGGACAGCGGAGGAGTCCTCAATATATGGTTTAACATAGGCATTAGAAGCATAATTATCACAATAATATTTAAGTATGGCAAAATTTTCAGATTTGTACAGAGTAGCATCATACTTTTCGATCAAAGAAGCAATTTCATAAGCACCCTTAAAAGCAACAAATTCTTCAATTTGTTGAACATCATAGTAATTATAAACACCCTTAGCATACGAAGATACGATTCCATTATCACTAAACTCACATTGGTAGGGAAGGTGTTTCTTAGGGTCTTCAGAACAACAAGTAAAATCATATATTTCACATAAATTCCAAGCATGACATTGCAAACAATGAATTTGATCTAGTAAAAGTTTCCATTTCTGAGTCAAGCGATAATCCCTAAAGTATTAACGTTGATCCAACGTGTCTCCCATTACATAATTGAATGGGGTTTTCTTAGGATTATTAAAGTAGTGCATAATATCTTTCACATAATGAGCATCGAGGGTTTTAGGAGGTTCCCCATCTCCATGAGTAGCAAGTAAACCTAATTTTTTGGTATTTCATGTTCCATATCCATAACTAAAGATAGAGAACAACTTAGAACAAAAATAAAAATTACTTAGTGATAAAGCAAACAAGCACACACGAGAATATTCACCCCACGCTATAAGTCCCCGGTAACGGCGCTAGAAAAAGGTCTTGATAACCCACAAGTATAGGGGATCAATTGTAGCCTCTTTCTATAAGTAAGAGTGTCAATCCCAATGAGGAGCTAAAGGTAGAACAAATACTCCCTCAAGTTCTATCGACCACCGATACAACTCCATGCACGCTTAACGTTCGCTTTACCTAGAACAAATATGAAACTAGAAGTACTTTGTAGGTGTAATGGGATAGGTTTGCAAGAATATAAAGAGCACGTAAAAAAACTAGGGGCTGTTTTAGGTAAAGAAGCAATAAAGTTAGTATAGCGAGTGTGGAAAAGTGGTGGTAGGAGTAGCGAAATTGTCCCCGAGCAATTGACTACTTACTAGACCGATAGCAAGTTTTATGTGGGAGAGGCCACTTCTAGCATGTCATCCCTGACTTGGAATTTTATGCACTTATGATTGGAACTATTAGCAAGCATCAACTACTAATGTGCATTAAGGTAAAACCCAACCATAGCATTAAGATATATTGCCCCCCCCCCTTCAATCCCGTACACATCATTTTCTATGCTAGGTTAAAGCTTCTGTCACTCTTGCCCTCCAATACATAGTCCTACCAACATACAACTAACCCTATGGTGTGATCCACGCGCATTCTCATATGATGGGCACCAAAGGACAGCAACATAACCACAAGCAAATTAAAACAATCATAGCAATTCACCAATTACCGATAGGACAACGAAAATCTACTCAGACATCATAGGATGGCAACACATCATTGGATAATAATATGAAGCATAAAGCACCATGTTCAAGTAGAGGGTACAGCGGGTTGTGGGAGAGTGGACCACTATAGATAGATGGGGGAAGGTGATGAAGATGTTGGTGAATATGACGGAGGTGTTGGTGTAGATCGCCGTCACACGATGATGGCCCCGGCGGCGTTCCGGCGCCATCGAGAAAGAGGGGGAGAGAGCCCCCTTCTTCTTCTTCTTCCTTAACCTTCTCCCTAGATGGGAGAAAGGTTTCCCCTCTGGTCCTTGCATTCCATGGCATGGGAGGGGCGAGAGCCCCTCCTAGATTGGATATGTCTCTCTGTCTCTCTCTGTTTCTGCGTTCCTGATTCCGCCCTTTCACCGTATCTTATATTCCCAGAGATCCGTAACTCTGATTGGGCTGAAATTTTAACACGATTCTTATCCAGATATTGGCTTTCTTGCGGCGAAAGAAGGGCACCAACCGCCTTACGGGGTGGCCACGAGGGTCAGGGGGGCGCTCCCTGCCTCGTGGCCCCCTCAGGCATCGTCTCGCGTTGATTCTTCTTCCCAAAAATCACATATATTCCAAAAAATCTTCGTAAGTTTTTATCCCGTTTGGACTCCGTTTGATATGGATTTTCTGCGAAACAAAAAAAAATGCAACAAACAGGAACTGGCACTGGGCACTGGATCAATATGTTAGTCCCAAAAATAGTATAAAAATTTGTCAAAAGTATATGAAAGTTGTATAATATTGGCATGGAACAATCAAAAATTATAGATACGACGGAGACGTATCACCCACAAGTACCAATTTGAGGTTTTGGGACAAAGATAATACAAGAGATGAACTAGGTTTTGAGTTGAGATGGTGCTAGTGAAGATGTTGATGAAGATTGGTCCTCCCATGATGAGAGGATCGTTGGTGATGTTGATGGCTTCGATTTCCCCCTCCCAAAGGGAAGTGTCCCCTGGGGAATCGCTCCGCCGGAGAGCAAAAGTGCTCCTACCCAGGTTTCGCCTCGAGACGGCGACGCTTCGTCCCGAAAGTCTTCTCTTATTTTTTTTCTAAGTCAAAACCTTTCATATAGCAGAAGATGGGCACTGGAGGCTAGCTATGGGCCTCACAATGCATCAGGGCGCGCTCAGGGTGGTGGCAGCGCCCTGTTGCCTTGTGGGCAATTGGTAGCCCCCTCTGGTATTTCTTTGCTCCCATATTTTTTATATATTCAATAAAAAAATCTCCATGAAGTGTCACGTCATTTGGAGCTCTGTATAATAGGTATCTCCGTTGTAGCTCTTTTAGATCCAGAATTTCAGCTGCCAGTAATCTCCCTCTCCATGTAAATCTTGCAAATTAAGAGATAAAAACATTAAAATTGCGTCATAAAGTGGAATAGTGATCAAACACAATATAAATAACAGTAGAAAAACATGATGCAAAATGGACATATCAATCGTCCCCTTCAACTTGGATGAAGAGTGCATATTAGCCTTCAAACAACTGAATAAATCCTTAATCGCAACGCCTGTTACCAAGTCACCAAAGTGGGATCAACCATTTGAGATCATTTGTGAAACGAATAACAATGTGGAAAGCGTTGTACTAGTCCGATACAAAGCCGACCAATTTCGGGCTAGTTTGGTTGCTACCATGGGCTCCACATGAAGGAAATATGCCCTAGAGGCAATAATAAAGTTGTTATTTATATTTCCTTATATCATGATAAATGTTTATTATTCATGCTAGAATTGTATTAACCAGAAACTTGATACATGTGTGAATACATAGACAAAACAAAGTGTCCCTAGTATGCCTCTACTTGACTAGCTCGTTAATCAAAGATGGTTAAGTTTCCTGACCATAGACATGTGTTGTCATTTGATGAACGGGATCACATCATTAGGAAAATGATGTGATGGACAAGACCCATCCGTTAGGTTAGCATAATGATCATTAAGTTTTATTGCTATTGCTTTCTTCATGACTTATACATATTCCTTTGACTATAAGATCATGCAACTCCCGGATACCAGAGGAACACCTTGTGTGCTATCAAACGTCACAATGTAATTGGGTGATTACAAAGATGCTCTACAGGTGTCTCCGAAGGTGTTTGTTGGGTTGGCATAGATCGAGATTAGGATATGTCACTCCGAGTATCGGAGAGGTATCTCTGGGACCTCTCGGTAATGCACATCACGATAAGCCTTGCAAGCAATGTGACTAATGAGTTAGTTGCGGGAAGATGTATTACGAAACGAGTAAAGAGACTTGCCAGTAACGAGATAACTAGGTATGAAGGTACCGACGATCAAATGTCGGGTAAGTAACATACCAATGACAAAAGGGAATAACGTATGTTGTCATTGCGGTTTGACCGATAAAGATTGCTACCTCTTGAGCACTGCGTTGGTTTTCCCTTGCAGAGGAAAGGGTGATGCAGTAAAGCAGCGTAAGTATTTCCCTCAGTTTTTGAGAAGCAAGGTATCAATATAGTAGGAGACCACACGCGAGTCACCTCGTACCTACACAAACAAATAAGAACCTCGCAACCAACGCGATAAAGGGGTTGTCAATCCCTTCACGACCACTTGCAAGAGTGAGATCTGATAGAGATAATAATAATAAGATAAATATTTTTGTTATTTTTATGATATAGATTGAAAGTAAAGATTGCAAAATAAAATATATTGGAAACTTGTATAATGGAAAATAGACCCGGGGGCCATAGGTTTCACTAGTGGCTTCTCTCAAGATAGCATAAGTATTACAATGGGTGAACAAATTACTGTCGAGCAATTGATAGAAAAGCGAATAATTATGAGAATATCTAGGCATGATCATGTATATAGGCATCACATCCGTGACAAGTAGACCGACTCCTGCCTACATCTACTACTATTACTCCACACATCGATCGTTATCCAGCATGCATCTAGAGTATTAAGTTCATAAGAACAGAGTAACGCCTTAAGCAAGATGACATGATGTAGAGGGATTTATTCATGCAATATGATATAAATCCCATCTTTTTATCCTCGATGGCAACAATACAATACGTGTCGTTTCCCCTACTGTCACTGGGATCGAGCACCGCAAGATTGAACCCAAAGCTAAGCACTTCTCCCATTGCAAGAAAGATGAATCTAGTAGGCCAAACCAAACTGATAATTCGAAGAGACTTGCAAAGATAAACCAATCATACATAAAAGAATTCAGATAAGATTCAAATATTGTTCATAGGTAATCTTGATCATAAACCCACAATTCATCGGATCTCGACAAACAAACTGCAAAAGAAGATTACATCGAATAGATCTCCAAGAGAATCAAGGAGAACTTTGTATTGAGATCCAAAGAGAGAGAAGAAGCCATCTAGCTACTGGCTATGGACCTGAAGGTCTGAAGTAAACTACTCACACATCACTGGAGAGGCCATAGAGTTGATGTAGAGGCCCTCCGTGATCAATGCCCCCTCCGGCGGAGCTCCGAAAAAGGCCCTAAGATGGGATCTCTTGGGTACAGAAGGTTGCGGCGTAGGAATTAGGTTTTCGTGGTGCTCCTGGATGTTTGCAGGGTACGTGGACTTATATAGGAGGAAGAAGTAGGTCGGTGGAGCAACGAGGGGACCACGAGGGTGGAGGGTGCGCCCAGGGGGGTAGGCGCGCCCCCTGCCTCGTGGCCTCCTCGATTGTTTCTTGACGCCCACTCCAAGTCTCCTGGATCACGTTTGTTGAGAAAATCACGTCCCGAAGGTTTGATTCCGTTTGGACTTCGTTTGATATTCCTTTTCTGTGAAACACTGAAATAGGCAAAAACAGCAATTTGGGTTGGGCCTCCGATTAATAGGTTAGTCCCAAAAATGATATAAAAGTGTAAAATAAAGCCCATTAACATCCAAAACAGATAATATAATAGCATGGAACAATCAAAAGTTATAGATACGTTGGAGACGTATCAAACATCCCCAAGCTTAATTCCTGCTCGTCCTCGAGTAGGTAAATGATAAAAAGGAATTTTTGATGTGGAATGCTTTCTAACATACTTCTCAATGTAATTTTTCTTTATTGTGGCATGAATATTCAGATCCAAAAGATTCAAGATAAAAGTTTAATATTGACATAAAAACAATAATACTTCAAGTATACTAAATAAGCAATCATGTCTTCTCAAAATAACATGGCCAAAGAAAGTTATCCCTACAAAATCATATAGTCTGGCTATGCTCTATCTTCACCACACAAAATATTTAAATCATGCACAACCCCGATGTCAAGCCAAGCAATTGTTTTGTACTTTTGATGCTCTCAAACTTTTTCAATTTTCACGCAATATATGAGCACGAGCCATGGATATAGCACTATATGTGGAATAGAATGGTGGTTATGGAGAAGACAAAAAGGAGAAGATAGTCTCACATCAACTAGGCGTATCAACAGGCTATGGATATGCCCATCAATAGATATCAATGTGAGTGAGTAGGGATTGCCATGCAACGGATGCACTAGAGCTATAAGTGTATGAAAGCTCAACAAAAGAACTAAGTGGGTGTGCATCCAACTTGCTTGCTCATGAAGACCTAGGGCAATTTTGAGGAAGCCCATCATTGGAATATACAAGCCAATTTCTATAATGTAAAATTCCCACTAGTATATAAAAGTGATAACATAGGAGACTCTCTATCATGAAGATCATGGTGCTACTTTGAAGCACAAGTGTGGAAAAAGGATAGTAACATTGTCCCTTCTCTCTTTCTCTCTCATTTTTTATTTGTTTGGGCCTTCTTCTTTTTTCCTCTTTCTTCTTCTTCTTTTTTTCGTCTGGAGTCTCATCCCGACTTGTGGTGGAAACATAGTCTCCATCATCCTTTCCTCAGTGGGACAATACTCTAATAATGATGATCATCACACTTTAATTTACTTACAACTCAAGAATTACAACTCAATACTTAGAACAAAATATGACTCTATGTGAATGCCTCCAGCGGTGTACCGGGATGTGCAATGATGCATGAGTGACATGTATGAAATTATGAACGGTGGCTTTGCCACAAATACGATGTCAACTACATGATCATGCAAGCAATATGACAATGATGAAGCATGTCATAATAATGGAATGGTGGAAAGTTGCATGGCAATATATCTCGGAATGGCTGTGGAAATGCCATAATAGGTAGGTATGGTGGCTGTTTTGAGGAAGGTATATGGTGGGTTTATGGTACCGGCGAAAGTTGCGCGATACTAGAGAGGCTAGCAATGGTGGAAGGGTGAGAGTGTGTATAATCCATGGACTCAACATTAGTCATAAAGAAGTCACATATTTATTGCAAAAATCTATTAGTTATTGAAACAAAGTATTACGTGCATGCTCCTAGGGGGTAGATTGGTAGGAAAAGACCATCGCTCGTCCCCGACCGCCACTCATAAGGAAGACAATCAATAAACAAATCATGCTCCGACTTCATCACATAACGGTTCACCATACATGCATGCTACGGGAATCACAAACTTTAACACAAGTATTTCTCAAATTCACAACTACTCAAGTAGCATGACTCTAATATCACCATCTCCATATCTCAAAACAATTATCAAGTATCAAACTTCTCATAGTATTCAATGCACTTCTATAAAAGTTTTTATATTATTCCTAAAAGAAAATTTCCATGTTGTTCTAAAGGACTCTAAAAATAAATATAAGTGAAGCATTATAGATCAATTATTTCTATAAAATAAAAACCACCGTTATCTAAAAGATATAAGTGAAGCACTAGGGCAAAAACTATATAGCTCAAAAGATATAAGTGAAGCACATATAGTATTCTAATAAATTTCAAATCATGTGAGTCTCTATCAAAAGGTGTGTACAGCAAGGATGATTGTGGTAAACTAAAAAGCAAAGACTCAAATCATACAAGACGCTCCAAGCAAAACACATATCATGTGGTGAATAAAAATATAGCTCCAAGTAAAGTTACCGATAGACGAAGACAAAAGAGGGGATGCCTTTCGGGGCATCCCCAAGCTTAGGATTTTTGGTGTCCTTTAATTTTACCTTGGGGTGCCATGGGAATCCCCAAGCTTAGGCTTTTTCCACTCCTTGTTCCATAATCCATCAAATCTTTACCCAAAACTTGAAAACTTCACAACACAAAACTCAAAATAGAAAATCTCGTGAGCTCTGTTAGCGAAAGAAAAGAAAACACCACTTCAAGGTACTGTAATGAACTCATTCTTGATTTATATTGGTGTTAAACCTACTGTATTCCAACTTCTCTATGGTTTGTAAACTCTTTTAATAGCCATAGATTCATCAAAATAAGCAAACAACACAAGAAAAACAGAATCTGTCAAAAACAGAACAGTCTGTAGTAATCTGTAGCTAACGCAAACTTATAGAACCCCAAAAATTCTAAAATAAATTGCTGGATGTGAGGAATTTATCTATTAATAATATCCAAAAAATAATTAACTAAATAGCACCTTCCAAATAAAAATGGAAGCAATTCTCGTGAGCGCTAAAGTTTCTGCTTTTTACAGCAAGATCAAAAAGACTTTCCCAAAGTCTTCCCAACGGTTCTACTTGGCACAAACACTAATTAAACACAACTAAAATAGAGGCTAGATAAATTATTTATTACTAAACAGGAGCAAAAAGCAAGGAATAAAAATAAAATTGGGTTGCCTCCCAACAAGCGCTATCGTTTAACGCCCCTAGCTAGGCATAAAAGCGAAGATAGATCTAGGTATTGCCATCTTTGGTAGGCAATCCATAAGTGGCTCTCATAATAGATTTATATGGTAATTTAACTTTCTTTCTAGGGAAGTGTTCCATGACTTTCCTTAATGGAAATTGGAATTTAATATTCCCTTCCTTCATATCAATATGCACCAATCGTTCCAAGGAAAGGTCTACCAAGAATAATAGGACATGAAGGATTGCAATCTATATCGAGAACAATGAAATCTACAGGCACATGATTCCTATTTGCAACAATAAGAACATCATTAATCCTTCCCATAGGTTTCTTAATAGTGGAATCCGCAAGATGCAAGTTTAAAGAACAATCATTAAAATCACGGAAACCTAGCAAATCACACAAAGTTTTGGGAATCGTGGAGACACTAGCACCCAAATCACACAAAGCATAACACTCATGATCTTTAATTTTAATTTTTATTGTAGGTTCCCACTCATCATAAAGTTTTCTAGGGATAGAAACTTTCAACTCAAGTTTTTCTTCATAAGATTGCATCGAAGCATCAACGATATGTTTAGTAAAAGCTTTTTTTTGACTATAAGCATGAGGAGAATTTAGCACGGATTGCAACGAGGAAATACAATCTATAAAAGAGCAATTATCATAATTAAATTCCTTGAAATCCAAGATAGTGGGTTCATTGCTATTTAAAGTTTTAACCTCTTCATTCCCACTTTTAACAATTTTTGCGTCAAGATATAAAAACTCTGAATTTTTGGGACGCCTTCTAACTAAAGTTGACTCATATTCAGTCCCATCATTATCAAGATTCATATTGTAAAACAAAGATTTAATAGGGGACACATCAATAACTTTTAGATCTTCATCCTTATTATCATGAAAACTAGAAGAACACGCTTTCACAAAGCAATCTTTCTTAGCACGCATCCTAGCGGTTCTTTCTTTGCACTCATCAATGGAAATTCTCATGGATTTGAGAGACTCATTGATATCATGCTTAGGTGGAATAGATCTAAGTTTCAAAGAATCAACATCAAGAGAAATTCTATCCACGTTCCTAGCCAACTCATCAATCTTAAGCAATTTTTCTTCAATCAAAGCATTGAAACTCTTCTGCGAAGTAATAAATTCTTTAATACTAGATTCAAAATCAGAGGGCATCTTATTATAATTTCCATAAGAATTGTTGTAGGAATTACCATAATTATTAGACGAATTGCTAGGAAACGGCCTAGGATTAAAATTACCTCTATACGCGTTATTACCAAAATTGTTCCTACCAACAAAATTCACATCCATAGATTCATTATTATTCTCAATCAAAGTAGACAAAGACATATCACTAGGACCAGTAGGAGCACTCTTATTAGCAAACAATTTCATAAGTTCATCCATCTTTCCACTCAAAACATTAATCTCTTCAATTGCATGCACTTTTTTACTAGTAGATCTTTCAGTGTGCCATTGAGAATAATTAACCATAATATTATCTAGGAGTTTGGTAGCTTCTCCTAAAGTGATTTCCATAAAAGTGCCTCCCGTGACCGAATCTAGAAGATTTCTAGAAGCAAAATTCAATTCGACATAAAAATTCTGTATAATCATCCATAAATGCAAACCATGTGTAGGGCAATTACATATCATTAATTTCATCCTCTCCCAAGATTGTGCAACATGTTCATGATCAAGTTGCTTAAAATTCATAATATCGTTTATGAGAGAGATGATCTTAGCGGGAGGAAAATACTTAGAGATAAAAGCATCTTTGCACTTATTCCATGAATCAATACTATTTTTAGGCAAAGACGAAAACCAAGCTTTAGCATGATCTCTAAGCGAAAACGGAAATAGCTTAAGTTTAACAATATCATTATCCACATCTTTCTTCTTTTGCATATCACACAAATCAACAAAGTTGTTTAGATGGGTAGCGGCATCTTCACTAGGAAGGCCAGAAAACGGATCTTTCATGACAAGATTCAGCAAAGCAGTATTAATTTCACAAGATTCGACATCGATAAGAGGAGCAATCGGAGTGCTAATAAAATCATTATTGTTGGTATTGGCAAAGTCACACAATTTAGTATTATCTTGAGCCATTGTGACAAGCAGGCAATCCAACACACAAGCAAACAAGAAAACAGGCAAAAAGGCAAATAGAAAAAGAGAAGGGGAACGGAAAAAGAGGGCGAATAAAACGGCAAGGGTGAAGTGGGGGAGAGGAAAACTGTTGGGGAACATAGTAATTTCAAAAAAAATCCTACACACACGCAAGATCATGGTGATGCATAGCAACAAGAGGGGAGAGTGTTGTCTACGTACCCTCGTAGACCGTTCGCGGAAGCGTTATATCAACGCGGTTGATGTAGTCATACGTCTTCACGTCCGACCAATCCAAGTACCGAAAGCATGGCACCTCCGAGTTCTGCACATGTTCGGCTCGGTGACGTCCTCGCCTTCTCAATCCAGCAAGAGGGGCGAAGTAGTAGATGAGTTCCGGCAGCACGACGGCGTGGTGACGGTGTTGGTGAAGAACAATCTCCGCAGGGCTTCGCCTAAGCACTACGAAAACTATGACGGAGGATAAACTAGAGGGGACGGGGTTGCCGGCACACGGCTTGGTGTCTCTTGATGTGTCTTTGGTGCTAGCCCTACCCCTCTATTTATATGTTGAGCCCTGGGGTCGAAACTTGGAGTAAAAGCCTCCTCAAAGTCGGTTTCACCCGAAAGGCAAGAGTCCTTCTCGGACTCCAGGGCTAGACGCCAGGGTTCCCGGCGTCTACCCCCTAGACGCCAGGGTTCCCGGCGTCTACCCCCTAGACGCCAGGGTTCCTGGCGTCTAGCCTCTGGTCTCCGCAAAACTTCCTTTTGCACTTTCCAAAAGCCTCGTGGGCTTTCCCCTTTGGCCCAGATAAAGTGTTCTCATGCCCAAAAATTTCGGGAAACATCCGAAACCCCTTCCGGTGAATTCCAGAACCCTTCCGGAGATCAAACACTACTATCCACATATCAACCTTTACTTCCGGACCATTCCGGAGTTCCTCATCATATCTGTGATCTCATCCAAAACTCCGAACAACATTCGGTCACCAACATACATAACTCACATAGTACTATATCGTCAATGAACGTTAAGCATGCGGACCCTACGGGTTCGAGAACTATGTAGACATGACCGAGACACCTCTCTGGTCAATAACTAATAGCAGGACCCGGATGCCCATATTGGCTCCTACATATTCTACGAAGATCTTTATCGGTCAGACCGCATAACAACATACGTTGTTCCCTTTGTCATCGGTATGTTACTTGCCCAAGATTCGATCGTCGATATCTCAATACCTAGTTTAATCTCGTTACCGGCAAGTCTCTTTACTCGTTCCGTAATACATCATCCCGCAACTAACTCATTAGTTGCAATGCTTGCAAGGCTTATAATGATGTGCATTACCGAGTGGGCCCAGAGATACCTCTCTGACAATCGGAGTGACAAATCCTAATCTTGAAATACGCCAACCCAACAAGTACCTTTGGAGACACCTGTAGAGCACCTTTATAATCACCCAGTTACATTGTGACGTTTGGTGGCACACAAAGTGTTCCTCCGGTAAACGGGAGTTGCATAATCTCATAGTCATAGGAACATGTATAAGTCATGAAGAAAGCAATAGCAACAAAACTAAACGATCAAGTGCTAAGCTAACGGAATGGGTCAAGTCAATCACATCATTCTCCTAATGATGTGATCTCGTTAATCAAATGACAACTCATGTCTATGGTTAGGAAACTTAACCATCTTTGATCAACGAGCTAGTCAGGTAGAGGCATACTAGTGACACTCTGTTTGTCTATGTATTCACACATGTATTATGTTTCCGGTTAATACAATTCTAGCATGAATAATAAACATTTATCATGAAATAAGGAAATAAATAATAACTTTATTATTGCCTCTAGGGCATATTTCCTTCAGTCTCCCACTTGCACTAGAGTCAGTAATCTAGATCACATCGCCATGTGATTTAACATCAATAGTTCAAATCACCATGTGATTAACACCCATAGTTCACATTGTCATGTGACCAACACCCAAAGGGTTTACTAGAGTCAATAATCTAGTTCACATCGTTATGTGATTAACACCCAAAAGAGTACTAAGGTGTGATCATGTTTTGCTTGTGAGAGAAGTTTAGTCAACGGGTCTGCAACATTCAGATCCGTATGTATTTTGCAAATTTCTATGTCAACAATGCTCCGCACAGAGCTACTCTAGCTAATTGCTCCCACTTTCAATATGTATCCAGATTGAGACTTAGAGTCATCTGGATCCACGGGTCTGCAACATTCAGATCCGTATGTATTTTGCAAATTTCTATGTCAACAATGCTCCGCACAGAGCTACTCTAGCTAATTGCTCCCACTTTCAATATGTATCCAGATTGAGACTTAGAGTCATCTGGATCAGTTTTAAAACTTGCATTGTTGTAACCCTTTACGACGAACCTTTTGTCACCTCCAGTAAGGATAATTTTGACCAATGTCCAGTGATCTACTCCTAGATCACTATTGCACTCCCTTGCCAAACTCAGGGCAGGGTATACAATAGGTCTGGTACACAGCATGGCATACTTTATAGAACCTATGGTTGAGGCATAGGGAATGACTTTCATTCTCTTTCTATCTTTTGTCGTGGTGGGGCTTTGAGTCTTACTCAATTTCACACCTTGTAACACAGGCAAGAACTCTTTCTTTGGCTGTTCCATTTTGAACTATTTCAAAATCTTGTCAAGGTATGTACTCATTGAAAAACTTATCAAGCGTCTTGATCTATCTCTATAGATCTTGATGCTCAATATGTAAGCGGCTTCACCGAGGTCTTTCTTTGAAAAACTCCTTTCAAACATTTCTTTATGCTTTGCAGAATAATTCTACATTATCTCCGATCAACAATATGTCATTCACATATAGTTATCAGAAATGTTGTAGTGCTCCCACTCACTTTCTTGTAAATATAGGCTTCACCGCAAGTCTATATAAAACTATATGCTTTGATCAACTTATCAAAGCGTATATTCCACCTCCGAGATGCTTGCACCAATCCATAGATGGATCGCTGGAGCTTGCATATTTTGTTAGCACCTTTAGGATTGACAAAACTTTCTTACTGCATCATATACAACTCTTCTTTAATAAATCCATTAAGGAATGTAGTTTTGTTTATCCATTTGCCAGATTTCATAAAATGTGGCAATTGCTAACATGATTCAGACAGACTTAAGCATAGATACGAGTGAGAAACTCTCATCGTAGTCAACACCTTGAACTTGTCGAAAACCTTTTGCGACAATTCTAGCTTTGTAGATAGTAACACCACTATCAGCGTCCGTCTTCCTCTTGAAGATCCATTTAATCTCAATGGCTCGCCGATCAATGGGCAAGTCAATCAAAGTCCATACTTTGTTCTCATACATGGATCTCATCTCAGATTTCATGGCCTCAAGCCATTTCACGGAATCTGGGCTCATCATCGCTTCCTCATAGTTCGTAGGTTCGTCATGGTCAAGTAACATGACCTCCAGAACAGGATTACCGTACCACTCTGGTGTGGATCTCACTCTGGTTTACCTACGAGGTTTCGGTAGTAACTTGATCTGAAGTTACATGATCTTCATCATTAGCTTCCTCACTAATTGGTGTAGTAGTCACAGGAACAGATTTCTATGATGAACTACTTTCCAATAACGGAGCATGTACAGTTACCTCATCAAGTTCTACTTTCCTCCCACTCACTTCTTTCGAGAGAAACTCCTTCTCTAGAAAGACTCCGAATTTAGCAACAAAAGTCTTGCCTTCGGATCTGTGATAGAAGATGTACCCAACAGTCTCCTTTGGGTATCCTACGAAGACACATTTCTCCGATTTGGGTTTGAGCTTATTAGGATGAAACTTTTTCATATAAGCATCGCAGCCCCAAACTTTAAGAGACGACAGCTTAGGTTTCTTGCCAAACCATAGTCCATACGGTGTCGTGTCAACGGATTTAGATGGTGCCCTATTTAACGTGAATGTCGTTGTCTCTAATGCATAACCCCGAAAAGATAGTGGTAGATCGGTAAGAGACATCATAGATTGCACCATATCTAATAAAGTACAATTATGACGTTCAGACACACCATTACACTGTGGTGTTCCAGGTAGCATGAGTAGTGAAACTATTTCACATTGTTTTAACTGAAGGCTAAACTCGTAACTCAAATATTTTACTTCTGCGATCATATCGTAGAAACTTTTATTTTTGTTACGATGATTCTCCACTTCACTCTGAAATTCTTTGAACTTTTCAAATGTGTCAGACTTGTGTTTCATCGAGTAGATATACTCATATCTGCTCAAATCATCTGTGAAGATCAAAAAATAATGATACCTGCCGTGAGTCTCAATATTCATCGGACCACATACATCAGTATGTATGATTTTCAACAAATCTTTTGCTCGCTCCATTGTTCCGGAGAACGGAGCCTTAGTCATCTTGCCCATGAGGCATGGTTCGCAAGCATCAATTGATTCATAATCAAGTGATTCCAAAAGTCCATCAGCATGGAGTTTCTTCATGCGCTTTAAACCAATATGACCTAAACGGCAGTGCCACAAACAAGTTGCACTATTATTATTAACTTTGCATCTTTTGGCTTCAATTTTATGAATATGTGTATCATTACGATCGAGATCCAACAAACCATTTTCGTTGGTGTGTATGACCATAGAAGGTTTTATTCATGTAAACAGAACAACAATTGTTCTCTAACTTAAATGAATAACCGTATTGCAATAAACATGATCAAATCATATTCATGTTCAACGCAAACACCAAATAACACTTATTTAGGTTCAACACTAATCCCGAAAGTATAGGGAGTGTGCGATGATTATAATATCAATCTTGGAACCACTTCCAACACACATCGTCACTTCACCCTTAACTAGTCTCTGTTCATTCTGCAACTCCTGTTTCGAGTTACTACTCTTAGCAATTGAACTAGTATCAAATACCGAGGGGTTGCTACGAACACTAGTAAAATACACATCAATAATCTGTATATCAAATATACTTTTGTTCACTTTGCCATCCTTCTTATCCGCCAAATACTTGGGACAGTTCCGCTTCCAGTGACCAGTCCCTTTGCAGTAGAAGCACTTAGTCTCAGGCTTTGGACCAGACTTGGGCTTCTTCACTTGAGCAGCAACTTGCTTGCCATTCTTCTTGAAGTTCCCTTTCTTTCCCTTTGCCCTTTTCTTGAAACTAGTGGTCTTGTTAATCATCAACACTTGATGTTCTTTCTTGATTTCTACCTTCATCGATTTCATCATCATGAAAAGCTCGGGAATCGTTTTCATCATCCCTTGCATACTATAGTTCATCACAAAGTTCTACTAACTTGGTGATGGTGACTAGAGAATTCTGTCAATCACTATTTTATCTGGAAGATTAACTCCCACTTGATTCAAGTGACTGTAGTACCCAGACAATCTGAACACATGCTCACTGCTTGAGCTATTATCCTCCATCTTTTAGCTATAGAACTTGTTGGAGACTTCATATCTCTCAACTCGGGTATTTGCTTGAAATATTAACTCCAACTCCTAGAACATCCATATGATCCATGACGTTCAAAACATCTTTGAAGTCCCGATTCTAAGCTGTTAAGCATGGTGCACTAAACTATCAAGTAGTCATCATATTGAGCTAGCCAAACATTCATGATGTCTGCATCTGCTCCTGCAATAGGTCTCTCACTTTAGCGGTGCATTAAGGACATAATTCTTCAGTGCAACAATGAGGATAAACCTCAGATCACGGATCCAATCCGCATCATTGCTACTAACATCTTTCAACTTAGTTTTCTCTAGGAACACATAAAAAATAAAAGAGGGGAGCTAAACGCTAGCTATTGATCTACAACATAGATATGCTAATGCTACCAGGACAAAGATCATGATAAACTAAAGTTCAATTAATCATATTACTTAAGAACTCCCACTTAGATAGACATCCCTCTAATCATCTAAGTGATCACGTGATCCAAATCAACTAAACCATAATCGATCATCACGTGAAATGGAATAGCTTTCAATGGTGAACATCATTATGTTGATCATATCTACTATATGATTCACGCTCGACCTTTCGGTCTCAGTGTTCCGAGGCCATATCTGCATATGCTAGGCTCGTCAAGTTTAACCTGAGTATTCTGCGTGTGCAAAACTGGCTTGCACCCGTTGTATGTGAATGTAGAGCATATCACACCCAATCATCACGTGGTGTCTTGGCACGATGAACTGTAGCAACGGTGCATACTCAGGGAGAACACTTATACCTTGAAATTTAGTGAGAGATCATCTTATAATGCTACCGCCGTACTAAGCAATATAAGATGCATAAAAGATAAACATCACATGCAATCAATATAAGTGATATGATATGGCCATCATCATCTTGTGCCTTCGATCTCCATCTCCAAAGCACCATCATGATCACCATCGTCATCGGCTTGAGACCTTGATCTCCATCGTAGCATCGTTGTCGTCTTGCCAACTATTGCTTCCAGGACTATCGCTACCACATAGTGATAAAGTAAAGAAATTACATGGCGATTGCATTTCATACAATAAAGCGACAACCATATGGCTCTCGCCAGTTACCGATAACTTTGTTACAAAACATGATCATCTCATACAACAATTTATATAATCATGTCTTGACCATATCACATCACAACATGCCCTGCAAAAACAAGTTAGATGTCCTCTACTTTGTTGTTGCAAGTTTTACGTGGCTGCTACGGTCTTAGCAAGAACCGTTCTTACCTATGCATCAAAAACCACAACGATTTTTCGTCAAGTGTGTTGTTTTAACCTTCAACAAGGATCGGGCGTAGTCACACTCGATTCAACTAAAGTTGGAGAAACAGACACCCACTAGCCACCTGTGTGCGAAGCACGTCGGTAGAACCAGTCTCATGAATGCGATCATGTAATGTCAGTCTGGGCCACTTCATCCAACAATACTGCCGAATCAAAGTATGACATGCTGGTAAGCAGTATGACTATTATCGCCCACAACTCTTTGTGTTCTAATCGTGCATATAACATCTAAGCATAGACCTCGCTCGGATACCAGTGTTGGGGAACACAGTATTTCAAAAAATTCCAACGATCACACAAGATCTATCTAGGAGATGCATAGAAATGAGAGGGGGAGAGTGTGTCTACATACCCTCGTAGACCGAAAGCGGAAGCGTTTAGTAATGCGGTTGATGTAGTCGAATGTCTTCGCGATCCAACCGATCAAGTACTGAACGCACTGCACCTCCACGATCCGCACACGTTCAGCTCGGTGACGTCCCTCGTACTCTTGATCCAGCTGAAGCCTAGGGTGAGTTCCGTCGAAGCATCGTTGTCATCTCGCCAACTATTGCCTCTACGACTATCGCTACCGCTTAGTGATAAAGTAAAGCAATTACATGGCGATTGCATTTCATACAATAAAGCGACAACCATATGGCTCCTGCCAGTTGCCGATAACTGTGTTACAAAACATGATCATCTCATACAATAAAATTTAGCATCATGTCTTGACCATATCACATCACAACATGCCCTGCAAAAACAAGTTAGACGTCCTCTACTTTGTTGTTGCAAGTTTTACGTGGCTGCTACGGGCTGAGCAAGAACCGTTCTTACCTACGCATCAAAACCACAACGATAGATTGTCAAGTTGGTGCTGTTTTAACCTTCACAAGGACCGGGCGTAGCCAGACTCGGTTCAACTAAAGTTGGAGAAACTGACACCCGCTAGCCACCTGTGTGCAAAGCACGTCGGTAGAACCAGTCTCGCGTAATGTCGGTCCGAGCCGCTTCATCCAACAATACCGCCGAACCAAAGTGTGACATGCTGGTAAGCATTATGACTTATATCGCCCACAACTCACTTGTGTTCTACTCGTGCACAACATCAACGCATAAAACCTAGGCTCGGATGCCACTGTGGGGAACGTAGTAATTTCGAAAAAATTCCTACGCACGCGCAAGATCATGGTGATGCATAACAACGAGAGGGGAGAGTGTTGTCTACGTACCCTCGTAGACCGTTCGCGGAAGCGTTATATCAACGTGGTTGATGTAGTCGTATGTCTTCACATCCGACCGATCCAAGTATCGAAAGCACGGCACCTCCGAGTTCTGCACACGTTCGGCTCGGTGACGTCCTCGCCTTCTCGATCCAGCAAGAGGGGCAAAGTAGTAGATGAGTTCCGGCAGCACGACATCGTGGTGACGGTGTTGGTGAAGAACAATCTCCGCAGGGCTTCGCCTAAGCACTACGAAAACTATGACGGAGGATAAACTAGAGGGGACGGGGTTGCCGGCACACGGCTTGGTGTTTCTTGATGTGTCTTTGGTGCTAGCCCTACCCCTCTATTTATATGTTGAGCCCTGGGGTTGAAACTTGGAGTAAAAGCCTCCTCAAAGTCGGTTTCACCCAAAAGGCAAGTGTCCTTCTCGGACTCCAGGGCTAGACGCCAAGGTTCCCGGCGTCTACCCCCTAGACGCCAGGGTTCCTGGCGTCTAGCCTCTGGTCTCCGCAAAACTTCCTTTTGCACTTTCCAAAAGCCTCATGGGCTTTCCCCTTTGGCCCAGATAAAGTGTTCTCGTGCCCAAACATTTCGGGAAACATCCGGAACCCCTTCCGGTGAATTCCGGAACCCTTCCGGAGATCAAACACTACTATCCACATATCAATCTTTACTTTCGGACCATTACGGAGTTCCTTGTCATATATGTGATCTCATCCAAAACTCCGAACAACATTCGGTCACCAACATACATAACTCACATAGTACTATATCGTCAATGAACGTTAAGCGTGCGGACCCTACGGGTTCGAGAACTATGTAGACATGACCGAGACACCTCTCTGGTCAATAACCAATAGCGGGACCTGGATGCCCATATTGGCTCCTACATATTCTACGAAGATCTTTATCGGTCAGACCGCATAACAACATACGTTGTTCCCTTTGTCATCGGTATGTTACTTGCCCGAGATTCGATTGTCGGTATCTCAATACCTAGTTCAATCTCGTTACCGGCAAGTCTCTTTACTCGTTCCGTAATACATCATCCCGCAACTAACTCATTAGTTGCAATGCTTGCAAGGCTTATAATGATGTGCATTACCGAGTGGGCCCAGAGATACCTCTCCGACAATCGGAGTGACAAATCCTAATCTCGAAATACGCCAACCCAACAAGTACCTTTGGAGACACCTGTAGAGCACCTTTATAATCACCCAGTTACATTGTGACGTTTGGTGGCACACAAAGTGTTCCTCCGGTAAACGGGAGTTGCATAATCTCATAGTCATAGGAACATGTATAAGTCATGAAGAAAGCAATAGCAACAAAACTAAACGATCAAGTGCTAAGCTAATGGAATGGGTCAAGTCAATCACATCATTCTCCTAATGATGTGATCTCGTTAATCAAATGACAACTCATGTCTATGGTTAGGAAACTTAACCACCTTTGATCAACGAGCTAGTCAAGTAGAGGCATACTAGTGACACTCTGTTTGTCTATGTATTCACACATGTATTGTGTTTCCGGTTAATACAATTCTAGCATGAATAATAAACATTTATCATGAAATAAGGAAATAAATAATAACTTTATTATTGCCTGTAGGGCATATTTCCTTCAAAAACGAGAGGCAAATGGCAAATAATGTAATGCGGAGGATAAGAGTTGTGATGGGTACTTGGTATGTCTTGACTTGGCGTAGATCTCCCTGGCAACGGTGCCAAAAATCCTTCTTGCTACCTCTTGAGCACTGCGTTGGTTTTCCCTTGAAGAGGAAAGGGTGATGTAGTAAAGCAGCGTAAGTATTTCCCTCAGTTTTTGAGAAACCAAGGTATCAATCCAGTAGGAGACCACGCGCGAGTCACCTCGTACTTGCACAAACAAATAAGAAACCCGCAACCAACGCGATAAAGGGATTGTCAATCCCATCACGGCCACTTGCAAGAGTGAGATCTGATAGAGATAATAATAATAAGATAAATATTTTTGGTATTTTTATGATATAGATTGGAAGTAAAGATTGCAAAATAAAATAGATTGGAAACTTGTATAATGGAAAATAGACCCGGGGGCCATAGGTTTCACTAGTGTCTTCTCTCAAGATAGCATAAGTATTATGGTGGGTGAACAAATTATTGTCGAGCAATTGATAGAAAAGCGAATAATTATGAGAATATATAGGCATGATCATTTATATAGGCATCATGTCCGTGACAGGTAGACCGACTCCTACCTGCATCTACTACTATTACTCCACACATCGACCGCTATCCAGCATGCATCTAGAGTATTAAGTTCATAAGGACAGAGTAACGCCTTAAGAAAGATGACATGATGTAGAGGGATAAACTCATGCAATATGATATAAATCCCATCTTTTTATCCTCGATGGCAACAATACAATACGTGTCGTTTCCCCTACTGTCACTGGGATCGAGCACCGCAAGATTGAACCCAAAGCTAAGCACTTCTCCCATTGCAAGAAAGATCAATCTAGTAGGCCAAACCAAACTGATAATTCGAAGAGACTTGCAAAGATAAACCAATCATACATAAAAGAATTCAGAGAAGATTCAAATATTGTTCATAGATAATCTTGATCATAAACCCACAATTCATCGGATCTCGACAAACACACCGCAAAAGAAGATTACATCAAATATATCTCCAAGAGAATCGAGGAGAACTTTGTATTGAGATCCAAAGAGAGATAAGAAGCCATCTAGCTACTAGCTATGGACCCGAAGGTCTGAAGTAAACTACTCACACATCACCGGAGAGGCCATGGAGTTGATGTAGAGGCCCTCCGTGATCAATTCCCCCTCTGGCGGAGCTCCGGAAAAGGCCCCAAGATGGGATCTCTTGGGTACAGAAGGTTGCGGCGGTGGAATTAGGTTTTCGTGGTGCTCCTGGATGTTTGCAGGGTACGTGGACTTATATAGGAGGAAGAAGTAGGTCGGTGGAGCAACGAGGGGCCCACGAGGGCGGAGGGCGTGCCCCCTGCCTCGTGGCCTCCTCGATTGTTTCTTGACGCCCACTCCAAGTCTCCTGGATCATGTTTGTTGAGAAAATCACGTCCCCGAAGGTTTCATTCCATTTGGACTTCGTTTGATATTCCTTTTCTGCGAAACACTGAAATAGGCAAAAAACAACAATTTGGGATGGGCCTCCGGTTAATAGGTTAGTCCCAAAAATGATATAAAAGTGTAAAATAAAGCCCATTAACATCCAAAACAGATAATATAATAGCATGGAGCAATCAAAAATTATAAATACGTTGGAGACGTATCAAAGATCTTCGTAGAATATGTAGGAACCAATATGAGCATCCAGGTTCCGCTGTTGGTTATTGACTGGAGATGTGTCTCGGTCATGTCTACATAGTTCTCGAACCCGTAGGGTTTGGACGCTTAACATTCGATGACGATTTGTATTTTGAGTTATGTGTTTTGGTGTTCGAAGATTTTTTGGAGTCCCAAATAAGATCACGGACATGACAAGGAATCTTGAAATGGTCGAGAGGTAAAGATTGATATATTGGACGATAGTATTCGGACACCGGAATGGTTCCGGAATGTTTCAGGTATTTTTCGGAGTACCGGGAGGTTACCGGACCCCCGGGGGAAGTAATGGGCCTACATGGGCCATGGGGGGAGAGAGAGGGGAGCCCACAAGGGGTGGCGTGCGCCCCCCCATGGGCTGTCCGAATTGGACAAGGGGAAGGGGGCGCGGCCCCCCTTTCCTCCCCCCTCTCCCTCTCCTTCCTCCTTCCCCCCATGGCGCGCCCCCTATGGTCGGCCTCCTCCCTCTCCTCCTTTATATACGGGGGCAGGGGGCACCCCAAAGCACATCAATTGTTCTTAGCCGTGTGCGGTGCCCCCCTCCACAGTTTACTCCTCCGGTCATATTGTCGTTGTGCTTAGGCGAATCCCTGCACGGATCACATCACCATCACCGTCACTACGCTGTCGTGCTAATGAAACTCTCCCTCGACACTTTGCTGGATCAAGAGTTCAAGGGACGTCATCGAGATGAACGTGTGCTGAACTCGGAGGTGTCGTACGTTCGGTACTTGATCGGTTGGATCGCGAAGACGTTCAACTACATCAACCGCGTTAACCTAATGCTTCCGCTTTCGGTCTACGAGGGTACATGGACACACTCTCCCCCTCTCGTTGCTATGCATCTCCTAGATAGAACTTGCGTGTTCATAGGAACTTTTTGGAAATTGCATGCTATGTTCCCCAACAGTGGCATCTGAGCCAGGTCCATGCGTAGATGATATGCACGAGTAGAACACAAAGAGTTGTGGGCGATAATAGTCATACTGCTTACCACCAATGTCTTATTTTGATTTGGCGGTATTGCTGGATGAAGTGGCTCAGACCAACCTTACATGACCACGTTCATGAGACCGGTTCCACCGACAGGCATGAAACTTGTTTTGCATAAGGGTGGCTGGCGGGTGTTTGTTTCTCCAACTTTAGTTGAATCAAATTTGAGTACGGCCGGTCCTTGTTGAAGGTTAAAACAGCACACTTGATGAAAAACCATTGTGGTTTTGATGCATAGGTAAGAACGGTTCTTACTAGAAGCCCGTAGCAGCCACGTAAAACTTGCAACTACAAATTAGAGGACATCTAACTTGTTTTTGTAGGGCATGTTGTGATGTGATATGGTCAAGACATGATGTGATATATTTTGATGTATGAGATGATCATGTTTTGTAAAAGTTGTCGGCAACTGGCAGGCGCCTTATGGTTGTCGCTTTATTGTATGAAATGCAATCGCCATGTAATTGCTTTACTTTATCATTATGCGTTAGCGATAGTCATAGAAGCAATAGTTGGCAAGACAACAACGACACTACGATGGAGATCAAGGTGTCAAGCCGGTGACGATGGAGATCATGACGGTGCTTTGGAGACAGAGATCAAAGGCACAAGATGATGATGGCCATATCATGTCACATATTTTGATTGCATGTGATGTTTATATTTTATGCATCTTATTTTGCTTAGTACGGCGGTAGCATTATAAGATGACCCATCACTAAATTTCAAGGTATAAGTGTTCTCCCTGAGTATGCACCATTGCGACAGTTCATTGTGCTGAGATAGCACGTGATGGTCGGGTGTGATAAGCTCTACGTTCACATACAACGGGTGCAAGACAGTTTTGCACATGCAGAATACTCATGTTAAACTTGATGAGCCTAGCATGTACAGACATGGCCTCGAAACACTAAGACCGAAAGGTCGAACGTTAATCATATAGTAGATATGATCAACATAGAGATGTTCACCATTGAAAACTACTACATCTCACGTGATGATCGGACATGGTTTAGTTGATATGGATCACGTGATCATTTAGATGACTCAAGGGATGTCTATCTAAGTGGGAGTCCTTAAGAAATATGATTAATTGAACTTAAAATTTATCATGAACTTAGTCCTGATAGTTTTTGCATATCTATGTTGTAGATCAATGGCCCGTGCTACCGTTCCCTTGAATTTTAATGCGTTCCTAGAGACAGCTAAGTTGAAAGATGATGGTAGCAACTACACAGACTGGGTCCGTAACTTAAGGATTATCCTCATTGCTGCACAGAAGAATTATGTCCTTGATGCACCGCTAGGTGCAAGGCCTGCTGTAGGAGCAACTTCGGACATTATGAACGTCTGGCAAGCTAAATCTGATGACTACTCGATAGTTCAGTGTGCCATGCTTTACAACTTAGAATCGGGACTTCAAAGACGTTTTGAACATCGTGGACCATATGAGATGTTCCGGGAGTTGAAGTTAATATTTCAAGCAAATGCTCGAGTTGAGAGATATGAAGTCTCCAACAAGTTCTATAGCTGCAAGATGGAGGAGAACAGTTATGTTAATGAACACATACTCAGAATGTCTGGATACCATAACCACTTGACTCAGCTGGGAGTTAATCTTCCGGATGATAGTGTTATTGACAGAGTTCTTTAATCATTGTCACCAAACTATAAAGTCTTCGTGATGAACTATAATATGCAAGGGATGGAAAAGACTATTCCCGAGATCTTCGCAATGCTTAAAGCTGCGGAGGTAGAAATAAAGAAGGAGCATCAAGTGTTGATGGTTAACAAGTCCACTAGTTTCAAGAAAAATGGCAAAGGAAAGAAGGGGAACTTTAAGAAGAATAGCAAGCAAGTTGCTGCTCCCCGGAAGAAACCCAAGTCTGGACCTAAGCCTGAAACTGAGTGCTTCTACTACAAAGGGACTGGTCACTGGAAGCGGAACTGCCCCAAGTATTTGGCGGATAAGAAGGATGGCAAAGTGAAAGGTATATTTGATATACATGTTACTGATGTGTACCTTACTAATGCTCATAGTAGCGCCTGGGTATTTGATATTGGTTCTGTTGCTCATATTTGCAACTCGAAACAGGGGTTACAGATTAAACGAAGATTGGCTAAGGACGAGGTGATGATGCGCGTCGGAAATGGTTCCAAGGTCGATGTGATCGCCGTCGGCATGCTACCTCTACATCTACCTTTGGGATTAGTTTTAGACCTGAATAATTGTTATTTGGTGCCAGCGTTGAGTATGAACATTATATCTGGATCTTGTTTAATGCGAGATGGTTATTCATTTAAATTAGAGAATAATGGTTGGTCTATTTATATGAGTAATATCTTTTATGGTCATGCACCCTTGATGAGTGGTCTATTTTTGTTGAATCACGATCGTGGTGATACACATATTCATAATATCGATGCCAAAAGATGCAAAGTTAATAATGATAGTGCAACTTATTTGTGGCACTGCCGTTTAGGTCATATTGGTGTAAAGCGCATGAAGAAAACACCATGCAGATGGGCTTTTGGAATCACTTGATTATGAAGCACTTGATTCTTGCAAACCATGCCTCATGGGCAAGATGACTAAGACTCTGTTGTCCGGAACAGTGGAGCGAGCCACTGACTTATTGGAAATAATACATACGGATGTATGCGGTCCGATGAGTGTTGAGGCTCGCGGCAGGTATCGTTATTTTCTGACCTTCACAGATGATTTGAGCAGATATGGGTATATCTACTTAATGAAACACAAGTCTGAAACATTTGAAAAGTTCAAAGAATTTCAGAGTGAAGTGGAAAATCATCGTAACAAGAAAATAAAGTTTCTACGATCTGATCGCTGAGGCGAATATTTGAGTTACGAGTTTGGTCTTCATTTGAAACAATGTGGAATAGTTTTGCAACTCACGCCACCTGGAACACCACAGCGTAATGGCGTGTCCGAACATCGTAACCGTACTTCATTAGATATGGTGCAATCTATGATGTCTCTTACCGATTTACCACTATCGTTTTGGGGTTATGCATTAGAGACAGCTGCATCCATGTTAAATAGGGCACCATCTAAATCTGTTGAGACGACGCCATATGAATTTTGGTTTGGCAAGAAACCAAAACTATCGTTTCTTAAAATTTGGGGTTGCGATGCTTATGTGAAAAAGCTTCAGCTTGATAAGCTCGAACCCAAATCGGAGAAGTGCATCTTCATAGGATACCAAAATAAACTATTGGGTACACCTCCTATCACAGATCCTAAGGTAAGATATTTGTTGCTAAGAATGGATCCTTTCTAGAGAAGGAGTTTCTCTCGAAAGAAGTGAGTGGGAGGAAAGTAGAACTTGATGAGGTAGTTGTACCTTCTCTCGAATTAGTAAGTAGTTCATCACAGAAATCAGTTCCAGTGATGCCTACACCAATTAATGAGGAAGCTAATGATGATGTGAAACTTCGGATCAAGTTACTACCGAACCTCTTAGGTCAACCATAGTACGTTCCACACTAGAGTGGTACGGTAATCCTGTTCTAGAAGTCATGTTACTAGACCATGACGAACCTACGAACTATGAGGAAGCGATGATGAGCCCAGATTCCACGAAATGGCTTGAGGCCATGAAATCTGAGATGGGATCCATGTATGAGAACAAAGTATGGACTTTGGTTGACTTTCCCGATGATTGACAAGCCATAGAGAATAAATGGATCTTCAAGAAGAAGACTTCCACTGATGGTAATGTTACTATCTACAAAGCTTGACTTGTTGCGAAAGGTTTTCGACAAGTTCAAGGAGTTGACTACAACGAGACCTTCTCACCCATAGCGATGCTTAAGTATGTTTGAATCATGTTAGCAATTGCCGCATTTTATGATTATGAAATTTGGCAAATGGATGTCAAAATTGCATTCCTTAATGGATTTCTTAAAGAAGAGTTGTATATGATGCAACCAGAAGGTTTTCGACAAGTTCAAGGAGTTGACTACAATGAGACCTTCTCACCCGTAGCGATGCTTAAGTATGTTTGAATCATGTTAGCAATTGCCGCATTTTATGATTATGAAATTTGGCAAATGGATGTCAAAATTGCATTCCTTAATGGATTTCTTAAAGAAGAGTTGTATATGATGCAACCAGAAGGTTTTTTTGATCCTAAAGGTGCTAACAAAGTGTGAAAGCTCCAGCGATCCATTTATGAACTGGTGCAAGCCTCTCGGAGTTGGAATATATGCTTTGATAGTGTGATCAAAGCATATGGTTTTATACAGACTTTTGTAGAAGTCTGTATTTACAAGAAAGTGAGTGGGAGCTCTATAGCATTTCTAATATTATGTGTGGATGACATATTGTTGATTGGAAATGATATAGAATTTCTGGATAGCATAAAAGTATACTTGAATAAGAATTTTTCAATGAAAGACCTCGGTGAAGCTGCTTATTGATACGTCTCCAACGTATCTATAATTTTTTATTGTTCCATGCTATTATATTATCATCCTTGGATGTTTTATATGCATTTATATGCTATTTTATATGATTTTTGGGACTAACCTATTAACCTAGAGCCCAGTGCCAGTTTCTGTTTTTTCCTTGTTTTTGAGTATCGCAGAAAAGGAAAATCAAACGGAGTCCAATTGACCTGAAACTTCACGGAACTTATTTTTGGACCAGAAAAGGTCATGGAGTAAAAGAGTTGGGCTAGAAGAGTCCCGGGCTGCCCACGAGGGTGGGGGCGCTGGGCGCGCCTCCCTACCTCGTGGACAGCCCGGAGACCCCCCTGACTTGTTCTCGACGCCAAAACCTCTTATATAACCCAAAACTTCTAGAAAGAAACCTAGATCGGGAGTTCCGCCGCCGCAAGCCTCTGTAGCCATCGAAAACCAATCTAGACCCGTTCCGGCACCCTGCCGGAGGGGGGAATCCCTCTCCGGTGGCCATCTTCATCATCCCGACGCTCTCCATGACAAGGAGGGAGTAGTCCACCCTCGGGGCTGAGGGTATGTACCAGTAGCTATGTGTTTGATCTCTCTCTCTCTCTATTCTTGATTCGGCACGATCTTGATGTATCGCGAGCTTTGCTATTATAGTTGGATCTTATGATGTTTCTCCCCCTCCACTCTCTTGTGATGAATTGAGTTTTCCCTTTGAAGTTATCTTATCGGATTGAGTCTTTAAGGATTTGAGAACACTTGATGTATGTCTTGCATGTGCTTATCTGTGGTGACAATGGGATATCGGGTGATCCACTTGATGTATGGTTTGGTGATCAACTTGCGAGTTCCGTGACCTCGTGAACTTATGCATAGGGGTTGGCACATGTTTTCGTCTTGACTCTCCGGTAGAAACTTTGGGGCACTCTTTGAAGTTCTTTGTGTTGGTTGAATAGATGAATCTGAGATTGTGTGATGCATATCGTATAATCATACCCACGTATACTTGAGGTGACATTGCAGTATCTAGGTGACATTAGGGTTTTGGTTGATTTGTGTCTTAAGGTGTCATTCTAGTACGAACTCTAGGATAGATTGAACGGAAAGAATAACTTCATGTTATTTTACTACGGACTCTTGAATAGATCGATAAGAAAGGATAACTTTGAGGTGGTTTCGTACCCTACCATAATCTCTTCATTTGTTCTCCGCTATTAGTGACTTTGGAGTGACTCTTTGTTGCATGTTGAGGGATAATTATATGATCCAATTATGTTATTGTTGTTGAGAGAATTTGCACTAGTGAAAGTATGAACCCTAGGCCTTGTTTCCTAGCATTGCAATACCGTTTACGCTCACTTTTACCACTTGCTACCTTGCTGTTTTTATATTTTTTTAGATTACAAAAACCTTTATCTACCATCCATATTGCACTTGTATCACCATCTCTTCGCCAAACTAGTGCACCTATACAATTTACCATTGTATTGGGTGTGTTGGGGACACAAGAGACTCTTTGTTATTTGGTTGCAGGGTTGTTTGAGAGAGACCATCTTCATCCTATGCCTCCCACGGATTGATAAACCTTAGGTCATCCACTTGAGGGAAATTTGCTACTGTCCTACAAACCTCTGCACTTGGAGGCCCAACAACGTCTATAAGAAGAAGGTTGTGTAGTAGACATCAAGCTCTTTTCTGGCACCGTTGTTGGGGAGGTTAGCGCTTGAAGGTATATCTTTAGATCTTGCAATCGAATCTTTTTGTTTCTTGTTTTATCACTAGTTTAGTCTATAAGAGAAAATTACAAAAAAATGTAATTAAGGTTACCTCATATGCTTCATCTTTTTAATATCTTTCATGAAAATAAGGATTCCGATAATTGTGCCAAAGTGTTAGAAGAAGAATGCATTAGAATGTTTGGCACTAAATCTTTGTATGATGAGCATGATTGCAATGTTGTTAGTACGAACTCTTTGAATATCCATGATACTAATAATGATTGCACTAGTCATGATGAAAATGTCTCTTATAAGCATGTCAATTTTTGTGGAGTGCATAGAGTTTGCAAGTACACACCAAATAGGGAAGATAGATTTTGCAAGAGGCATAAGTATTTAGAAACTAAATGGTTGCAAGAAAGGCTAGATGTTTGTGCTGAAAATTTAAATTTTCTTAGCCATCCTTGTGAACTTTGCAATGAACGTGGTCATTTAAATATCCAATGCAAATTGTTTCATGATCGAATTGTGTCCAAAAATTGTGATGACTTGATTTCCCTTGCACATCATAATGAACTTAGCTTGCTTTTGGGTTATGAAGAAATGAAACGTATAACTAAGGATATTCTAGAATTTGCCCTTGATAAAGTTCTTGATTTTGATCTAAAGGAAATTTATATGTATTGTGCGGTGAATTGCATTGAAAATCCTTATATTGCCAATTATATAAAGACAAGAAAACAAATAGAAGATGAAGAGAATACTAATGAAAGGGAAGAGACCTCCCAATATCCTCCTATTATTTCTTATGATGAATCAGGTAACGAGAAGAAGCCTTCTATTCAACCAATCTCATTAATAAGGAGCTCCAAAAAGAGGATTAAACCCAAATATGATGTGGAGAAGAAAAAGAAAAGACGGAGAAGCAAAGGTAAAAAGGCATCCTTCCCAAATGATGTTGCTCCGATTACTCATTGTGATGATGATAATTGCTATATTATTGGTGCTATCCATACTATCAACGATGAGAGTGATTATGCTGATGATATTAAAAGGCCCAAGCTTGGGGATGCTATATTTGATGAGAATGACATGTTTGAGAATGTATTTGCTGCAATTAATATTTGTCCAAAGCTTGGGGATGCTATGATTAATGAAGATGATATTTTTAGTCTCCCAAGTGTTGACGAGTAAATTTATTATGATGATAGCATGCCTCCTATTTATGATGATTATATTGATGAAAATGGGTTTGGAAGAGTGTCAACTTTAGGAAGTAATGATCCCACTATTTTGGAGGGTGTTGAATCTTATTATGACAATTATAAAAGTGGATTTGGAGAGGTCATGACTTTATTTAGTAATGATTCCACTATCTTGGAAGAGGTTTCGATCGATTATGATGAGAACAAAGTTGCTACTTATGATAATTATTGTGATGATACTTATGCTATAAAAAGTAGTGATGATTATATTTATAAATTTGTCATGATTATGATTACCGTTTTTCTGAATTTTATTCTTTCAATGTGAATTTTATTCTTTCAATGTGAATTTTATTCTTTCAAGTAAAGCGTCGTGGGGGATCTACGTGTGAAGCGGAGTACATAGCTGCTTCGGAAGCAGCAAATGAAGGAGACTGAATGAAGGAGTGCATATCCGATCTAGGTGTAATACCTAGTGCATCGGGTCCAATGAAAATCTTTTGTGACAATACTGGAGCAATTTTCTTAGTGAAGAAATCCAGATTTCACAAGAGAACCAAACACATCAAGAGACGCTTCAACTCCATCCGCGACCAAGTCAAGGAGGAATACATAGAGATTTGCAAAATACATACGGATCTGAATGTTGCAGACCCGTTGACTAAGCCTCTTCCATGAGCAAAACATGTTCAACACCAAGACTTCATGGGTGTTAAAATCATTACAATGTAATTTAGATTATTGACTCTAGTGCAAGTGGGAGACTGAAGGAAATATGCCCTACAGACAATAATAAAGTTGTTATTTATATTTTCTTATATCATGATAAATGTTTATTATTCATGCTAAAATTGTATTAACCGAAAACTTGTTACATGTGTGAATACATAGACAAAACAAAGTGTCACTAGTATGCCTCTACTTGACTATCTGTGTGCGGTGCGGTGCCCCCTCCACAGTTTACTCCTCCGGTCATATTGTCGTAGTGCTTAGGCGAAGGCCTGCGCGAATCACATCGCCATCACCGTCACCACGCCGTCATGCTGACGAAATTCTCCCTCGACACTTTGCTGGATCAAAAGTTCGAGGGACGTCATCGAGCTGAGCGTGTGCTGAACTCGAAGGCGCCGTACGTTCTGTACTTGGTCGGTTGGATCGCGAAGACGTTCGACTACATCAACCGCGTTAACCTAACGCTTCCGCTTTCGGTCTACTAGGGTACGTGGACACACTCTCCCCCTCTTGTTGCTATGCATCTCCTAGATAGATCTTGCGTGTTCGTAGGAAATTTTTTGAAATTACATGCTACGTTTCCCAACACCACGTTTGGAAAAAAACCGTTACTTGGCCAAGCCATGAACATCTGTAAATTATTGTATGAACAGGCTAACCTGAAGATTGATTGGACAGACTAGTGTGAAGAAAAATTGTTGAAGTCTGGCCCCATGAATGGTTAAGTGTGCTAAAAAGAAAATCTTGAATTGTATTGCTGATGTACCATGGATGATGGTCTCAGGCAGTAATTAGCATCCATACCGGATGCCCAGTCACTTGAAAATGGACGACTCAGTGAGGCTCACCACAACTCTCAAGTTTCAAGGCCAAGCCGGCTCTCCCTGTCCAAAACAACAAGAAAACAATTTCTCCATGAATCTTGGCAGGCACCAGGCCAGACACGCTGTGACGAGGACATGAACCAAACAAACCATTCGTGCCGAACGATCTCATGCCAAGTGAGGGGAAGAAACTGAGGGTGCAAACCAAACAAGGTCTAGGCTAGCTTTAGGTTTCACTCTAGCCAGAGAAATATCTATCAGGATGGCAAGCAAACAACCAAATGGTTCCAGCAAATCCATCGAAATATGACATGGGAGCAAACATTCAGAAATAGCCAATGGGTCTCGGGTCCCGTTCGCATCCAAATTGAAAAAATAAAAAAAATATCAAAAAGACTAATATTTTTAAACTTTTTTGTAACAAACATGATTTAATATTGTCGTGATATCCATTCGAGGGGAGTAGATTGGTTTAGTAACCACATATCTCAATCACGAACCGAAGTCAGTCTTCATTACACTTTGTTTGTTGTTCTGTTGTTTTTGGTTTGCCCCATGTATTTATTTGCCTTGTGTTAATATCAAGTGAAAAGTCTCCCGAGGGCCTTTCTAGACATACATTTTTTTGAGAATACCACGAGAGTCATTCCTCGGCGATTTTTTTCACATGAGTATTTCATAGGTTGCAAAAAAGTTTCATAATTTTTGACTTCTTTTTTGTTTTTTCTAAATTTGTTTTTCCATTTTGGGGGCATCGGCCTCCATCTTTCAAAGATCGGCGTCCAGCAAACATTTGGCTAATACTTCCTTCGACCGGGTTTATTAGACCCTTTTTATTTAAGCCAAAGTTTGACCATGAATTCAACTAATAAAATGTAAACTATATGTCACAAAAATTATACCTTTGAAAACCGTTTTCAAATACAAATCATACAATATACTTTTTATACGATGTACTTTATGTATTTTCTGTTACATGATCAAAATTAGACTCAAAGTACAAAGTGGCCTAATAAACTCGGACGGAGATACCGCGGTCGGTCTTGTTGGTTAAATTTATGATTAAACTTAAATCTTAAAAAGCGCGGGCGCACTATATTATGTAATGAATGGGAGTAGTACTTACTACCTCCGTCCTGATTTATTAGCCCCCTTTGTAATTTGTGTCAAATTTTGATCATAAATTTAATTAATAAAATGTTAATGCATGTTATTAAAAAAATTATATCGTTAGATTCCTATTTGAACATATTTTTTATTGATATAATTTGCGATGACATGCATTGATATTTTATTAGTTAAATCTATGATTAAAATTTAACACTGAATATGAAGGAACCAATAAACCAGGAGGGAGTTAGTAACAGTTTGTAATTTACAAACACACGCAATCAGTGTAACACATTCAACGACTTGTCTCGCCGACGTAGCTTTGTCCTGAGCCCTCAGTCCGCCCCAATGCCCAGATGCACTTCTGAATTCTGACTTCTCTACGATGCATGTTGTTCACACCAACTCCCTAGGGTTTTAGTTCAACCAGGCCAAAACCTCCACGCCGCCGCCGCCGAAAATTCCTAGGCGGCGATGGCCATGGCCCGGCGTTCCGCCTCCCACCTCCTATCCTCCTTCCGCCCATTCTCCCTCCTCCTCCAGCCCCTCGCCGACGCCCCCTCGCCCGCGGCCGCGGCCGCAGCGGCGTCGGCCCGCCGGGCGATGTCCTCGGCGTCGGCTCTGCGGGCGCGGGGAGACGACAAGGAGTTGGCGCGGTGGCGCGAGTCCATGGATCGGATGCGGAACATCGGTATCTCCGCGCACATCGACTCCGGGAAGACGACGCTGACGGAGCGGGTCCTGTACTACACCGGCCGGATCCACGAGATCCACGAGGTGCGTGGCCGCGACGGCGTCGGCGCAAAGATGGACTCCATGGACCTCGAGCGCGAGAAGGGCATCACCATCCAGTCGGCAGCTACCTACTGTACCTGGAACGGATACCAGGTCCATTTCTCTCCTCTTCTCGCTCATTCTTGTAGCTGATCCATTTCCCTCTTCTGATCACTATTGTTTTATTCCTGGTTAAAGAAAATTGCATTGGGGTTTGAGTTAATGTCCAATCATATGACAAATCAACTGTGAAATAATAATGCTGTTACCTAACGCCATTCCAACATTTGGGGCTAACTGTAACTGTTTTTTGTTAATCAGTACGAGGCAGATAGCACATGTAACCTTGTTTCCTTTAAGCACTAACATATATGGTTGAAAAGCTTAATTGGCTGGTGTGCAAGGTCATACACCAAACGCTACGATATTTGGTAACTGATTAGCAAAGCTTATTCTCTCCTGGATATATCAATTTTTAGTTTTAACTAACATGTGGTATGTGTACGAACTCAAGTATTAACCTGTCACATGGAATTTAAATATTTAAACCAAGCTGACCAATATTTATGCCTCACACTAATATTTATGTTTTATTTATCATAAGTGGACAATAATTAGTTGCCATACTACTATTCATTAGTTGCAATTGAACCTATGCAATTTCGTGTTTTCACTCTGTCCTTGTAATCATTTTGATATTCCATCGAGCTCTTGAACCAGATCTTTCCTCTTTGAGTACCGCAGAAGTATATTGCTGCCGTAGCTTTGGTGTTTCTAGAATGCGCATCATGTTAAAGTGGTCTAGTCAACAATTTTGAGGCTGTAGATTTGTGCCAGCAAGGTGTTCCCTACAATTTATTGCTGCTTCTCAGGAGTTAGGTATATAAAGATGGGGGCTAATTTAACTAGGTTGGCTGTTGGCTTTTGCTTTCTCCACAGCATGTCCAGGCAATATGAAATGTGAGAAGAAAATTTTAAAAACCATCAATCAAGAATACTATGTGATGTCATTCATGCAATTGCAAAAGAAAAAGATGCAAGGAGAATGTGATTGGTGGTTTCATTCTTAAACACGTCAGCATTGTTGATGCCACAAATGAAGTAGCCCCATTAACTATACCAAAACCGTGGTCAGGCGAGGAATGGAGCAAATGGCAAATATCCACATGATAGAGATGTAAATTGCCGAACATGGACGAGTTGCCAGCCACTACCAAATAGCCATTATTCTTGTTCAAGTGGAGTACCACATGTGAATTCTCCCGAGCCATTATTAGTGGAGACGTAATTGCTTCATGACAGTAGACCATTTGAAAGAATCAAAGGAGTGGTTTTGATAGACATCTATTTCATGGCAAGTGGCAACTATCGATGTGGGTTGAATGAGCTACCCGAGTCAACTCGTGCTAGTCCCACCCGCTTCTTTAATAGCTGTTTCCCGGAACACAGCTCCCCCTGCCACTGGGCTTCAAACTAGGATCTGTGGGTTGGGGTCAGTATGATTGGTTGAAGCAGATACACCAAAACCATGCATGAATCTAGTACCAGTAGAACTTTAGAATTGCCCCCCCAGAAGCAACCTTTTTTGTTGTCATGTATACAACCATTGATCACTATCCCTTGTATTGTCTTGTCTGAATGCTTTTGTTTTGACCCATCTTACACTGTTCTTGTGTTCCATCGTTGCAGATTAATATCATCGATACCCCAGGTCACGTGGATTTCACTGTTGAGGTTGAAAGGGCCCTCCGTGTTCTTGATGGTGCTATACTTGTGCTATGTAGTGTTGGTGGTGTACAAAGTCAATCGATTACTGTTGATCGACAAATGAAAAGATATGAAATTCCAAGGGTTGCATTTATTAACAAGTTGGACCGCATGGGAGCTGATCCATGGAAAGTTCTCAACCAGGTGAGCATGAGTCTGACTTCTGTGGTCTATATGCACTGATGCTCTCTCATGATACTAAGAGGGGTGAGAGGCTTATGCAAAATGTCCCTTCTCTCTTTTCATGCTGGATTTTTCCCTCGTGGTGGAAGTGGGTAAAAGTCTGTGTTATCATTTCATTCCATGTCTTTATGTTGTATTTTCTGTGAGGACACACTTCTGTATGCCATGTTAGTATTGTACTGCTAGCTTAGTATTCTTATCGTGTTTAACACAGGGAAGGTGAAGGCAATAAATACTCTTCCTATTGCATTTGAATTCTGATGAAGTAGCAGTCAAGTATTTGCTACTTTGCTTTGCACTGAAGTGCTATCTGAAATGCACTGACGTCCTGGGTTCATTTCGAATATTTTATGCCCTTCATTGCTAAATCAGCTCATCTTTTATCTTGCATCCAGTTTAAAAATTCTTTTTGGAAGTACAAGGTATGGGTTAGGCGGTTCAAAGTAAAAGGGGAAAACAAGGACTTCACAAGTGCAAGGGCTGGCTTTGCATTCTTTTTTAGTATCTGCAATGTGGACCAAGCTTACATCTTAATGCTAGAGTTGCTGCATTTTGATATTACTGGAAATCATCATTCTTGTGCTTATTTTAAGGCTAGCCATTTTTTTCTGATAATTTTCAGTTTTTATAGTTCCGTGAGGTGACTTGCACTTGTCTGTTGTTGCTATCAGTTTCTATAGCTGAATTTTGCTTTTGTGTTCTATTGAAGGCTCGGGCCAAACTACGACACCAGAGTGCAGCTGTACAAGTGCCGATAGGATTGGAAGAGGAGTTTGAGGGCCTTGTTGATCTTGTGGAGTTGAAGGCTTTGAAGTTCGAGGGTGGAAGTGGGTGTGTCCCTGTTCTTACAAGCATTTAGTTGTGAGGGTTATTGGTATCTGGAATCTCGGATGACACATTGTTTGTAATGTGCAGACAGGAGGTTGTTACATCTGATGTCCCATCCAACATGCAAGATTTTGTAATGGACAAGAGACGTGAACTTATTGAAGTTGTTTCAGAAGTCGATGACCAGCTTGCAGAAGCTTTTCTTAATGATGAGCCAATAACAGCTAATGAGCTTAAGGTTCATCCAACTTCCATTATTATTTTCTGTTGTTTCTATATGCGTATATACCATTTCATGAAATGACTATATAAGCATACAATCCATCTGAAAATTATTCCAGATTGTAGCTACATCTTTTAAAACGGATGTAGCTGTAGCTGCTAAAAGCAACCTTTTTGAAGGAATAGAACGATTTTACCCCCTTGAATATTGCAGTTTGTGTGATTAAATATTGCCTTTGGTGTCTTATTTTCTTTTCGACCAGGCTGCTATCAGAAGGGCAACAGTAGCGCGCAAGTTCATACCAGTTTACATGGGAAGTGCATTCAAAAATAAGGTCCATGACTGCATTTTCCGTTCTTTATCTGGTTCTTTTTCATTTACTAGCTAAATTCTCGGACGTTGTTTTTTGTTATAGATTATTACTAGTTGTTTAAAAGCTTGTCCCACCATAGTCCCTGAGTTTTCGTAAAATAAAGTTTTTATCTCAAAATATACATTAATCGAATCAACTATATATGTCCTCGATAGAATGGATGACAACTGTGGCAATTCCTAGTAACTTGGGTGGATGGAACGCCACGAACTTAGATCTTTATAAGAGGTAAAGATTTACAGTTTCATGTGTCTGTAATACTGAAAAGGACACAACCTTATTTAATTTGTATTAATAATATAAGAAGTAAACTTATAGTCTCTCTCTTTGCAAATAGACACTGTTATGGACATGGGGCACGGGTCTACAGTTTCCAACATGCAACTTACTCTTACTACTATTATGAATATGCTAGTAAAAATAGAAAATAACACTGCTTTCAAAATATTTTTCATAAAAAACTACTGATGCCATTTTCACTTCACTCTAAACTATTTTCCCATATGCACGAGTTGAAGTCAGAGAAGTTCAATCACACACTTTCTAGGAGGATGTCATCTATTTACAATGCAAGAATGGTTACAATTTAAGACTAAGCGCCCAAGAAATGTTACTTTGAGTTTGAGAAAGTGAAATCTTGTTGGAAGATCCGAAGATGTGCTAGGAAGCTAGGGTTTTTCACACGGGCCTTTATCGACCAGATCTGAGTCACCATTTTCCCTGTGCCATCACCTGGACCTGCGATGGCTGTTCTCGATCTTCACCGAGGCAACCTTGCTCTCGATCTCAAAATTCCCAATGCCTCTGTGTTCCAGCCTTGGTGTCGAGCTCATCTGCTGCTGTGGCCTCTTCTTGAAGTGCCACCCTTGCGGCCTCGCCTTCAAGCCCCAACCAAAGCTCTACTCTGTCCCCTTGCAGTGCAGTTCCTAGGTGGCTGGCGCAAAACTAAATACCGCTCGATCAAAACTAAAGAAAAAGATTCAAGAATAACATTTGACAAAATGATCAGCATAAAATGTTCAATTAAAGAGAAGATTTGATACAACAGTTTGATTACTTAATCAGTCAGCAGTATTTCTGGAGTAAGGCACATTGTTGCAAACAATCAAAGGCATACAACCTTGCTGCTATTTTAAGTGTTACAAAACTAGGCATTTGTTTTATGTCTTCTTTTACGATGTCGTCTATCATGTATGAATGTCTGAGATCTTTGTAGCCACCAATCCTCATCGTGTAATCTTGCCTGGAGTATAACTGTTCTTAGGGCCTTGTCAATTCCAGGGGACCGTCCTTAAGCACTAAATGGAGCACAATACTGTGATTAAGCAAACAGCAAACATGAAATACTGACGTTTAAGAACTAGGACTGTGATAGTCAGATCCATTTTACTATTTGTAATTACCTTATACTGGGTCGTTGGAGTACTGTAGATTAAACACTGCTCTCATGCATGCACTTCATGCAAGTCATTAGAGCCTGACTTTAAAGAAGTGTAGAAAGATAGTAACATAATTGAGCCTTTGCTTTGCGTTTGTTCTCTCCCTTTGCCAGCACAGTTATAGAACAGATAGCCATATTGCATGTCAACAACATAGAGGTGTACGGTACCTATTCACATCGAGAATGATCACATTAAGATTGTGTATTGTACTGATTGTCATACTTTGGTGGTTTAGGTGTAGATAAGATTGTTCACAGTCATGAGCACTCTTGCACTAGTACTTGTGTAAGAACCTGCAGTTAGCATCTGTATTGTACTATTGTTAATGCTAGGTTGCTATACAACAAATTTCCTGTTGGTGTTCCATTGCTTACAGTTTTGATCTTTTTGACTGGTTTTATAGGGTGTTCAACCTCTTCTTAATGGTGTGCTTGACTATCTACCCTGCCCACTGGAAGTTGAGAACTTTGCTCTTGACCAAAACAAGTCAGAAGAGAAGGTAGAACACGGTTTCCACAATACATTTAATATAGTAGATATGGAACATAGGTTTCCCTTTATGCGCTTCCATCTTCCACCACTCATCCTAAAAAGCCAGAAGTGAGGAGAGATGGAAAGCATGTAAAGTACTCCCTCCGTCCCATAATGTAAGATGTTTTTTGACTCTACACTAGAGTCAAAAAACGTCTTACATTATGGGACGGAGGGAATAATAAAATGTGTGAAGTTTTATGTGAGTAAATAGCGTTTGTACCGTATCTGCCTGTTATGCTGATGAAGCTGTTATTTTCTTTTATTAGCTTTCATAACGAATTGCCACCTGGCTTGATGGTTAGGTCTCATTATCTGGAACTCCAGCTGGTCCACTTGTGGCATTGGCCTTTAAGCTTGAGGAAGGCCGTTTTGGTCAGTTGACATATCTAAGGTGATTGTGGATCTTCTACGAACTGATTTTGTTGCATTATCATGCATTGTTATTCTTATTGGACACGGGTATTATTATTTTGCTTCTCAACTAATTATTTCTTACTGCACGTCTAGAATCTACGAAGGTGTGATTCGGAAGGGTGACTTCATACAGAATGTGAATACAGGAAAAAAGATCAAAGTAAGACCCAGACTTAATCCCAAGTCCCAGCAAGGACGTTGAAGCTGTAGTTGCCGAATTACCATACTGTTCTTTCAGCACACTTGTTTAACAATTGGCAATGCCAATATTTTATATTTTGAGGGGCATACTATATATTGATCTATGAGGAAATTAGAGGGATTTACTTTAATCAAAGAGAAAAAAGGTTAAATAGTACTCTCTCTGTCCCAAAATAAGTGTCGCACAAAAGTTGACTACTAAATCAGCGACACTTATTTTGGGACGGAGGGAGTAATATTCAAAATAGTGTACTACAGTGCTCTTGGCTTTTAACAATGTATCCTATAGAGCTGTTAGGGTTGTGAGTCTGACCAGTCTGGTGAACATACTGCCATGCTACAGCAGAAGAAGAAAAAGTTGACTTTATGTAACTTATTTGTTTTTTGTAATTATATTTAGTATGGTAGTTGCAATATTGCATATTTGTGTTGGTAAACTAAGCGTAGATGCTTTGGCATGACATTTCATAACTGCACATCATTTGCCTGGTTTCAAATCTAAATCTGAATATGTTACAGAACATTGGTTCCAACTAATAAAGCCTAAATATTACAGAACATTGATTCCTACTATTTAAGCCTAAAATTTCCATAGAAAATAGTAATCATATCAGGAGAGCAATAGATGCCTTCAGTTTGATATATCTTAATTTTGCCTTTACTTTTTATTGTTGGTTGCGGGAATTTCAAAAGGTTTGCCTTCTCTGATCTAAGTGCTGTTAACTGTGTCTAGGTTCCACGATTAGTAAGGATGCACTCCAATGAGATGGAGGTAAGTTGCATGTTATGTTGAAGTTAACGCTTGAAAAATCAACTGTTCGGATCAAAATCGATGGCCATTCTTTACTATAAAATCAATTTGTTGGCTAGTATCTTAATTCTTTGCGGTCAATATAGGATATTCAAGAAGCACATGCTGGCCAAATTGTTGCTGTGTTTGGTGTTGATTGCTCGTCAGGTAAATTATTAGCAACGTAATATTCAGAATCTTTTCTGTGCAGTACCTTTTCCAGGTTATGCTACCATCTTTTGGATTTCTTCAGTGCCTGATTCCCTGCTTTTTGCATCAACAGGTGATACATTTACAGATGGGTCGGTCAAATATACTATGACTTCAATGCATGTCGCTGAACCTGTGATGTCCTTGGCTGTTAACCCGATATCTAAAGATTCTGGAGGACAAGTAACTCATCTGTTGTTTTAAAGATCCATGTGTCGTATTTTATATCTTAACTTTGTTGAATAATTAATTACTGTAACATTTTAGTTTTCAAAAGCACTGAATCGATTCCAGAGAGAAGATCCTACTTTCCGTGTAGGTCTGGATCCAGAGAGTGGACAGGTTTGTTCTTCCATCCATTATGTTTGCTTTATTCTATTATTATTGTGTATTTTCTAAAGTGTACTTTGTACTTGCAGACAATTATTTCTGGTATGGGTGAGTTGCATTTGGATATCTATGTTGAACGCATCAGGAGAGAGTACAAGGTACACAAACAATTAGTTCAAGGACATACTTGGTTTCCCCTCTTCACTCAAAGTTTGCTATATGAGCTGCACTGTTAACTGTTGAGTAAATCCTTGTCTCGTTTGCTTTATGAGCTAGTTCAGACGTTGCAGCCTATTTTATTTTTTCTTTGTTTCAAGGTGTGTTTGGTTTGGGAACGAAGTGGAATATAATGTCATGGTTCTATTCCACTGGAATGGGTTGGTTCTGTTCCCATGTTTGGTTGGGGATATTTGGTAGAATAAAATCATTATGTTTCAGTGTTTCGTTTGAGAGATAGAACGGAATGAATTCAGCACCTCTTGCATAAAAACGGTGAGGTTGCCTCTCACGTGCACATATACAATATGAACAAGTATCGAGTATTTTGCCCAAACATGGCATAGTTTTGCTCAAACAGACAGAGGACCCATTATATTTTACTTTGAATTGTACTTCACATTGAATACTTACATTGAGTTGTTTCTCAATCGAGAAAAATTGCTCATAGATAGGAGGTCCATCCTGCCGACGGAGACCTGATCTGTTAGGGGACGGCGTGCAGGAAGCATTGGTTGCCGCTGTTGCACCCGGCGGTGAGGCAGTGGTCGCGTGGGAGAGGTGGCCGTTACAGCCCCCGGAAGGTTAGGCCACCGTCCTCCCCGGCAGATCAGGTCGCCGCCCTCACGGCAAATCAGGTTTCTGCCTGCCCTAGCAGATCAAGTCGCCACCGCCTGGTCCCTAGCAGATCAGGTCTAGTCACTGGGGAGAGGAGCAGCCGGCGGCATGGATCGATGGAGAGGAGCAGCTGGCGGCAGAGTACGAGAGAAGGGAGAAGCGATAGGGTCTTGTGTGAGAGAGGGAGAGGCGATAGGTGAGTGCGAGGCGAGGCAGCGTTCCGTGTTGTTCCATCGATTTGGAGGAATGACTCGGTTACGGATCTGGGCCGAATATTCCCTTAAGAGGGAACGAGTCGGTTCTGGTTCTAGCTATTTACCAAACACAAGAATGAGGCCCAAGTATGGGTCGGACCCATTCCATTCCACTTGGTGACTCATACCAAACACACTTGATCTGTTCTATTCTTGACAGCGTGGAAAGCTCATTTGCAGTTTTGGCTTGGCTTGGGCATGGGCTGCAAACAGCTACACAACCTAATTTTTGCATTCCCATATTGCTTAAATTAACTCCTCAAGATACTGTTATACTCCCTCCGTCCCAAAATTCTTGTCTTAGATTTGTCTAAATACGGATGTATCAAGTCACGTTTTAGTATTACATACATCCGTATCTAGACAAATCTAAGACAAGAATTTTGGGACTGAGGGAGTATTAGTGTAGGTTTAGTTTTATTCTCATATATCGTCTTATCCTTGAACATATGTCATATACTCTGTCTGTTCTAGGTCAACACTCTTCAAGGTGGTACTTTGATCATTAATTTCTATAGCATACATTAGTAAATATTCACTGTTGGGAATTAGCAAAAAATCAAGCATAGTTTTCAGTTATCATGTTATGGGTCAAGATAATTTTGTATATGCTGATGGTCAAAACTTGCTCTGTTTAACTACACTGATTATAAAATATCATTTAGAAAAGAACGAAGTAGTACTCCCTCCGCTCCATATTGATTAGGTATTGTAAATGTTGATATTTTTCTAAAAAAATGGCAAACTTTGTACTTGGCCAAATCTATATATCGGTTCGGTAATGTGTATGTTGATATTTTTTCTCTAGATAAGCTTGGTCAAACTTTACATAGTTTGACTTGGACAAAATCTATATGCACTATATTTGGTAATGGAGGGAGTAGTAATGGATAAATTGTTCCACCTCTAGGAAACACATTCCATCCATTTAACCGCAGTGTTCTAACTAGTGCAAGACACCAGGTTGGCAGCAGCAAGGAGCCAAGGCGGCTGTACAACAACAATTACAGACGGTTAAAACGTTATGCTTCATCAAAACAGATATACGAACTAGAAGTTCTACAATCAGAGTTGAAACAAACCTTATTTTCCAAGTGAATAGGCATCCAAGTTTTTTGGTCCTTTATCTCTAATTCTTCTTAACACCAATGTAAGTACTTGGCGGCGCTATGGAAATTTAAAAGCGGCAACCTAGGCTGTTCGTCAAGAAGACTGAAAGTCACCTCCTTTAGATAGCACTTCTTCCGAATCTTGCTCATCAAGAGAGGCTAGCAAGCTCAAAACACCCACGCCAAATGTGGCTGCATTTTGCACACCACTAGGTCTATTCCCATTTTCAAAGTACTAAAGGGAAAAACATGGTCGGGAGGGGAAGCTTTAAAGTTAGATCTAGAAGTATGAAAGATGGGACTGCATATACGGCTCTTCACTACCACTCCCATAAAAAATGAAAGAAATGAAGAGAAAGCAAGGCTGATGGATGCGATAGGAAGAATGGCAGTTCGGTATCTGCTGGAGCTTCATAGCCGAAGTGCCACTGTGGCCACATGTGAGACCCCATTGCCGTCACATCTTCTCTCTGTCCGTGAAGTGTCCAGTCTGGAGCCAGAGTCCTGAAAGGAATTAGGGTTGGGTGCTTCTATGTGTTGCTACTGGGCTGGGCCATATTGATGACATGTCCTTGTTATAACCCGCCAAGAGCAGACATCCCATATGTTCATGTATTGTGTTCCTAGTGAACACTACATTTCAGAGTTCAGAAATATTGCTGCGTGCCTGCTTTATTGAGCTTCTTTGATATGCTTCTGTGTTGACAATCATTAAGCGCATGATATTCTTACGATGAATGTTTATGTCTGACTCACGGCACACTTGTATATGTTGAAATTGAATAGATGTAACATGTTTTAACTCATGTAGGTTGATGCAAAGGTTGGGAAACCTCGTGTGAACTTCCGGGAATCGATCACCCAGCGTGCTGAATTTGATTACTTGCACAAAAAGCAATCTGGTGGTCAAGGTCAATATGGGCGAGTTTGTGGGTGAGTTCATTCAAATTAGATAATTATCTGCAACTTAATGTCCATTACTTGCTTTTATCTCATTTTTTCCGGTTCCGGAAAGTTATTATTTTGTGATGCATATATATGGGACACCTGCTGTTAATACATGTTTTAGCTGCGTCGTTACTGGATATATTCCTACTCCCTATTCCCACTTGTAAGACGAGTATTGGATGGTGTGGAAAGTGTTGCTGGAGTAGAACAAGGTTGGAGCCGCACCCTGGCGCTGTAAGTTGCCTCAAGGGAGGCTGGATACCTAGGGCCAGCAAATATCAATGAACGTAGTAATCCAGCCACTTCATATAATGTCATGGAAGATACTTCACCCACATGGAGAATGTAAGAACACTTATAATAATGTTTTCACCAGTGTGGAAAGCTTCCACCATTATAGAATACTTACCCTTACCTTTTAAAATTTTCAGTTTGGTGATGACATGTTCTCTTTAGTCGTTAATTAGTATTCGAAATTTGTAACTTCCAAACGTTCGTATTTTGTGATTAGATCCGAACGATCCGATCCCGTCCGATCTGGATTCCCCACCCGCGCGATAATTACTCTCGTGATCCGGATTTCCCGCGCATAGCCAGGAGATCTTCTTGTTAATCCCAGTGCGCTTGTGCAAAAATAAAGCATGAAGTGGGATTTGAGCCCACGACCTCCCTCTTGAATCGCATGGTCTCAACCACCTTAGCTAACTCTTTTCTACGTTAGGATGTAGATTAGTCTTGCCCTTATACTTTAGTATATGCGAGTAAAATAAACAACAACGAATCAAGACCACTGCATTGAAATTTTGGCGCAATAACCAAGTTACGTTTGCCTTAGTTTTTGTCACAAACTATTTTTTAATCTTATTTAACTACTTTAGTATTAGTAAACAGCAAATGTTTCATAACTAATCTTTTATCTGCGTGAACTTTTGTCCTAAGAAAAAAATTTGTTGAAAACATATCCCTCGATAACTTATGTGTGAATAGTATGGTAATATGCACACGCCGACCTGATAACTAACGTACAAACATCACAATAACTTTTTGAGGGGGAGAGGGGGTTGTTGAAAACATACCCTGGTAAATTATGTGATACTACCATGGTAATTTACGCATCGTAAAGCTGATAACTCATGTACAAACACCATGATAAGTTTTGACCCGAAAAAGTAGTTGTTGAGAAAATACCCCATGATAACTTATGTCTAAATCGCATGCTAATACATGCAACGCACACCTGATAAATTATGCATAAACACAACGATAACCTTTGAAGGGTGCAATTGTTGAAAACATATCCCTGGTAAATTCTGTGTAACCAGCATGATAATTTATGCATCGCAGAGTTGATAACTCACACACAAACACTGTGGTAAGTTTTGACCCAGAAAAATAGTTGTTGAAACCAATAGTCCACGGTAACTTTTGTGTAAATTGCATGCTAACATACTCGCATACCTAATAACTTAGGCACATACATGACGGTAACTTATAGCCGGTCAAAAAGTTGTTGAAATACACACACCGATAAGTTGTATATAAATAGGATGATAATATACATACACCAAACATGATAACTCATGCACAAACACTGCAATAGCTTTTTTGAACGGAAAAAAGGTTGTTGAGAAATATATTCTGACAACTTGTGTGTAAGTAGCATGGTAATATATACACAATGAAGGTGATAACTCACATACAAGGCACGGTAACTTTTTGACTCGATGAACACACCTGATAACTTCATAACTTCTGTGTAAATAACATGGTAATATATGTACAACATAGATGATAACTCATGTAGAAACACCACGGCCCGACACACGCCTAAATGAGCCTGGCATGGCACGACCCGCAATGTTCCGTTTATAAGCGGGCCATGCCACGTCAGCATGTCAACCTCACCCGGCCCAGGCACGACGTCGATGGTAGATGGTGGTATTGCATACATGATAAATTTACTTACAAATCATGTGGCATCTTTCGACTCAGGCAGAAAATGTAGTTGAAACATACCCAGATAACTTCCTGTAAACAACATGATAAGTTATATATTGTAGGTATGATAGTTTACGTAGTCCGGGCGTGATAACTTTCAACCTGAAAAAAAAAGTCATCGGAACATACCAACATGGGATCTAGTTTCAAAGGTCCCGTCGCGGCGAATCTTTTATGTGAAAATAATTTTTCAATCCGGCCGACGGTTTGACCTATAAAACATTTTAAGTTCTCAGTTTTTGAAAAGAATCTATTGACATCATCTGTTTTGTTTTTTCCTGCATGCATCTAATTAGGAGCTTCTAACCCTCGCGTGCATGCAAACTGGTCAGTGTTTAATTTTGTTAGCCGGGTGAGACAATGGGATTAGCGATATGAGGAATCGCGCGCATGGAGGAATGGAGCGATTCGTTCGGATCTATTCCTATAGTCAGAACGTTTGGAATATATAACAGTCCGTCCATTAGTATTATATCATGGTTTCTTAATCTAGGAGCATAGGTTCCACTAAATATGTTTATGATTTGTCGTTAGGGGCGCTTCATGCCTATAAATAGAGGCCAGATCCTTAGTTTTGTAACACACTCCTGTACATTTTACCTATGAACTGAATTCTCCTTGTTGTGGATATTATATTGCACTCCTATCTGAAAGTTTTGGATTACACAGCTTACGCTCCTGTGACCACATGTGTATTACAACAGTTGAAGTTATCCCGTATGTTGTGTTGTCTATTTTTGTGGCAACAGTGCACGCAGTTCACTGATATGGGTGTCATGAATGTGCTGTCAATCTGATATTTCTTCTCTGATCTGGTGTTGAGATTGAGTAGGATCACTTTAGTTACCCAACTTTTGGAGCTCATAAGCGAAGATATTTCCCTTTGATATCAGTTATCCAAGACCTGTCCTGCAGCACCTCCAGCATGGTCTGCCTCCTCCTGGTCCACCTAAGAACAAGACTGTAGAGTTCAGGAGTGTTCTCGATGGCCGCTTTGACCGTCTAGCCATCGATCTTCCCAAAAAACTCTGCTTGAGAATGTAGTCAGAAATCCATAATAGAGTCCGACCACAATGACCGAATTAATTATCCTCATCGAGAAACTTAGACTACTAAATAGAAAAGATTTGAAAATCATGGCATGGGTCTCCTTTTTTTCTTTCTTTAGAGTTTTCTATATGCACAATTTCTCGATGTTTCGATGAGAATTTCTTGACTTTCCATATATAGAAAGAGATAGACTATAAATGACATCTCTTATGTCAATAAGACCAAAGGGATGGATATTAAATGATAGGAAGTGCTAGGAAGTGAAATAGAATGAAATAGAGCCACTTTGGGCTTCCCTATGAAATGAGGCATGGAACAGAGCCACTACGAAGAAATTATGGGAGTTACGAAAGAAGCTTCTTCCTGTCGCCAACCCCTAACTTGGTCTATGCAGCTCGCACCGCTCATGTTTGGAGAATTGAATGTCAAGCTCTCACGAGCGGCGGAAAGGGTCTGTACCATCCTTGAAACCCAACACACCCTCAGACTGATCATGGTCTTGGACAGCTCATGGATGCTGAGGCCTCCAGACTTCATCGGGTGATGATCCTTGTTCCAGTTGACGTGGCAGTGATCGCCGTGTGCAGCTGCTCTGCCTATCCAAAGGAGAACCCCTAATAATCTTATCCATCTGCTTCTGCACCTCCTTGTAGACGCCCATCACCTTGATATATTTGGGAAAAGTATTTACTAATAAGGAAAATAAGGTAATGATTGGGGAGAGTTACAAAGTGTGTTTTATTTGAAACCTTAGTTGCTATTCATCACTTGCTCCTGATTGCTGATTTGTATTGCCTAGCGCTATATCATTGGCTGTCCCTAGCACAGTAGCACTCATCACTGCCGCTGTTCTGTTTCCACAACCACCGTGATGCCATTTCCTTATTGCTCCTGGTCTTTGCTGCCGTTGTGTTTTAGCGGAATTCATGTGAGAGGAAACTCGATGATGACTGGACAGTTGGCGCTTTCCTGATCTTCTACTTATCCACAGTTTGTAAATGTGCTCAGAGCATGAATATACCTGCGCACCAAAGTGGAGTTAACACCTGCCAAATTTAACTAGAAAAGTGATGCTCCCAGTTTACCTTACCTTAGATTGGTTATGCGAATAAATATTTAGGATATTTCATTTGGAGCTTCATGATAAGCAAGAATATATGCAGGTACATTGAGCCTCTTCCATCAGATGCTGAAGGTAAATTTGAATTTGACAACATGATTATTGGACAAGCAATTCCGTCCAACTTTATACCAGCGATTGAAAAGGGTTTCAAGGAGGCTTGCAATTCGTGAGTCTATCTCTTCCACACTAGTTCAGCTATTCCGCATTTTGTTTGTGGTGTTAATTTTTGTTTGCATGTTGGCTATTGCAGGGGTTCATTAATAGGGCATCCTGTCGAGAATATTAGGATTACACTGACTGATGGGGCTTCACATCAAGTCGATTCCAGTGAGCTTGCGTTTAAGCTAGCTGCTATCTATGCTTTTAGACAGGTGAGCGCAGTCGCTTTCCTGTGGGGGCAAATGTCATTTCTAGTGATTGTTGCACTACTACAATGCAAATGCAAGCGTTATTCATAAACTTGTTTTTTTTTCAGTGTTATACTGCTGCTAAACCTGTTATATTAGAGCCTGTGATGAAGGTGGAACTAAAATTTCCAACAGAGTTTCAGGGCACAGTAACTGGTGACATAAACAAGTGAGTTTTTTTATGCCAACAAGCTATGCTTGTACTGAGATGTATGGTTAGTGGATGATTCATGATGTCACTCTAAATTTTCCTATTCTACTCAAGAAATGCAGATACTTGCATGCAATTCACTTTAAAAGGATAATTGCCTCCTTAGCACCTGAAAAGGCACAATTTGCTGGAATACCATAGGCCATGGTAGTGATAAATTGGTTCTGGAATCAGAACATATTGTCACCTTGTGATATTCTGGCAAACTGACTAACATGGGTGCTATTGGATTTTATTTTTGTACACTCATCAATTCAATCCTTCAAACCATACTAAGTATATCTCTTTTGTTTGGTGTGGTAAACAGGAGAAAAGGTATTATTGTTGGAAATGACCAGGAAGGCGATGACACAGTTGTAGTATGCCATGTACGTAAGCCTTGTTCCTTTTGGTTTCTTGCCTCATGTAGCACAGATAATAGTACAGTATTGTCTTGTGATAAACTGACAGATTTAATAGTTGTATTAGTCATGAGTGGTTCTAGTAATCGATGTTGGTATCTTTGGCTTTTCTGTAGTTTGTAGCGATAAGTGTCTAATAGAACAACTGAAGCGTTACGAAATCAATTGCAGTATTACCCTCGTAACATTAAAAATATGCTTTCTATTGGGTGAGTCGGTGACGGGTTACGGGTTGGAGGTTCCACTAATCTACACGAACAACAGCCAGGACAACATTTTTCGACTAATAAACCTCACTTTAGAACCTTTACCATTTGTCCTACTCGGCACCACAATAAACATGTCAGATCAGTAGACTATAAGAGGAACAGGTATATTGTGAAATTCATAATGTAGATGTCCATGTTAAGGCCAATTACCTTGTGCATTGTTATTGGACTTAGCCTCTCGTCCTGCTCTCTTTCAGGTTCCACTAAACAATATGTTTGGATATTCGACAGCGCTTCGCTCAATGACACAGGTAATATTTTGTTCTTCTTCACGACTCCTGATGTTCATTCTAGAACTTTTGTTTTGGCAATAAGCATGACCATTCATATGCTTTTTATCCTTATTCTTCACCCGACGCATTCTTTGCAAAGAAGTTACCGTTCAAGATGCTCTCCATCCTTATTGTTTACTTGGCACGTTCTTCACTGTGTAGTCTGCGGCAGCAATGTTCTGCTACAGAAGTATTGATATTCTGCTACACGCATGGGTGATACCTGCCATATGGGAGGAAATAAGAACTTGTATTTCCTGGAGGCTAAGGGCCAGTATCAATATACAAAGCTTTATAACAATGGGGAATATCACATCCTATACACGGAACTAGTATATTATCTCTAACATCAAAAGTGTATGGTGAAAGTATCAAAAATTGTGGAGAAAACCAAGAGATGTCCTGGATGTGATGTAGCGCACATGTCCAAACCTAACATCAAATTCAGTCTTGGTTGCAAGAGCTATAGAAGACAATTGATGCCTCTACTTCATAGTCGACAGTTTCTCTTCCCACAGTTCAATTACGTGTGATCGTGCAGTCAACGCAGGGTGTTGTGGACCTATGTGGCAGTTGAGGCACCAAATTAATCCAGCAATTCCAAAACTAAAGGAAGTACAAATAATTATTTTCTGTTCGTATAAACTTCCTTATTTATTTGCCCACAAGTGAACATGGATACATCTTTCGATGAACTTCTCTTTTTTCGGTTCCAGTTTTGTGTTCATTTGATATGATAGTCAATCCCAGTAGAATACATCATATCACCCAAGTTAGCCCTTTTTCTGATACGTCCTTGCAATTAGTTCATTGCGCTCTGCATGCACTTTTTACATACACATCACGAAAATTACATCAGTGTGCCTCCAGTTGTTGGAGATAGACATCATTGTACATTTTATTTATGTTTTATCAGTATTTTGTTATGCTGGAATGGAAATATTTGAAATCTACCTTAAAATAGAACCAATGCTATCACTTATCAGTCATTGCCTGGTCATCAATCTGGCCAGCTGTCTGAGGTCTCGGCACACTGGGTCACTGGTTGTACTTGGGTCATCGGTTGGACCATGGTTGTACTTTAAATATTTTTCATTATATATAGGTTAAAAGTGGTTTGTGTGTCTGGTTATCCCTGTTTGATCTGGTTCGAGGGCAGTCTGGGTTTGAATAGAGAAGATTTCACTGTGTTCTTTCACAATACCTCTTTTGTGCACAATAAATTTTCTGGCACAAACTATTTCTATTTAGGTTCGCTACTTGAAATGCTCAATTATTGAATAGTTTATATTGGGAAGTCATCTATAGAACATGTTCTCCGAGAGCATATATGCATTTGTTTACTTACCGTAATAGCATAGCTTAATGTACAGCAATATTGCTATAGGACAAGTCCGAGGCCCCACCAGTGAGCTGTGAGAACTGTTTGGTTCTGGTGTTTCTGTGAATGTCATTTAGGTAGGTATTAGTGTTGTGGTGAAGGTGCCATATTGCTATAAAAAAAGTTCGAAGCCTCATCACGGAGCTGTGAGAGCTGCTTGATTTCTTATGGTCTACTCTCTTCTCTCGTCCACATGTTTATTCAACCTTTCATGGTACTACAATGCAGTTTCATACATAGTCATTAAATACCCACCTGTTTTATAAACCCATGACACCCCTATCTTTCAAGTCTTTGGTTTGGCATTAAAAGGAAAGGTTGTCAAAAAAATAGAAAGTAAAAACAAACTAGCATGGCGGTGTTCCTAATTAATTCCTTGCTTAACTTTTGGTTCATGTACTGCAGGGAAAAGGCGAGTTTACAATGGAGTATATGGAGCATAATACTGTCTCACAGGATGTACAGATGCAGCTTGTGAATGCACATAAGGCCACTAAGAGCACAGACTGATTCTTCTGAAGCACAGAGAAAACAAATTTTGATTCCATTATATTCGTTAACTTTTGTTTTCACTGTCCCTCAAGTGATGAGCTAGGACATCACTAATAGGCTATATTTGTAGAATTACATGCGATGGTCAGCACAGGAATAGGTGTGTTGTAATAATCTCGAAACCCTTGGTACAAGTTCACATGAATATTGTAGGCCAGGATTGTTATGGAGAAACAGCAAAGTTATAGCGCCCTTGAAAGTTTTTATCTTTCCAAATGTATGGACTGACCATGAAGAAAGATTTCTTCCCATTTTTTGACCAGTCTTGTAACCAGCCACCAGATCTGACCGAGAGAGATACAGGAAACACCATTAAACACAATGCTATTTCTGTGTTTCTGCAGGGTCCAAAGAATAGCAGCACAAAAAGTATTTAGAGTGGCCTACCAAAAAATTCACCAACTTTACTCCAAACCTGTCAAGCTACAATGCAATCAAAGAACAAATGCTGGATAGTTTCATCGCAAGAAAAAAAGACACTCTTCAGGTCTTGGCTTCCCGAGTATTCTCTTATACCACTATTGAACAGGCCCCTTAGAAGCGCCCCCCTTGGAAGATGAACAACTAGATGCACCATTATATCGAAGAAAATAGGTGGGAAGATCTCAAGATTGCAAAGAATTTCAGAAATTTCACGCTCCAATCGTTTCACAACTTCTATTCTTAATGTCTTGCACACAACTTAAAAAGTCTACCTAGTTCAGCGATAGTCGCATACATCCCCTTTGGGGGCGATGCCTCTAAGACCAACTAGTAAGATACTTCATAGAAGTATGTGGTAATCATGCGTCTTCAAACCATGTATTTTACCAGTCTCGGCATCCACATGTGTTGCTAGGTTTGCAACATGACCATTTGAGAATTTGATGTTAGCCAAAACTTGCACAACCTTTTCTTACCTTCCTTACTAAGCGTCCAGGGTGCAGGGAATGTCTTGTAAGAATTCTTCTTTTTGGGTATTCTTTCGACCAATAGGCCTCCCTGCTTTTGAAACAATGTAAATCAACTCTTGTGTTGATGGTATCCTTATTCATACCACCAAGTTCAGGAAGTGTATCAATGATATTCTCACATATGTTCTTTTCAATGTGCATCACATCTAGGTTGTAAGGTAACATGAGATTCTTCCAGTATGGCAATTCATACAAGCTCACTTTTAGGTGCCATCAAGGATTGAAAGCACATTTGCTCCCTTGGTGGTTTTGGTAATTCATGCCAACATACATATTGTTGGACTAGCATTTTCATCTAGTATATTTCAGAAAAGTTCAACATTGGCATGGCAAGGACATGAGATTGTGGACCCATTCAAAATACTAAGGACATGGATTGGCAAAGCTTCAAGACTTTACATTTTTTTGGTTAAGTGATCCAAGATCACATTGTGTCAATAGGAAAGCCAATACTATTAAAAGGGGATGAGGTTTTGATCATGATTCAATTGCTCAAGTGCTCGATGATATTGCTCCAAAAACCCTCAACTACTTTCTCCAAATCACTATTATCCAAACCCTTAAAAGCCAACTTGGTCCCACCGAAAAGATACCATATGGACTCACCAGTTGATCCTATACATTGCCACAATCAAACCCTAGAGTTTCGATCCCACCGAGATGACGATCGGTCCCATCGATTTGCACTAACCAAGTTTTTGTAACCTTGTCGCTTCGCTTTGAAATTACCGAGTTGAAATGATCGGATTAACGAAACGCGGTCTCGCTTAGGTCATCACATATCGGTCCCACCGAGATTCTCACTTCGGTCCTACTGAAAAAGCCCAAAGTTCAAATCCTTTACACGGGTCGGTCTCAGTGAGATTTTGGATTGGTGTCACCGAGTTGAGTCAAAAGACTTGTAATGGTTGGATTTTTGGGTCAAGGCTATTTATACCCCTCCACCCCACCTACCCTCTAAGAGAGCCATTACAACGAAACTACACTTTCACCATTCATTTTCTGGGAGAGAACCACCTGCTAATGTGTTGAGATCAAGGCATTCCAACCCATCCATTTGAACCTTGATTTCTAGCCTCCTCAAGTTACTTTCCACTCCAAGCCTTCTCCTACCAAAGCCAAATCTGTGAGAGAGTGATTGAGTGTTGAGGAGACTATCATTTGAAGCACAAGAGTAAGGAGTTCATCATCAACTACACCATCTATTACCTTTTGGAGAGTGTTGTCTCCTAGATTGGTTAGGTGCCACTTGGGAGCTGTAACACCCCGGATGTAACTTGCCATATTTGTAACTCCGACTCTTGCCATTTTCAGCTTTATGTTATGAGATTCTCTTCGTGGTTGGGTTTTTGTCTTTCGTTTTGCATTTTGTTCTTGTCATGCATTTCATATCATGTCATCATGTGCATCGCATTTGCATTCGTGTTCGTCTCATGCATCCGAGCATTTTCCCCATTGTCCGTTTTGCAATCCGACACTCCCACATGCACCCGGCGCACCCCTTTTGTCTCTTTTCATGAGCGGGAGAAAAATGTTCTCGGAATAGGCCGAGATTTGTCAAGTGGCCTTGGTACATCACCGGTAGACCGCCTGTCAAATTTCGTTCCATTTGGAGGTCGTTTGATGCCCCAACGGTTAACCGGGTAATCGCAAAAGCCTCTTTTGTGTTCCAGCCCAACACCCCTACAAAACAACCCAATAACCCATCTAAACCACCTCCATGTTCTCCGTCGTTGGATCACGATCGTGTGGGCGAAAACCGCACCTCATTTGGTGTTGGGGAACGCAGTAATTTCAAAAAAATTCCTACGCACACGCAAGATCATGGTGATGCATAGCAACGAGAGGGAAGAGTGCCGTCCATGTACCCTCATAGACCGTAAGCGGAAGCGTTATGACAATGCGGTTGATGCAGTCGTACGTCTTCATGATCGACCGATCCCTAGTACCGAACATACGACACCTCCGCGATCTGCACACGTTCAGCTTGGTGACGTCCTGCGAACTCACGATCCAGTAGAGCTTCGAGGGAGAGTTTCGTCAGCACGACGGCGTGATGATGGTGACAATGATGCTACCGGAACAGGGCTTCGCCTAAGCACCGCTACAATATAACTGAGGTGGATTATGGTGGAGGGGGGCACCGCACATGGCTAAAAGATCAATGATCAACTTGTGTGTCCATGGGGTGCCCCCCTCCCTCGTATATAAAGGAGTGGAGGAGGGGGAGGGCCGGTCCTCTCTATGGCACGCCTTGGGGGAGTCCTACTCCCTCTGGGAGTAGGATTCCCCCCTTTCCTAGTAGAATTAGGAACCCTTCCAACTAGGAGTAGGAGAGGAAGGAAGGAAGAGAGAGGGAGGAAGGAAAGGGGGGTCGTCCCCCCTCCCAATTCGGATTGGGCTTGGGGGGCGTGCCTCCCTCCTTTCCCTTCCCTCTCCTCTATTCCACCAAGGCCCAATAAGGCCCATATACTCCCCGAGGGGCTCCGGTAACCTCCCGGTACTCCGGAAAAATGCCCGAACCACTCGGAACCATTCCGATGTCCAAATATAGGCTTCCAATATATCGATCTTTACATCTCGACCATTTCGAGACTCCTCGTCATGTCCGTGATCAAATCTGGGACTCCGAACTACCTTCGGTACATCAAAACACATAAACTCGTAATATCGATCGTCACCGAACGTTAAGCGTGCGGACCCTACGGGTTCGAGAACTATGTAGACATGACTGAGACTCATCTCTGATCAATAACCAATAGCGGAACCTGGATGCTCATATTGGTTCCTACATATTTTACGAATATCTTTATCGGTCAAACCGCATAACGGTATACGTTGTTCCCTTTGTCATCGGTATGTTTCGATCGTTGGTATCTCAATACCTAGTTCAATCTCGTTACCGACAAGTCTCTTCACTCGTTCCGTAATGCTACATCTTGTAACTAACTCATTAGCTACATTGCTTGCAAGGCTTATAGTGATGTGCATTACCGAGAGGGCCTAGAGATACCTCTCCGATAATCGGAGTGACAAATCCTAATCTTGATCCATGCCAACTCAACAAACACCATCGGAGACACCTGTAGAGCACCTTTATAATCACCCAGTTACGTTGTGACGTTTGGTAGCACACAAAGTGTTCCTCAGGTATTCGGGAGTTGCATGATCTCATAGTCATAGGAACATGTATAGTTATGGAAAAAGCAATAGCAACAAAACAAAAATGATCATCGTGCTAAGCTAACGGATGGGTCAATTCAATGATGTGATCCCGTTAATCAAATGACAACTCATGTCTATGGTTAGGAAACATAACCATCATTGATTCAACGAGCTAGTCAAGTAGAGGCAAACTAGTGACACCCTGTTTGTCTATGTATTCACACATGTACTAAGTTTCCGGTTAATACAATTCTAGCATGAATAATAAACATTTATCATGATATAAGGAAATATAAATAACAACTTATTAGTGCCTCTAGGGCATATTTCCTTCAGTCTCCCACTTGCACTAGAGTCAATAATCTAGATTACATTGTAATGATTCTAACACCCGTGGAGTCTTGGTGCTGATCATGTTTTGCTCGTGAGAGAGGCTTAGTCAACGGGTCTGCAACATTCAGATCCGTATGTATCTTGCAAATCTCTATGTCTCCCTACTTGACTTGATCGCGGATGGAATTGAAGCGTCTCTTGATGTGTTTGGTTCTCTTGTGAAATCTGGATTCCTTTGCCAAGGCAATTGCACCAGCATTGTCACAAAAGATTTTCATTGGACCTGATGCACTAGGTATGACACCTAGATCGGATATGAACTCCTTCATCTGCTGCTTGTGAAGCAGCTATGTATTCCGCTTCACACATAGATCCCGCCACGACGCTCTGCTTGGAACCGCACCAACTAACAGCTCCACCATTTAATAAAAATACGTATCCGGTTTGTGACTTAGAGTCATCCAGATCAGTGTCAAAGCTTGCATCGATGTAACCATTTATGACGAGCTCTTTGTCACCTCCATATACGAGAAACATATCCTTAGTCCTTTTCAGGTATTTCAGGATGTTCTTGACCGTTGTCCAGTGATCCACTCCTGTATTACTTTGGTACCTCCCTGCTAAACTTATAACAAGGCACACATCAGGTCTGGTACACACAATTGCATACATGATAGAGCCTATGGCTGAAGCATAGGGAACACCTTTTATTTTCTCTCTATCTTCTACAGTGGTCGGGCATTAAGTCTGACTCAACTTCACACCTTGTAATACAGGCAAGAACCCTTTCTTTGCCTGATCCATTTTGAACTTCTTCAAAACTTTATCAAGGTATGAGCTTTGTGAAAGTCCAATTAAGCGTCTTGATCTATCTCTATAGATCTTGATGCCCAATATATAAGCAGCTTCACCGAGGTCTTTCATTGAAAAAAATTCTTATTCAAGTATCCTTTTATGCTATTTAGAAATTCAGTATCATTTCCGATTAACAATATGTCATCTACATATAATATCAGAAATGCTATGAAGTTCCCACTCACTTTCTTGTAAATACAGGCTTCTCCAAAAGTCTGTATAAAACCATATGCTTTGATGACACTATCAAAGCGTATATTCCAACTCCGAGAGGCTTGCACCAGTCCATATATGGATCGCTGGAGCTTGCACACTTTGTTAGCACCTTTTGGATCGACAAAACCTTCTGGTTGCATCATATACAACTCTTCTTTAAGATATCCATTAAGGAATGCAGTTTTGACATCCATTTGCCAAATTTCATAATCATAAAATGCGGCAATTGCTAACATGATTCAGACAGACTTAAGCATCGCTACGGGTGAGAAGGTCTCATCGTAGTCAACTCCTTGAACTTGTCGAAAACCTTTCGCAACAAGTCGAGCTTTGTAGATAGTGAAATTACCGTCAGCGTCAGTCTTCTTCTTGAAGATCCATTTATTCTCTATGGCCTGCCGATCATCAGGCAAGTCAACCAAAGTCCACACTTTGTTCTCATACATGGATCCCATCTCAAATTTCATGGCTTCAAGCCATTTCGCGGAATCTAGGCTCATCATCGCTTCCTCATAGTTCGTAGGTTCTTCATGGTCAAGTAACATGACTTCCAGAACAGGATTACCATACCACTCTGGTGCGAATCTTACTCTGGTTGACCTACGAGGTTTGGTAGTAACTTGATCAGAAGTTTCATGATCATCATCATTAGCTTCCTCACTTACTAGTGTAGGAATCACTGGAACTGATTTCAGTGATGAACTACTTTCCAATAAGGGAGAAGGTACAATTACCTCATCAAGTTCTACTTTCCTCCCACTCACTTCTTTCGAGAGAAACTCCTTCTCTAGAAAGGATCCATTCTTAGCAACGAATATCTTGCCTTCGGATCTGTGATAGAAGGTGTACCCAACAGTTTCCTTTGGGTATCCTATGAAGACACATTTCTCTGATTTGGGTTTGAGCTTATCAGGTTGAAGCTTTTTCACATAGGCATCGCAGCCCCAAACTTTAAGAAATGACAATTTGGGTTTCTTGCCAAACCACAGTTCATAAGGTGTCGTCTCGACGGATTTAGATGGTGCCCTATTTAACGTGAATGCAGCTGTCTCTAAAGCGTAACCCCAAAACGATAGCGGTAAATCTGTGAGAGACATCATAGATCGTACCATATCTAGTAAAGTACGATTACGATGTTCGGACACACCATTACGCTATGTTGTTCTAGGTGGCGTGAGTTGTGAAACTATTCCGCATTGTTTCAAATGAAGTCCAAACTCATAACTCAAATATTCGCCTCCACGATCAGATCGTAGAAACTTGATTGTCTTGTTACGATGATTTTCCACTTCACTCTGAAATTCTTTGAGCTTTTCAAATGTTTCAGACTTATGTTTAATTAAGTAGATATACCCATATCTGCTCAAATCATTTGTGAAGGTGAGAAAATAACGATACCCGCCGCGAGCCTCAATATTCATCGGACCACATACATCAGTATGTATGATTTCCAACAAATCTGTTGCTCGCTCCATTGTTCCGGAGAACGACGTTTTAGTCATCTTGCCCATGAGTCATGGTTCGCAAGTACCAAGTGATTCATAATCAAGTGATTCCAGAAGTCCATCAGAATGGAGTTTCTTCATGCGCTTTACACCAATATGACCTAAATGACAGTGCCACAAATAAGTTGCACTATCATTATCAACTCTGCATCTTTTGGCTTCAATACTATGAACATGTGTATCACTACTATCAAGATTTAGTAAAAATAGACCACTCATCAGGGGTGCATGACCATAAAAGATATTACTCATATAAATAGAACAACCATTATTCTCCGATTTAAATGAATAACCGTCTCGCATCAAACAAGATCCAGATATAATGTTCATGCTCAACGCTGGCACCAAATAACAATTATTCAGGTCTAATACTAATCCTGAAGGTGGATGTAGAGGTAGCGTGCCAACGGTGATCACATCGACTTTGGAACCATTTTCCACGCGCATCGTCACCTCGTCCTTAGCCAATCTTCGCTTAATCCGTAGCCCCTGTTTCGAATTGCAAATGTTAGCAACTGAACCAGTATCAAATACCCAGGCACTACTGTACACATCAATAACATGCATATCAAATATACCTTTCACTTTGCCATCCTTCTTCTCCGCCAAATACTTGGGGCAGTTCCGCTTCCAGTGACCAGTTCCTTTGCGGTAGAAGCACTCAGTCTCAGGCTTAGGTCCAGACTTGGGTTTCTTCACTTGAGCAGCAATTGACTTGTTGTTGTTCTTGGAGTTCCCCTTCTTTCCTTTACCCTTTTTCTTGAAACTGGTGGTCTTGTTGACCATCAACACTTGATGCTCCTTCTTGATTTCTACCTCCGCAGCCTTTAGCATTGCGAAGAGCTCGGGAATTGTCTTATCCATCCCTTGCATATTATAGTTCATCACGAAGCTCTTGTAGCTTGATGGTAGCGATTGAAGAACTCTGTCAATGACACTATCATAGGGAAGATTAACTCCCAGTTGAGTCAAGTGGTTGTGGTACCCAGACATTCTGAGTATATGTTCACTGGCAGAACTATTCTCCTCCATCTTGCAACTGTAGAACTTATTGGAGACTTCATATCTCTCAATCCGGGCATTTGCTTGAAATATTAACTTCAACTCCTGGAACATCTCATATGCTCCATGACGTTCAAAACATCATTGAAGTCCCAGTTCTAAGCCGTAAAGCATGGCACACTGAACTATGGAGTAGTCATCAGCTCTGCTAGGTGTTCATAACATCTGGCGTTGCTCCTGCAGCGAGTTTGTCACCTAGCGGTGCTTCCAGAATGTAATTCTTCTGTGCAGCAATGAGGATAATCCTCAAGTTACAGACCTAGTCCATGTAGTTGCTACCATCATATTTCAACTTAGCTTTCTCTAGGAACGCATTAAAATTCAATGGAACAACAGCACGGGCCATCTATCTACAACAACACAGACATGCAAAATACCATTAGGTACTAAGTTCATGATAAATTAAAGTTCAATTAATCAAATTACTTAAGAACTCCCACTTAGATAGACATCTCTCTAATCATCTAAGTGATCACGTGATTCATATCATCTAAACCATGTCCGGTCATCACGTGAGATGGAGTAGTTTTCAATGGTGAACATCACTATGTTGATCATATCTACTATATGTTTCACGCTCGACCTTTCGGTCTCAGTGTTCCGAGGCCATATCTGCATATGCTAGGCTCGTCAAGTTTAATCCGAGTATTCTGCATGTGCAAAACTGGCTTGCACCCGTTGTATGTGAACGTAGAGCTTATCACACCCGATCATCACGTGGTGTCTCGGCTCAACGAACTGTAGGAACGGTGCATACTCAGGGAGAACACTTATACCTTGAAATTAGTGAGAGATCATCTTATAATGCTACCGTTGAACTAAGCAAAATAAGACGCATAAAGGATAAACATCACATGCAATCAATATAAGTGATATGATATGGCCATCATCATCTTGTGCCTTTTATCTCCATCTCCAAAGCACCGTCATGATCACCATTGTCACCGGCTTGACACCTTGATCTCCATCGAAGCATCGTTGTCGTCTCACCAACTATTGCCTCTACGACTATCGCTACCGCTTAGTGATAAAGTAAAGCAATTACATGGCGATTGCATTTCATACAATAAATCGACAACCATATGGCTCCTGCCAGTTGCCGATAACTGTGTTACAAAACATGATCATCTCATACAATAAAATTTAGCATCATGTCTTGACCATATCACATCACAACATGCCCTGCAAAAACAAGTTAGACGTCCTCTACTTTGTTGTTGCAAGTTTTATGTGGCTGCTACGGGCTGAGCAAGAACTGTTCTTACCTACGCATCAAAAACCACAACGCGTTATAGTGATTGCTTTTTGATCTTCAGAAAGAACCATGTTCATTGAATCCGATTCAACTAAAGCTGGAGAAATAGACACCCACTAGCCACCTGTGTGCGAAGCACGTCTGTAGAACCAGTCTCGCGTAAGCGTGCGCATAATGTCGGTCTGGGCCGCTTCATCCAACAATGCCGCTGAACCAAGAATCAACTAGTAACGGCAAGCAATATGTATATACCCACGCCCATAATTCCTTTGTGTTCTACTCATGCATATAACATCTACGCATAAACCTGGCTCGGATGCCACTGTTGGGGAACACAGTAATTTCAAAAAAATTCCTACGCACATGCAAGATCATGGTGATGCATAGCAACGAGAGGGAGGAGTGTCTTCCACGTACCCTCGTAGACCATAAGCGGAAGCGTTATGAAAATGCGGTTGATGTAGTCGTACGTATTCACGATCGACCGATCCCTAGTACCGAACATACGGCACCTCCGCGATCTGCACACATTCAGCTCGGTGACGTCCCGCGAACTCACGATCCAGTAGAGCTTCGAGGGAGAGTTTCATCAGCACGACGACGTGATGACGGTGATGATGATGCTACCGGAACAGGGCTTTGCCTAAGCACCACTACGATATAACTGAGGTGGATTATGGTGGAGGGGGGCACCGCACACAGCTAAAAGATCAATGATCAACTTGTGTGTCCATGGGGTGCCCCCTCCCCCGTATATAAAGGAGTGGAGGAGGGGGGAGGGCCGGCCCTCTCTATGGCGCGCCCTGGGTGAGTCCTACTCCCTCCAAGAGTAGGATTCCCCCCTTTCCTATTAGAATTAGGAACCCTTCCAAGTAGGAGTAGGAGAGGAAGGAAGGAGGAGAAAGGGAGGAAGGAAAGGGCCCCCCCTCCCAATTCGGATTGGGCTTGGGGGGGGGGGCGCCACCCTCTTTTCCCTTCCCTCTCCTCTATTCCACTAAGGCCCAATAAGGCCCATATACTCCCCGGGGGGTTCCGGTAACCTCCCGGTACTCCGAAAAAATGCCCGAACCACTGGGAACCATTCCGATGTCCAAATATAGGCTTCCAATATATCAATCTATATGTCTCGACCATTTCGAGACTCCTCGTCATGTCCGTGATCAAATCTGGGACTCCGAACTACCTTCGGTACATCAAAACACATAAACTCGTAATACCGATCGTCACCGAACGTTAAGCGTGCGGACCCTACGGGTTTGAGAACTATGTAGACATGACTGATACTCATCTCCGGTCAATAACCAATAGCGGAACCTGGATGCTCATATTGGTTCCTACATATTTTACGAAGATCTTTATCGGTCAAACCGCATAACGGTATACGTTGTTCCCTTTGTCATCGGTATGTTACTTGCCCGAGATTCGATCGTCGGTATCTCAATACCTAGTTCAATCTCGTTACCGGCAAGTCTCTTTACTCATTCCATAATGCTACATCCTGTAACTTCATTAGCTACATTGCTTGCAAGGCTTATAGTGATGTGCATTACCGAGAGGGCCTAGAGATACCTCTGCGACAATCAGAGTGACAAATCCTAATCTTGATCCATGCCAACTCAACAAACACCATCGGAGACACCTGTAGAGCACCTTTATAATCACCCAGTTATGTTGTGACGTTTGGTAGCACACAAAGTGTTCCTCCGGTATTCGGGAGTTGCATGATCTCATAGTCATAGGAACATGTATAGTTATGGAAAAAGCAATAGCAACAAAACAAAACCGATCATCGTGCTAAGCTAACGGATGGGTCAAGTCAATCACATCATTCTCTAATGATATGATCCCGTTAATCAAATGACAACTCATGTCTATGGTTAGGAAACATAACCATCATTGATTCAACGAGCTAGTCAAGTAGAGGCAAACTAGTGACACTCTGTTTGTCTATGTATTCACACATGTACTAAGTTTCCGGTCAATACAATTCTAGCATGAATAATAAACATTTATCATGATATAAGGAAATATAAATAACAACTTATTATTGCCTCTAGGGCATATTTCCTTCATTTAGACACTCCTACCTCCCTCTACCTATATAAAGGCCCCTTCCCCTCCAAATTCGGGTCCCGAAACCCTAAAAATCCTCCCTCTCGCCCGACAGACATGTTCGCACACCGCCGGACAGATCCGCGCCGCCGCCCGCGCCAGTGAGCACGCGCCACGTGGCACGCCGCCACCCACCGCCGCCGCGGCCCGCGCAGCCCGCGGCCGGCCCGCTCCCCGCCGCTCCGGGCCCGGCCTCCCCGCGCCCTAGCGCTGCCCGACCCCGCCGCCTGCGCAACCGCACCGCCTTCTCGCCGGCGCCGCGCCCCGAGCCACTCCGGCTGCCGACGGGAGCCGCCTCCGCTGCGGGACTGCGCCGCCCCGCGCCATCGTCTCCGACCTCGCCGAGCTCTAGATCCGGCTCCCACTCCTCTACGGCCATCTCCTCCCTCGACGCCGGCCGTCTCCTTCCACTCCGGCCAGTACTCCGGCAAAGCTCCGACGAACCTCGATCTGCGTGCCCTGAAACCCTAGATCTGTTTTCGGGAGGTGAAATTTCTTCTAAGTCCTTTCCTCTATTATTTTGATGCCTCCTTCATCATGCTATATCTCGGTGACTGTGGCTCCAAATCGTGCATATGATATGTCAAAATGTTTGCCTCGTTGAGCTCTTCATGTTAGTAGCATTTGTATGTGTGTTACTGTCCATTATGATGCCATTTTCATTGTTGCAAGAGTGCTATAAAATGTTAACTGCTGGTGCTTAACAGAACATGGTGATTTGTCATTTTTGTTGCATTTGATGTGTGCATCCTATGAGAATGAGGTCTGAAAGGATCAATATGGTTGACTAGAGGGGGGGGGGGTGAATAGGCAACTAACAATTTTTAGCTTTTCTTTAGCAATTTAAACTTTGCATCAAAGTAGGTTGTCTAGATATGCAACTAGATGAGCAACCTATATGATGCAACACGAATAGGAACACAAGCAAGCAAGATATATGAAACAAATAAGCTACACAAGTAAAGGCACGAGATAACCAAGAGTGGAGACGGTGGAGACGAGGATGTGTTGCCGAAGTTCCTTCCCTTTGAGAGGAAGTACGTCTCTGTTGGAGCGGTGTGGAGGCACAATGCTCCCCAAGAAGCCACTAGGGCCACCGTAATCTCCTCACGCCCTCACACAATGCGAGATGTGATTCCACTATTGGTGCCCTTGGAGGCGGCGACCGAACCTTTACAAACGAGGTTGGGGCAATCTCCACAACTCAATTGGAGGCTCCCAACGACACCACGAAGCTTCACCACAATGGACTATGGCTTCGCGGTGACCTCAACCGTCTAGGATGCTCAAACACCCAAGAGTAACAAGATCCGCAAGGGATTAGTAGGGGGAATCAAATATCTCTTGGTGGAAGTGTAGATCGGGGCCTTCTCAACCACTCCCGAGCAAATCAACAAGTTTGGTTGGCTAGGGAGTGAGATCGGGCGAAAATGGAGCTTGGAGCAATAATGGAGCTTTAATGGTGGAAGAGGTGAGTCAACGGGGAAGAAGGAGACCCCTTATATAGTGTGTGGAAAAGATCCAACCGTTACCCACCAACCAGCCCGCGGCCAGCGGTACTACCGCGCCTGGCCAGCGGTACTACCGCAAGGCCGCGCGGTACTACTGCTTGCAACCAAGCGGTACTACCGCACGGCAGTGCGGTACTACCGTACCGACCCACGGTACTGCCGCGACCCCAGCACAGAAACAGACGCAAAGCTGGGGCGGTACTTCCGCACGCGCGGTACTACCGCGCCCCCCATGCGGTACTACCGCAAGGCAAAAGTCCCAGCCAGGGGGAAGGGGAACTTCCGTGCCTACTTCCGCAAAAAAATGGAAGTAGCAAAAACCCGACACAGTAGTACTGCCGAGGGGCGGTACTACTGCCTGACCGCATAGCGCGGTACTACCGCACGGCGAAAGCGGTACTACCGCGGCAGGTGCGGATGTAAAAAATTACATCCGCTCCTACTACCGCGAAGGGGCGGCACTAGCCTGGTGGGCAGCGGTAGTGCGGCTCCAGGGGAGCGGTACTACCGTGGGCACCAGCGGTACTACCGCGCCACCGCGCGGTACTACAGTGGATGCCTACGGTACTACCGTTGATCCAGGAGCAGTACTACCGCAACCACAACAGCAACCAGTCACAGGAGGCAGGAAAACGGAGGAAGCTCCAAGGAAGAAGGAGGGGATAAAAAGGAGACATGTACGTGATGATTCCACCCAAACCTTTCCAACGCGGACCCCCTCTTAATAGTACGGCTTTCCTACGACTCAAATCCACAAAAAAGAAACGTAGAAAAGACACTGTCTTCGTCAGTCTTCGAGGGGCACCCAATCGTCTTGTGCCTAGCAAAGAAGTGTCTGGAATACTCATGGCACACGATTAGTCCGCAAATGCGTTGTCATCAATCACCAAAACACTTAGGGATAAATATGTCCTTACAATCTCCCCCTTTTTGGTGGATTGATGACAAAAAGGGATTTGCACAAGGAAAATACTATTAAGTAAATGCAAACCCCTCCTTTCTATAATATAGACGGGCTCCCCCTAAATGTGTGCCACCTAGAAGAGCACGAATAGGAATGGAGCTCCCCCTATATTATAGAGACAAGGCATATCTATCACTAGACAAGATAGTACAAACATAAGATAACTAAGATAGATAGAGTGCATATGTCTTACACCATATGGAGGATAGGTCTCGAAGGCACAAACCAAACAAAAGCAAACGAGGCAAATGAGGTCCAAACGACAAAGCAAACAAACACACCAAGCATGACACAACGCAAATCCCTACACTCTCTCCCCCTTTGGCATCGAGACGCCAAAAAGGCAGAGAGGACACCTACACACACGGGGTGGCTCAGGCAGAGAAGTCGTCCCACTGCTCCTCGTGCTCCTCGTCAGACTCAGCGGCGGGGATAGTCTCCAGGATGTCATCCTCTGAACTGGTCCACTTGTAGCCCTGCTTTGACATCCAGGCAGCCTCAAGTGTGATGACGTCCTCAGACCCACCAGACACATCCTCTCCAAAGAGCCTCATCACCTTCTTGTCACGGCGGTGACTCTCCTTGTCAGTCACGTGAGCCCTGTACTATCCCTTCGCCTGCATGCAGAAAAGAGTCTTCATCTTGTCCTTCAGCTTCTTGGCCCATGACGGCTCAGAGGAAGAAGTGGTGGACCTAGCAGCACGGTCCTCAGCAGCAGTCTCAGCAGCAGTAGCCTCCCCCTCACCAGCAGCCCTCCTAGCAGAAGATGCCTCAGCACGGGTAGTGGTGTTGGCCCAGTTGGGCTTACCACGGAGGCTGATGGACTCATGGCGAATCCAGTCTGGAGCAAGGAACTCATCACCTGGATATGTCTTCTCCCAAGTGGTGGAGAGCAGCAGAAACAGGTACGGTCCATAGATAGGTACCTTGCGAGTGAACACCACAAACCGAAGCTCACACCACATGATGTGTGAGACATCAAGTGGCTGAGTCTGAGAAGAATGTGCCTCTGCACACAATAGCAACATGTCCACTAGATATGCATGTACCTTGTCCTTGTCGCCAATGTGTGGGAACAGAGTGTTGCGGAAGATGCGATGCATGATATCCAGAAAGGAGTTCAACACCCAAGATGACTTGCCATTGGGGAGTACCTTCTCAACAAGGAAGGGCTGAAGCTGGTTCTTGTTGGCAGACTCAGAGTTGGCATGGGGGCGAACGCCAACGGGGGTGTGAAGCCCGTCATCAGGAATGTGCAGCAGATCCATGAACTCTTTCCATGTAGCAGACAGCTGACGGCCATTGGTCATCCAGGTCATCCTCCGCTCCTCCCCGGGATGAAAGTACACTGAGGCAAAGAACTGACAGATGAGCTCAGGGTCATAGTCAAGGTGAAAGGAGATCACCGGCTCAATAGCAAACTGCTCCACCAAGTCCAGAGCCTCTCCAAAATAGTCACGAAACTTGTCCTTCCGCAGGTGATGCATGTCTATCCACTTGACATCCACGAAGGTATTCTGCTTGTTCTTGATCACATCCAGATAGATGAGAGCCTGTTGCTTGGTCCAGAACAACTCGGTGCCTCTGAGGATAGCCCGAGGATTCACATAGGGATTGATCTTCCGGCGCTCGACATACTCAGTGGTTGAAATCTCGTCCATGCCCTTAGCCGGTTCCTTTTGCTTGCTGGCAGTGGTCTTGACATTGCGCTTGGGGGCATTGGAGCCCTCTGGGGCTTCATCTTGGGGGTTGCGCAGACGCTTGGAGCCAGTGTCACGACTGGGATTGGAACGGCGAGAGCCACCACCTGAGACACAGAACGCAAAAACACCCACAACAGCCAAGAGAGATTAATGCAAAGACCACAACAAAGCAAGTGAAACAAGCAGAAAGCACACATGATAAATGCCTAGAGAGAGATTTGATCCCTACGGTAGTACTGCCAAGAGCTGCGGAGCTAAGATAGTAGTACGGCTCTTAGACGCGGTAGTACCGTGCAAGATCACGGTAGTACCGGGTGTAGGAGCGGTAGTACGACCTTAGCGCCACGGCCTGCACGGTAGTACCGCGTCTGCGGAGCGGTAGTACCGCACGATACGGTAGTACCGCACCTAACGGGCGGCAGTACCACACATCGGGCACGGTAGTACCGCACCGCGTCAGATCTGAACTGGTTCAAATCTGAAAAAGCCCGCGAAACCACGGCGGTACTACGGTTGGACAAAGCTACCACAAGACAGCATATCAAGTATGTTTCCTACGCATCACGACTCTCCTACATCCTATTCTTGCATAGATTTGGCCTAAAATCTCAAGAACGACAAGTTTCTCCCCAAAAACCTAGAAGCAAGAGAACAACCAAGAAAAAGAGGGATTTGGGGAAAAACCTTGGTCCATGGCAAGAGGAAGTGGTGGGGAACGATCCCACCGGTCGGAATCTAAGGAGAGTGGCCGGAGACGGAGATCCGGCGAGGGCCTCCGGCGCCGTTCTTGAGAGGGAGAGACGTGGAGAGAGAGACAATGAATGGGTATGGGGAGTTGGAACTCCCCTGCCCGAGTCATAACCCCCACGCGCCCTTGACGGCGCGGTAGTACCGTGCCCAGACACGGTAGTACCGCATGGCGCGGTACTTCCGAAGTACCGCACCAGAGCGGTAGTACCGTGCTGTGGCGCGGTAGTACCGTGCCTCCCAAAGCGGTAGTACCGCGCCCAGACGCGGTAGTACCGTGGGATCAAGAGGATGCACGTTTCGAGCGCACGAAAAACTGGATCTTTGCACAAACCACTCCGAGCCAACACGACACCACAAGACCACGCAACACACAAACCAGAAAGGCACACGACAAACGAACCAACCACGAGACACCACCTCTCCAAAAGAGAGGGCGGTGGCCGTAGCCACCTATGTTTGAGTCAATTGGTATGGCACCGCGAAGAATTATCCTTGGGTCCATGACCAAAACTCGTCTTTGAAGCACAAGTACCATCAAACATGGCTAATGTGAAAGACTTGATTGATTTATGCATAATGGGGGAGGGAGAGTTCATTGAGAGAACATCACTCCCCCTATGTCCATGCCTACATCTAAATAGGACAACACGTTGAGTATGGTGGGGTGTGCAAGGGTTCAAGCAACATTGCTCGAATCGATGATATTTAGCTCATGCCTTAACTCGCGAAATCTTGCTTCATCCAAGGGCTTCGTGAAGATATCTGCAAGGTTATCATGAGTGTTGACGTAGTTGAGCTCGATCTCTCCTCGCCTAATGTGATCCCGGATGAAGTGATACCGGATCTCAATATGCTTCGTCTTGAAGTGTTGCACCGGGTTGAGAGAGATCTTGATGGCACTTTCATTGTCACACCAAAGAGGCACTTTGTCACAAGTGACACCGTAATCCTTTAAAGTTTGCCTCATCCATAAGAGTTGTGCACAACAACTACCGGCCGCCACATACTCCGCTTCGGTGGACGAGAGAGACACACAACTTTGCTTTTTGGAAGACCAACTTACCAAAGAGCAACCAAGGAATTGGCACCCTCCGGAAGTGGACTTCCTATCCACTTTGTCTCCCGCCCAATCGGAATCCGAGTACCCTACAAGCTTGAAGTTTGATCCTCTTGGGTACCATAAGCCAAAGTTTGGGGTATGAGCCAAATATCGAAAGATTCGTTTGACCGCCACATAGTGACTTTCCTTAGGTGCGGCTTGAAACCGTGCACAAATTCCCACACTCAACATGATGTCCGGTCTAGATGCACAAAGGTAAAGCAAGGATCCAATCATGGAACGATATACCTTTTGATCCACCACTTTACCATTGGGATCTAAGTCAAGTTGGCACTTGGTGGGCATTGGAGTGGAAGCCGGCTTGACGTCACTTAGCTTGAATCTCTTGAGCATGTCTTGAGTGTATTTGGATTGATTGATGAAGGTTCCTTCTCTTCTTTGCTTCACTTCGAACCCTAGAAAGAACTTCAACTCTCCCATGGAGGACATCTCGAACTTTGAGGTCATGAGAGCGGCAAATTCCTCATTGAAAGCTTTGTTAGGAGAACCAAAGATAATATCATCAACATATAATTGGCACACAAACAACTCCCCTTTGACCTTCTTAGTAAAAAGAGTGGGGTCGATTAGCCCAACTTCAAAACCACGGTCTTGTAACAACTCGGTAAGGTGGTCATACCACACACGTGGGGCTTGTTTAAGGCCATAGAGTGCCTTATCGAGTTGATACACATGATCGGGAAAGTAGGGATCCTCGAACCCGGGGGGTTGCTTGACGTAAACCAATTCATTAATGGGACCATTAAGAAAAGCACTCTTCACATCCATTTGTTGTAACTTAAAGTTATGATGAGAAGCATATGCAATCAACATGCGAATGGATTCAAGACGAGCAACGGGAGCAAAGGTTTCACCGTAGTCGATACCCTCGACTTGGGAGTAGCCTTGTGCTACCAAACGAGCCTTGTTGCGAATGATAATCCCATGGGCATCTTGCTTGTTCTTGAATATCCACTTGGTTCCAATGACATTGTGATTCCCCGTTGGCCTTGGCACCAATCTCCACACTTTGTTGCGCTCGAAGTTGTTGAGTTCTTCGTGCATGGCATTGAGCCAATCCGGATCTTCTAGCGCCTCATAGACCTTGTGGGGTTCCACACAAGAGACAAACGCGTGATGCTCACAATAATTTGCTAATTGTCTACGAGTGCTTACCCCCTTTCTTAAGCTTCCAAGCACATTCGTCATGAGATGATCCTTGGTGGAGAGCTTGGAAGCAACCTTGGCGGCACGACGCTCTAATTCCTCCTCGGTGGTGAGTTGAGGAGCGGTTACTTGATCATCTTGAGCGCCGTCATGAACTTGTTCTTGATCTTGAACTTGCTCGGGGGAGAGAACTTGACCTTGGGCATCACTTGGTGTGTCCACACCGTCTTGAGTATGATCTTGCCCTTGGTCTTGTTCATGAGGTTGAGGGCCTTCACTTTGTTCTTCGGAAGCGTGTGGGCCTTGGGTTGGTGATGGCTCCACTTGAGTGGAGCATTGTCCTTCTCCTTCGGCCACAAGGGGTTCCTCAATGGGTAGGATGAAACCAACACCCATTCTTCTTATGGCTTGAGGAGGAATTTCATCACCTACATCACAAGTGCCACTTTGCTCCACTTGGGAGCCGTTATTCTCATCAAACTCCACGTTACACGTCTCCTCAATAAGTCCCGTGGATTTATTGAGGACACGGTAAGCATGAGAGTTTGTAGCATAACCAACAAATATGCCCTCATAAGCTCTAGCCTCAAATTTAGACAACCGAACACCTTTCTTGAGAATGAAACACTTACACCCGAATACCCGGAAGTACTTGAGGTTGGGCTTGTTACCGGTGAGTATCTCATATGGAGTCTTGTTCAAGCCCTTGCGGAGGTAGAGCCGATTTGATGCATGACACGCGGTGTTGATGGCTTCGGCCCAAAAGTTGTACGGAGACTTGAACTCCGCCATCATGGTCCTTGCCGCATCCATCAACGTCCGGTTCTTCCTCTCCGCAACACCGTTTTGTTGAGGGGTGTAGGGTGCGGAATATTGATGCTTGATTCCCTCGTCACTAAGAAACTCATCCAAGGTGTAGTTCTTGAACTCGGTGCCGTTGTCACTTCTTATTGTCAAGATCTTTGCATTGTGTTGACGTTGTGCTTCATTTGCAAAGTCAATGACGGTTTGTTGGGTCTCGCTCTTCCTCTTGAAGAAATACACCCACGTGTACCTTGAGTAGTCATCCACAATCACCAAGCAATACTTCCTACCTCCAAGACTATCGAAGGATGGAGGCCCAAAGAGATCCATGTGAAGGAGCTCCAAAGGCCTCTTTGAATAAATGATAGTCGTGGGAGGGTGAGCCTTCTCATGTAGCTTTCCTTCGATACAGGCACTGCAAGCACGATCTTTAGCAAAACTAACATTCGTTAGTCCACGGACATGGTCCCCCTTGAGGAGACTTTGCAAAGATCTCATATTGACATGGGCTAAACGGCGATGCCAAAGCCATCCCACATCAACTTTAGCCATTAGGCATGTCGCGGTCTTAGTGGGTCGCTCCGAAAAGTTAATCACATATAGACCGTTCTCGACATGCCCAACAAAGGCTACTTTAAGAGTCTTGCTCCACAAGAGGGCCACGGTATCGATATCAAAGAAAGTGGCAAAGCCCATGATAGCAAGTTGACGAACGGAAAGTAAATTGTATGCAAGGGACTCAACAAGCATGACCTTCTCGATCGTGAGATCATGAGAGATGACCACCTTGCCAAGTCCCAATACCTTAGAAGATGAGGCGTCACCCCACTCGACATTGGTGGGCATAGATGGAACCTTGTGCACGTCCACCACCAAGTCCTTGCTTCCGGTCATATGATTGTAGCTCCGCTATCGAGCAACCATGATCCCCCACCGGAAGCAAACACCTACAAGAGATCAATGCTTGGTTTTAGGTACCCATTTTGTAATGGGTCCTTTGATGTTAGTAACAAGGGTTTTTGGAACCCAAATAGACCATTCAATGTATTCATGAAGAGAACCAACAAATTTGGCATAAACATGCCCATCACTAGCACGGCATAACACATAAGAAGGGTTAAAATCGCCGGCTTTGTTGAGAGGGGTGGCATTGCCCTTCTTGACATTGTTCTTCTTCTTCTCCTCGGGGGCACTCTCTCCCTCCCTCACAAAGGTTTGCATGAGGGGAGGAGGTCGTTTGGTCTTGTCATTCTTCTTCTTGTTCTTGGAGTCGGGCACGTACCCAACCCCTTCCTTGGCCACACCTCCCTTTTGGTTGATCAAGAGATCGTTGAGGTTCTTCTTGCCTTGTATGCAAGTCGCAAGACCTCTCTCAAGTTGCTCCTTCAACTTTGCATTTTCCTCAACAAGATGTATATGCTCACAACACGGGTTAGTAGCATTTGCATTATCAATTAAAACCATATGAGGAAAAGTTGCTTTCTCCTTAGTTAGCTTCACTTGGAGTTGATCATGAGACTCCTTGAGACTAGCGTGAATACCCTTCAAGGCCTTGTGGGCCTTGTCAAGTTTATCAAACTCCTCTTTGAGTCTAGCAAGATCAACCCCGAGTTTGGCCTTCTCGGAATTTAGCACACGAGAAACAATGAGGACATGATCATAATCTTTCTTTAACTTAGCATGATCAACGTTGTGTGACTCCTCAAGAGCCAAACGAAGACCACGCTCTTCCTCAAGAGCATTGGAAAGATCCGAAATCTCATCGGCATAGTCACGACTATGCCCTTCCATCTTAGAGATGGTGTCTTCGTGAGCCTCGATCATGTCATTGGCTTCACCAAGTTGTTCCAAGAGAGCAACAAAGTGCTTCTTGGATTTTCCCTTGAGTTTGCCCATAAAGGCCTCAAACTCGTTAGCCTCCACATTAGCTCCCTCAAGTTCATTAATGCTATCCGTCGGGGAAGGATGATTAATGATGGTAGTTTTGATGTTGGAGGTTACCTTGTTGGTGGCTTTAGCCATGAGGCACTTGGCGGTGATGCTCTCGTTGGGTGAGTCGAAGAGAGACACCCGTGACGTTGTTGCAATGGCAACGGAGGCCATGGCAACCGACTCATCATCTTCATCATCGTCATCATCCTCATTGTACTCTTCTTGCACAACCAAAGCCTTGGGAGGAGTCTTCTTGGTGAAGTTGTTCTTGTTGGGGAACGACTTGGCCTTGTCCTTTCGGATGAGTTTGCCACCATTGTCTTCCCTCTTCTCATACGGGCATTCCGCAACGAAATGACTCACGTTGCCACAATTGTAGCAAGTCCTTACACGTTGCTTGCCCCTTGTGCCACTCGAGTTGTTTTGCTAAAATTGGGCCTCGAGTTTTTCTTGCTCCAAAATTGCCTTGAAGCAAGTGCCATGTGTTCATGATATGCATACTTCGTATCTTCGGGGTTGCTCTCCTCTTCTTCCTCTTCTTCTTCTTCCACGGTGAGCTTGGCCTTCAATGCAAGGTTAGGCTTCTTTGCCCGTTGAGAACGGAGCACCGCATTGTCGGCGGTCTTGTCCAAAATGTTCATGGCCACAAACTCATCCAACACTTCGCTTGAGGTCAAAGTGTGGAAGTCCGGTCTTTGACGAATGATGGAGGACATGGCCTTGTGATAGGGCATCATTGCCTTGAGGAATTTGCGCTTGATCCAATTGTCATCCGTGTCCTTGCTCCCGTGATCTCGTAGTGAGACCGCGAGTTTGGTTACTCTCCGATAAAGCTCACGAGGTTCTTCATCTTCTTCATTGCAAACTCATCGGCCTCATCTTGTACCACTTCATAGTTGGAGCGTTGAATGCTTGCGCTTCCCCGGTAGAGAGAGACAACACAATGCCATCCATCTTTGGCCAAGGCGAAGGGACGAAGATGAGGTAGGTCTTCAGGTGGAATTGCATCTTGAATGATGAAGAGAGCATTCTCATTGAATTGATTGTCCGCGGCTTCTCGAGGAGTGAAGTTGCTTGGATCATGCGGATAAAAACCTTCTTCAATGATTCTCCAAAGGTTAGTGTTCACATGATTTAAATGACGTTTAAAGCGGTAAACCCAAGAATCAAAGTCCTCATTTTTCACAATCTTAGGGGAGGACCGGCATGATTCAAATGAGTGGAAGGAACCGGTCCACCATAAACAAGTGGTGGTTCCACATGGGCAAAGATGCCGGTGCCATTCTTACCACTAGAAGAAGGAGCCTTTTCACTACTAGCTTCCCCCTTGTCGGGGATAGCATCCGACACCTTGTTGGCGGGATCACCCACTTTCAACGGTGCGGTGGATAGTTTAAGGCCCTCAAGAAATTTAGTAAACATGCTTTCAACTTTGGTCGTCATGGAGGTTTTCAATGTCTCCAAGGCCACATTTAACTCCTCATGAGAGACCGAAGTTCCCCCATCGCCCGTAGACGAGATAGGATTCACACCGGAGTGTTCTTCCGCACCGTCTATGGTATCAACCATACTCTTTGGACGGTAAAGTCCTTAATAAAGAGACGAGGCTCTGATACCAATTGAAAGGATCGATATGGTTGACTAGAGGGGGGGGTGAATAGGCAACTAACAATTTTTAGCTTTTCTTTAGCAATTTAAACTTTGCATCAAAGTAGGTTGTCTAGATATGCAACTAGATGAGCAACCTATATGATGCAACACGAATAGGAACACAAGCAAGCAAGATATATGAAACAAATAAGCTACACAAGTAAAGGCACAAGATAACCAAGAGTGGAGACGGTGGAGACGAGGATGTGTTGCCGAAGTTCCTTCCCTTTGAGAGGAAGTACGTCTCCGTTGGAGCGGTGTGGAGGCACAATGCTCCCCAAGAAGCCACTAGGGCCACCGTAATCTCCTCACGCCCTCACACAATGCGAGATGCCGTGATTCCACTATTGGTGCCCTTGGAGGCGGCGACCGAACCTTTACAAACGAGGTTGGGGCAATCTCCACAACTCAATTGGAGGCTCCCAACGACACCACGAAGCTTCACCACAATGGACTATGGCTTCGCGGTGACCTCAACCGTCTAGGATGCTCAAACACCCAAGAGTAACAAGATCCGCAAGGGATTAGTAGGGGAATCAAATATCTCTTGGTGGAAGTGTAGATCGGGGCCTTCTCAACCACTCCCCGAGCAAATCAACAAGTTTGGTTGGCTAGGGAGTGAGATCGGGCGAAAATGGAGCTTGGAGCAATAATGGAGCTTTATGGTGGAAGAGGTGAGTCAACGGGGAAGAAGGAGACCCCTTATATAGTGTGTGGAAAAGATCCAACGTTACCCACCAACCAGCCCGCGGCCAGCGGTACTACGCGCCTGGCCAAGCGGTACTACCGCAAGGCCGCGCGGTACTACTGCTTGCAACAAGCGTACTACCGCACGGCTGTGCGGTACTACGTACCGACCCACTGGTAACTGCCGCGACCAGCACAGAAACAGACGCACAGAAGCTGGGGGGTACTCCGCCGCGCGGACTACCGCGCCCCCCATGCGGTACTACCGCGAGGCAAAAGTCCCAGCCAGGGGGAAGGGAAACTTCCGTGCCTACTTCCGCAAAAAACGGAAGTAGCAAAAACACCGACACAGTAGTACTGCCAGGGGCGGTACTACTGCCTGACCGCATAGCGCGGTACTACCGCACAGCGAAAGCGGTACTACCGCGGCAGGTGCGGATGTAAAAAATTACATCCGCTCCTACTACCGCGAAGGGGCGGCACTAGCCTGGTGGGCAGCGGTAGTGCGGCTCCAGGGGAGCGGTACTACCGTGGGCACCAGCGATACTACCGCGCCACCGCGCGGTACTACCGTGGATGCCTACGGTACTACCGTTGATCCAGGAGCAGTACTACCGCAACCACAACAGCAGCCAGTCACAGGAGGCAGGAAAATGGAGGAATCTCCAAGGAAGAAGGAGGGGATAAAAAGGAGAAGTGTACGTGATGATTCTACCCAAACCTTTCCAACGCGGACCCCCTCTTAATAGTACGGCTTTCCTACGACTCAAATCCACCAAAAAGAAACGTAGAAAAGACGCCGTCTTCGTCAATCTTCGAGGGGCACCCAATCGTCTTGTGCCTAGCAAAGAAGTGTCTGGAATACTCATGGCACACGATTAGTCCGCAAATGCGTTGTCATCAATCACCAAAAAACTTAGGGATAAATATGTCCTTACAAGGTCTACATGTGTTTCGAACTATAACATGTCATATTTACAGGGGTGCAAGTCTTGTATTTTTGTGATCTATGTGGTGACTAGCACAAGCATGCAAAGTAGGCTCCATGATGTTACTGTTTTCATGGACTTAGGATTTTGCTAAGTCCTTTTCCTGTTATTATTTTGATGCCATGTAAACTTGATGCTACCATGAGATCCATGCATATTTTGAGATACTTCAGTAAGGATGTTTTGAACATGTGGTGATGCTATATCCATTAATGCCCCTGGTTGAGATTATGGAGTGCTCTAGCATGTCTTTTTCTTGCTCTACTTTTGCTATATATTATTCCTGGCAGATTGTTTACATGTTAATCAATATTGCCATGGTTGTTGCTAGTGATGCATGTACCCTATGAATTTGATCTTGCCATGTTTACCTTGATGAACATGTCTTCTTAATGTTGGTATGCTTGTGTTGTCATGAAATGCTTTGTGGTGAGTGGCATGAGCTCGCAAAGTTGCTGTCATGAATCTGTTTATGCCATGCTCTGTTTTTCTTCTAAGTCTGAAACTGTTAATAAAACTTGCTATGTTTATATGGGTGCTATCATATCTTCTGTGCCTTTTTGGCTCATGTTCAGTAAGGGAGTTTTGTTCTATGCATTTAGTCGAATCATGCCATTCCTTTGTTTCTATGATATGTTCCTGTAGAATGTTGTTTGCTTGCTCTAAACATTGCTTCCTGATGTTGTTTTTGACATGTTAGTATTTTCACTAAGTCTGTGAAGTTGATATCTTTTGCACTTTTACCATGCTTGTTTGAACCTGTTCTAGTCTGATTTAGCCGTAGCTCAGTGTTCATGTTTTGTCAAGCATCTCTTGGACATCACTGCCATATGATTTGTTGCTATGTTGGAGTGCAGTAGCTTAGTTTCTTTTTGCATTCTAAGTGACATCATGCTGTTAATCGCAGATTTGCGTCATTCTTGTTTTGCTTGCCATTTGCAAACCGTGCATCCGTTTCTGGTGATCTTTATATCGATTTTGACCGAAATCACCTCATCTTTCCAGCGGCATACTTGGTTTTGCCAAGTTGATGCCTTGATCATTCTTTCCCTTCTGGAGCACGCATAAGCATTGCATAGCATATCTTGTATATCATGCCATGTATTGCATCATGTTGCTTGTGCATTGCACCGTGATTGATTGTTGTTCCTTTGCTTGGGTTCTTGCCTTGGGTAGAGCCGGGAGACGAGTACATGAATGAGGAACCTATTGAGTACGCTAACGAGGATCAAGCTTTCGACAACTTTGAGAACATTGCAGGCAAGATGACCATACCCTCGATATCACTTCTATCTTTGCTTGCTAGTTGTTCGTTCTATCGCTATGTCGCGCTACCTACCACTTGTTATATCATGCCTCCCATATTGCCATGTCAAGCCTCTAACCCACCTTCCTAGCAAACCATTGTTTAGCTATGTTACCACTTTTGCTCAGCCCCTCTTATAGCGTTGCTAGTTGCAGGTGAAGTTGAAGTTTGTTCCTGTTTGGGACATGGATATGTTGGGATATCACAATATCTCTTATTTTAATTAATGCATCTATATACTTGGTAAAGGGTGGAAGGCTCGGCCTTTTGCCTGGTGTTTTGTTCCACTCTTGCCGCCCTAGTTTTCGTCATACCGGTGTTATGTTCCTTGATTTTGCGTTCCTTACGCGGTTGGGGTTATGTGACCCCCTTGACAGTTCGCTTTGAATAAAACTCCTCCAACAAGGCCCAACCTTGGTTTTAACATTTGCCACCTAAGCCTTTTCCCTTGGGTTTTAGCGAGCCCAAGGGTCATCTTTATTTTAACCCCCCGGGCCAGTGCTCCTCTGAGTGTTGGTCCGAACCGGGCAGCCTGCGGGGGCACCTCGGGGAAACTTGAGGGCTGGTTTTACTCGTAGTTGACCTATCCGGTGTGCCCTGAGAACGAGATATGTGCAGCTCCTATCGGGATTTGTCGGCACAGTCGGGTGGCTTTGCTGGTCTTGTTTTACCATTATCGAGATATCTTGTAACCGGGATTCCGAGACTGATCGGATCTTTCCGGGAGAAGGAATATCCTTCATTGACCGTGAGAGCTTGTGATGGGCTGAGTTGGGACACCCCTGCAGGGTATAAACTTTCAAGAGCCGTGCCCGCGGTTATGTGGCAGATGGGAATTTGTTAATATCCGGTTGCAGATAACTTGACACTTGACTTAATTAAAATACATCAACCGCGTGTGTAGCCATGATAGTCTCTTTTCGGCGGAGTCCGGGAAGTGAACACGGTCATGTGTTATGCTTGCAACATAAGTAGTTTCAGGATCACTTCTTGATCACTTCTAGCTTCTCGACCGTTGTGTTGCTTCTCCTCTCGCTCTTATTTGCGTATGTTAGCCACCATATATGCTTAGTGCTTGCTGCAGCTCCACCTCATTACCTTATCCTACCCATAAGCTTAAATAGTCTTGATCTCGCGGGTGTGAGATTGCTGAGTCCTCGTGACTCACAGATACTTCCAAACAGTTGCAGGTGCCGACGATACCAGTGCAGGCGATGGTACCGAACTCAAATGGGAGTTCGACGAGGATCTGGGTCGTTACTACATTTCGTTTCCTGATGATCAGTAGTGGAGCCCAATTGGGACGACCGAGGATCTAGCATTTGGGTTGTCTTCCTTTATTTTTGGTTCCGTAGTCGGACCTTTGTTTGTACTTTGGATGATGTATGTTTAACTTGTTATTTGTGTGAAGTGGCGAGTGTAATCCAACTCTTTATCCCTTTCTTATTCAGTACATGGGATTGTGTGAAGATTACCCCACTTGCGACTAAACCACTATGCGGTTATGCCTCTAAGTCGTGCCTCGACACGTGGGAGATATAGCCGCATTGTGGGTGTTATAGGAGCCTCCAAGATCTTGTGGAGTTGAACCAAGGAGTTTGTAAGGGCAAGGAGATCGCCTACTTCGTGAAGATCTACCCCGAGTGAGGCTAGTCCTTCGTGGATGCAAGCCACGGTGGAATATACAAGGTTGCTTCTTCGTGGACCCTTCATGGGCGGAGCCCTCCGTGGACTAGCGTAGCCGTTACCCTCCGTGGGTTGAAGTCTCCATCAACGTGGATGTACGATAGCACCACCTATCAGAATCACGCCAAAATCACCGTGTCTTCATTGAGTTTGATTTCCCAAACTCTACTCCTTTACTTTCCGCATACATTGCATGTTGTACTATCTCCACTGCTCCGTCTCTAGATATGCATGCATAGAAAGTATTGGTTGTTCCTTAACCAGTGCCTAAATCTGCCTAAACTTCAAGAAAACTGAAAACCACACCTTTGGTTGGTTAAGAGTCTATTCACCTGTCCTCTAGGCCTATCTTCTCGATTCTACAAGGATGGTCCACACACTCTCTTCCTACTTGGTTTTCCTAGATATTTACCTAGTTTATACTCCATCTTAGCATGTTCTACCATCCACTCTACTTCTTTGCTTGTGAACTTTCTTGGTGCCTTTCTCTTCCCATGCTTATTATTGAATATTCTGCTTCATCAAGTGTAAGTGCATCTAGTGCCAACCCCAGTTGGTTTTGGAGTATTGACGACAAACTTGGTTGAGGGACTAATGTGTTTGTGAGAATTGCTGGATAACACAAGTAGTAGCCCCATATTGATTCGGTTTACCTACCAGAGACGACCCCTAAAAATGTGAGAAGACAGTGAAGACAATGGTGGTTCGTGAAGACATTCACAATGAAGATTATGACATGAGAAGACATTCATATGAAGACCATGGAGTGCGAAGACATAACTGTTTCCTAGTTTCCTTTTCTTCTTTGTTGAGTCATAGGAACCACCGTACTGTTAAGTGGGGTCCAAGTGAACAAAGTCAGAGTGACTGAAGTGATGCTCAACAAAATCCTATGTCTTCGAGCGAACACAATGAGAGCAAATCTTATCCAGAGCTGGATGAGTCAACTATACTTGCAGCCCAAGTCAAGCTGCCGCGTGTGTTTGAAATCCGACCGTTGGACACGTGTCGGTTCCTTAGTGACCCAGGGTCATTTCGGACAAATCAGGTCGGGTTGCCTCCTGGCTATAAATAGCCCACCCCTACGCCATAAATTGGTGGCTGCTTAGAGTTAGTGCTCGACTTTTGTCGTTTGAGAGCAACCCACCTTCGAAGCATTTGAGAGAGAGAGAGAGAGAGAGAGAGAGATCCTTGCGAGGACAAAGCCCTAAACACCCAGAGCCAAAGAGTGTTAGGCATCACTGAAATATTTCTATTTGCGTGACCTGAAGACTTGTTACACTTGAGGACCGTGAATCCTCCAGCCGGTTAGGCGTCGCATTTTGAGCATCCAAGAGTCATTGTGGATCGCCGTTGAACAAACTCTGTGAAGGTTTGGAAGTCTACCTTGAAGAGTTACCAGAGTGATTGGGCGACGACTGGGTGTCCTTAGCTCAAGGGGAATAAGGTGAATACGCGGTCTTCTGAGTTAAATCTCAGCCTCCCTAACCATACGTACAGTCGTCACAGCAACTGGAACTGGTCTACCAACTCCTTGTCTTCACCAAGCAACTGGTTTTATCCTTCACTTTATAGTTTGTCTTCATGAAGTCATTGCTTGCCTGTATGATCTGATTGACTTCACTGAGTGAAGACTGTTTACTATTTGGCTTCATACTGTCTTCCATCCTGATCTATACTACCTAGCTGCTGATAGTCTTTGTGCTCTCACTTCATTGCATACTTGACTATGGCTTGACTAGTGTAGTCTACCTTCCGCTGCATATCAATAGGTTTATTTCTATTGTTTGTCTTTAAAGACCTCGTGGTTTGTAGACTTCAATAAAAATCACCTATTCACCCCCCTCTAGTCGATAACTAGCACTGTCATCAAGGAACTAAAAATGGACAACTGATACATCTCCAACGTATCTATAATTTTTGATTGTTCCATGCTATTATGTTATCAACCTTGGATGTTTTATATGCATTTATATGCTATTTTATATGATTTTTGGGACTAACTTATTAACCCAGAGCCCAGTGCCAGTTTCTATTTTTTCCTTGTTTTAGAGTATCGCAGAAAAGGAAAATCAAACACAGACCAATTGACCTGAAACTTCACGGAACTTATTTTTGGAAGGAAAGCAACCCGGGAGACTAGGAGTCCATGTAAGGGAAGCAACGAGGCAGGGGGGGGCGCCCACCCCTTGGGCGCGCCCTCCACCCTCGTGGGCCCCTCATGGCTCCCCTGATGTACTTCTTCTGCCTATATATCTCCATATACCCTAAAACGATCGGGGAGCACAATAGATTGGGAGTTCCACCGCCAGAATCCTCCGTAGCCACCGAAAACCAATCTAGACCCATTCCGGCACCTTGCCGGAGGGGGAATCCCTCTCCGGTGGCCATCTTCATCATCCCGGTGCTCTCCATGATGAGGAGGGAGTAGTTCTCCCTCGGGGCTGAGGGTATGTACCAGTAGCTATGTGTTTGATCTCTCTCTCTCGTGTTCTTGATTTGGCACGATCTTGATGTATCGCGAGCTTTGCTATTATAATTGGAACTTATGATGTTTCTCTCCCTCTACTCTCTTGTAATGGATTGAGTTTCCCCTTCGAAGTTATCTTATTGGATTGAGTCTTTAAAGATTTGAGAACACTTGATGTATGTCTTGTCGTGGATATCTGTGGTGACAATGGGATATCACGTGATTCACTTGATGTATGTTTTGTTGATCAACTTGCGGGTTCCTCCCATGAACCTATGCATAGGGGTTGGCACATGTTTTCGTCGTGATTCTCCGGTAGAAACTTTGGGGCACTCTTTGAGGTCCTATGTGTTGGTTGAATAGATGAATCTGAGATTGTGTGATGCATATCGTATAATCATGCCCATGGATACTTGAGGTGACATTGGAGTATCTAGGTGACATTAGGGTTTTGGTTGATTTGTGTCTTAAGGTGTTATTCTAGTACGAACTCTAGGGCTGTTTGTGACACTTATAGGAATAGCCCAACGGATTGATTGGAAAGAATAACTTTGAGGTGGTTTTGTACCCTACCATAATCTCTTCGTTTGTTCTCCGCTATTAGTGACTTTGGAGTGACTCTTTGTTGCATGTTGAGGGATAGTTATGTGATCCAATTATGTTATTATTGTTGAGAGGACTTGCACTAGTGAAAGTATGAACCCTAGGCCTTGTTTCAACACATTGCAATACCATTTACACTCACTTTTATCATTAGTTACCTTGCTGTTTTTATATTTTCAGATTACAAAAACCTTTATCTACCATCCATATACCACTTGTATCACCATCTCTTCGCCGAACTAGTGCACCTATACAATTTACCATTGTATTGGGTGTGTTGGGGACACAAGAGACTCTTTGTTATTTGGTTGCAGGGTTGCTTGAGAGAGACCATCTTCATCCTACGCCTCCTACGGATTGATAAACCTTAGGTCATCCACTTGAGGGAAATTTGCTATTGTCCTACACACCTCTGCACTTGGAGGCCCAACAACGTCTACAAGAAGAAGGTTGTGTAGTAGACATCAAGCTCTTTTCTGGCGCCGTTGCCGGGGAGGTGAGTGCTTGAAGGTATATCTTTAGGTCTTGCAATCGAATCTTTTTGTTTCTTGTTTTAGCACTAGTTTAGTTTATAAAAGAAAACTAGAAAAAAATATGGAATTGAGTTTGCCTCATACGCTTCATCCTTTTAATATCTTTCGTGAGTATGATGGAAAGGAAAATTGTGCCAAAGTGTTAGAAGAAGAATGCATTAAAATGTTTGGCACTAAATATTTGAATGATGAGCATGATTGCAATGTTGTTAGTATGAATTCCTTGAATATCCATGATGCTAATGATATGCAAAGCCACAAGCTTGGGGAAGCTATGTTTGATGAAGATGATATTTTTTGTCCCCCAAGTTTTGATGAGCAAATTTATTATGATGAAATCATGCCTCCTATTTATGATGATTATATTGATGAAATTGGATTTGGAGAGGTCATGACTTTATTTTGTGATGAATCCACTATTCCGGAAGAGGTTCCAATTGATTATGAGAACAAAGTTGCTATCTATGATGATTATTGTGATGACTTGTATGCTATAAAGAATAATGATATCCATGAAACTTTTCATCATGATTTTACTTTCAATTGGATTATGCCTCACATGATAATTATTTTGTTGAGTTTGCTCCCACTACTATTCCGATTGAGAAGAATTTTGCTTATGGAGAGAGTAGTAAATTTTCTATGCTTGTAGATCATGAAAAGAATGCTTTAGGTGATGGTTATATTGTTGAATTCATTCATGATTCTACTGAAAATTATTATGAGGGAGGAACATATGCTTGTAGGAATTGCAATAATATCAAGTTTCCTCTCTATGTGCTTACAGTTTTGAAGTTATGCTTGTCTTACCTTTCTATGCAAGTTGATTCTTGTTCCCATAAGTTGTTTGCTCACAAAATCCCTATTCATAGTAAGAGGGTTAGACTTAAATGTGCTAGTCATATTCTTCATGATGCTCTCTTTATGTTACAATTCTTATCTTTTATGTGAGCATCATTGAAATCATCATGCCTAGCTAGGGGCGTTAAACGATAGCGCTTGTTGGGAGGCAACCCAACTTTATTTTTGTTCCTTGCATTTTGATCCTGTTTAGTAATAAATAATTTATCTAGCCTCTGTTATTATTGAGTTTTTATGTTTTAATTAGTGTTTGTGCCAAGTAGAACCGTTGGGAAGACTTGGGGAAAGTCTTGTTCATCTTGCTGTAACAAACAGAAACTTTAGCGCTCACGAGAATTGCTGCCATTTTTATTTGGATAGTGATATTTAGTTAATTCTTTTTGAAGATGATTAATAGGTAAATTCCTCATGTTTAGAAATTTATTTGATAATTTTATGAGTTCCATAAGTGGTAGAAACCTACAGATTACTACAGACTGTTCTGTTTTTGACAGATTCTGTTTTTCGTGTGTTGTTTGCTTATTTTGATGAATCTATGGCTAGTAAAATAGTTAATAAACCATAGAGAAATTGGAATAAATTAGGTTTAACACCAATATAAATAAATAATGAGTTCATTACATTACCTTGAAGTGGTGTTTTGTTTTCTTTCGCTAACGGAGCTCACGAGTTTTCTGTTAAGTTTTGTGTTGTGAAGTTTTCAAGTTTTGGGTAAAGATTCGATGGACTTTGGAATAAGGAGTGGCAAGAGCCTAAGCTTGGGGATGCCCAAGGAACCCCAAGGTAATATTAAAGGACAACCAAAAGCCTAAGCTTGGGGATGCCCCAGAAGGCATCCCCTCTTTCGTCTTCGTTCATCGGTAACTTTACTTGGAGCTATATTTTTATTCGCCACATGTTATGTGTTTTGCTTGGAGCGTCAATTTATTTTGTTAGGATTTGCTTGCTGTTATTTATAACAATGTTTTGCATCTTTTATTTCAATAAAAGTGGCATTGATAGCCTTTACTATGCCTATTTTACAAGTCTTCATGTTGCTGTTTGAAAACAGAAAGTTTACCGCTGTTGCAATAATTCCCTAGAAAAGTCAGAATGTGATAAAATGTTGAAACCTTTTTCATATTAAGCTCTGATAAATTTAATACATTGGGAATTTTCTTTCATAATTTTTGGAGTTAGGTAAGTATGGATCTTGCCGCACTCTTTACAGACTGTCCTGTTTAGGCAGATTGCTGTTATGTTTGCATTGTTTGCATATGTTTGCTTCTTTAATGATTCTATTTGAGGATAGGACTATTAAATATGCAGAGGCATTTAGTATGCAATATTGAATAACAATTTTAGTGATTTGCTACAGTAGAGTATGATAAGGTTTTTGCATTGGTTTGTACTAACTTATCTCACGAGTCCTTGTTTAGTTTTGTGTGGATGAAGCTTTTGAGATTTAGGGAGACCGTGATATGAGAGGAATTAAGGAGACACAAAAGCTCAAGCTTGGGGATGCCCAAGGCATCCCAAGATAATATTTCAAGAAGTCTCAAGCATATAAGCTTGGGGATGCCCCGGTTGGCATCCCACCTTTCTTCTTCAACAACTATCGGTTAGTATCGGTTGATCCTAAGTTTTTGCTTCTTCACATGATGTTTTCTATTCTTAGATGTCATTTTATTTAGTTTTGCTTGCTGCTTGAATGAAACACCAAGATCTGAAATTCTTAAATGTTAGAGAGTCTTCATATAGTTGCATAATTATTCGACTACTCATTGAGCTTCACTTATATCTTTCGGAGTAGTTTGTCATTTGCTCTAGTGCTTCACTTATATCTTTTTAGAGCACGGTGGTGGTTTTATTTTATAGAAATAGATGAACTCTCGTGTTTCACTTATATTATTTTGAGATTCTTTAGAACAGCATGGTAGTTTGCTTTGGTTATGAATTTAGTCCTAATATGATGGGCATCCAAGAGGGATATAATAAAAACTTTCATATAAAGTGCATTGAATACTATGAGAAGTTTGATACTTGATGATTGTTTTGATATATGAAGATGGCGATATTAGAGTCATGCTAGTTGAGTAGTTGTGAATTTGAGAGATACTTGTGTTAAAGTTTGTGATTCCCGTAGCATGCACGTATGGTGAACCGTTATGTGATGAAGTCAGAGCATGATTTATTTATTGATTGTCTTCCTTATGAGTGGCAGTCGGGGACGAGTGATGGTCTTTTACTACCAATCTATCCCCCTAGGAGCATGCGCGTAGTACTTTGTTTCGATAACTAATAAATTTTTGCAATAAGTATGTGATTTTTTTATGACTAATGTTGAGTCCATGGATTATACGCACTCTCACCCTTCCACCATTGCTAGCCTCTCTAATACCGCGCACCTTTCGCCGGTATCATAAACCCACCATATACCTTCCTCAAAACAGCCACCATACCTACCTATTATGGCATTTCCATAGCCATTCCGAGATATATTGCCATGCAACTTTCCACCGTTCCGTTTATTATGACACACTTCATCTTTGTCATATTGCTTTGCATGATCATGTAGTTGACATTGTATTTGTGGCAAAGCCACCGTTCATAATTCTTTCATACATGTCACTCATGAGTCATTGCACATCCCGGTACACCGCCAAAGGCATTCATATAGAGTCATATCTTGTTCTAAGTATTGAGTTGTAATTCTTGAGTTAATAAAAGTGTGATGATCATCATTATTAGAGCATTGTCCCAGTGAGGAAAGGATGATGGAGACTATGATTCCCCCACAAGTCCGGATGAGACTCCGGACGAAAATAAATAAAAGAGGCCAAAGAAGCCCAAATAAAAAAAGAAGAGAAAAGAGGCCATAAAAAAAGAGAAGGCCCAAATAATAAAAAAATAAAAAAAATGAATGAGAGAAAAAGAGAGAAGGGGCAATGCTAATATCCTTTTACCACACTTGTGCTTCAAAGTAGCACCATGATCTTCATGATAGAGAGTCTCCTATGTTGTCACTTTCATATACTAGTGGGAATCTTTCATTATAGAACTTGGCTTGTATATTCCAATGATGGGCTTCCTCAAAATGCCCTAGGTCTTCGTGAGCAAGCGAGTTGGATGCACAACCACTAGTTTCTTTTGTTGAGATTTCATACATTTATAGCTCTAGTGCATCCGTTGCATGGCAATCCCTACTCACTCACATTGATATCTATTGATGGGCATCTCCATAGCCCGTTGATACGCCCAGTTGATGTGAGACTATCTTCTCCTTTTTGTCTTCTCCACAACCACCATTCTATTCCACCTATAGTGCTATATCCATGGCTCACGCTCATGTATTGCGTGAAGATTGAAAAAGTTTGAGAACAGCAAAAGTATGAAACAATTGCTTGGCTTGTCATTGGAGTTGTGCATGATTTAAATATTTTGTGTGGTGAAGATGGAGCATAGCCAGACTATATGATTTTGTAGGGATAGCTTTCTTTGGCCATGTTATTTTGAGAAGACATGATTGCTTGGTTAGTATGCTTGAAGTATTATTATTTTCATGTCAATATTAAACTTTTGTCTTGAATCTCGTGGATCTGAATATTCTTGCTAGAATAAAGAGAAATACATGATGAATATGTTAGGTAGCATTCCACATCAAAAAAAATCTGTTTTTATCATTTACCTACTCGAGGACAAGCAGGAATTAAGCTTGGGGATGCTGATACGTCTCCAACGTATCTATAATTTTTGATTGTTCCATGCTATTATATTATCAACCTCGGATGTTTTATATGCATTTATATGCTATTTTATATGATTTTTGGGACTAACCTATTAGCCCAGAGCCCAGTGCCAGTTTCTGTTTTTTTCCTTGTTTTAGAGTATCGCAGAAAAGGAAAATCAAACAGAGTCCAATTGATCCGAAACTTCACGGAACTTATTTTTGGAAGGAAAGCAACCCGGGAGACTTGGAGTCCACGTAAGGGAAGCAACGAGGCAGGGGGGCGCCCACCCCCTGGGCGCGCCCTCCACCCTCATGGGCCCCTCGTGGCTCCCCTGATGTACTTCTTCCACCTATATATCTCCATATACCCTAAAACGATCGGGGAGCAGAATAGATCGGGAGTTCCGCCGCCAGAAGCCTCCGTAGCCACTGAAAACCAATCTAGACCCGTTCCGGCACCCTGCCGGAGGGGGAATCCCTCTCCGGTGGCCATCTTCATCATCCCGATGCTCTCCATGACGAGGAGGGAGTAGTTCTCCCTCGGGGCTGAGGGTATGTACCAGTAGCTATGTGTTTGATCTCTCTCTCTCGTGTTCTTGATTTGGCACGATCTTGATGTATCGCGAGCTTTGCTATTATAATTGGAACTTATGATGTTTCTCCCCCTCTACTCTCTTGTAATGGATTGAGTTTCCCCTTCGAAGTTATCTTATCGGATTGAGTCTTTAAATATTTGAGAACACTTGATGTATGTCTTGTCGTGCGTATCTGTGGTGACAATGGGATATCACGTGATTCACTTGATGTATGTTTTGGTGATCAACTTGCGGGTTCCGCCCATGAACCTATGCATAGCGGTTGGCACACGTTTTCGTCGTGATTCTCCGGTAGAAACTTTGGGGCACTCTTTGAGGTTCTATGTGTTGGTTGAATAGATGAATCTGAGATTATGTGATGCATATCGAATAATCATACCCACAGATACTTGAGGTGACATTGGAGTATCTAGGTGACATTAGGGTTTTGGTTATTTTGTGTCTTAAGGTGTTATTCTAGTACGAACTCTAGGGCTGTTTGTGACACTTATAGGAATAGCCCAACGGATTGATTGGAAAGAATAACTTTGAGGTGGTTTCATACCCTACCATAATCTCTTCGTTTGTTCTCCGCTATTAGTGAATTTGGAGTGACTCTTTGTTGCATGTTGAGGGATAGTTATATGATCCAATTATGTTATTATTGTTGAGAGGGCTTGCACTAGTGAAAGTATGAACCCTAGGCCTTGTTTCAACACATTGCAATACCGTTTACGCTCATTTTTATCATTAGTTACCTTGCTGTTTTTATATTTTCAGATTACAAAAACATTTATCTACCATCCATATACCACTTGTATCACCATCTCTTCGCCGAACTAGTGCACCTATACAATTTACCATTGTATTGGGTGTGTTGGGGACACAAGAGACTCTTTGTTATTTGGTTGCAGGGTTGCTTGAGAGAGACCATCTTCATCCTACGCCTCCTACGGATTGATAAACCTTAGGTCATCCACTTGAGGGAAATTTGCTACTGTCCTACAAACCTCTGCACTTGGAGGCCCAACAACGTCTACAGGAAGAAGGTTGTGTAGTAGACATCAAGCTCTTTTCTGGCGCCGTTGCCGGGGAGGTGAGTGCTTGAAGATATATCTTTAGATCTTGCAATCGAATCTTTTTGTTTCTTGTTTTAGCACTAGTTTAGTTTATAAAAGAAAACTAAAAAAATATGGAATTGAGTTTGCCTCATACGCTTCATCTTTTTGTTGCAGTACCACCCTCGCCGCATCGTACCTTCCTCTCGCCTCACCGGGGACCCGATAGTCAAGCACATCCCTAAGTTGCTCTATTGCCTTCCCAATTCCTTTGTTACTAGGGAACCAAACGATCCCTATTCCAAGCAATTCCCATCTATTAACAAATGACATGCCACAAAATATGTTAGCTACAAAAACAATTAGTTATGTTCCTAATTATATTAAAAAAGACCCATCCAACATTTTTGGCTACACTCAAAATTTTCACCCAATTGCAAATGCCTTGTGACTCTCATTTGCTTCACCTCAAATCATATTGGACCATCACAAAAGATGCCCCTGGTGGGTGGGGGCGGGGTCCGTTTGTGACGTCGACCTTCACCAAAAATGATCTTAATGTGACGGTCCTTTCCCTGTCAAGAGGGTTTTCATCACTTATGATCATGAGTTTTGTAGTGGTGATATTTTTGTCATGACCTATGTGACATGAGTACGCAAAAAGCAGGAGCCAATATGATTGTCATAATTTATTGTATTGATTTGCGTGTCAACTAGAAGGCCATGTAATGCATTAGTAGAATTTTGAAGGACATGCTAGTGAAAACTGTGCATCGATGGACATCAACACAACACCATACTGAATGAGTTCTAAAACAAAAGATGTCGAAGAGAATCCATGGCATAAGGTTGCACAACGACAACAGAAAAGTTGTTCTACGACAGAGTTTTATGTTGAAAAGTTGTTGCCATGCTACAGAAATCGAAACTACTACCACGATAGAGTTTTCCTGTTTAAAACCCACTTCCATAGGAAAGTGTTGCCACAACTAAGTTTTCTTGTTAAATTGCTACCATGGCATCAAAACCATGAATGTTGCCATGGGAGTATTTTCGCAAAAATAGCGATGATTCGGCCTTCTTTGACGGAAATTGCTATACCCTATCTATTGGGGAACGTAGCATGCAATTTCAAAAAATTCCTACGATCACGCAAGATCTATCTAGGAGATGCATAGCAACGGGAGAGGGAGAGTCTATCCACGTACCCTCGTAGACCAAAAGCGGAAGCATTAGTTTAATGCGGTTGATGTAGTCAAACGTCTTCTTGATTCAATCGATCAAGTACCGAACGTACGACACCTCCTAGTTCAGCACACGTTCAGCTCGATGACGTCCCTCGAACTATTGATCTAGCAAAGTGTCGAGGGAGAGTTTCATCAGCACGACGGCGTGGTGACGGTGATGGTGAAGTGATCCGCGCAGGGCTTCGCCTTAGCACTACGACAATATGACCTAAGGAGTAAACGGTGGAGGGGGGCACCGCACATGGCTAAGAACAATTGTTGTCTAGGAGGCGCCCCTTCCCACGTATATAAAGGAGGGAGAGGAGAGGAGGCCGGCCAAGGCGCACCCCCAAGTGGGGAGGAGTCCTACTTGGATTCCAAGCCAATTCAGACCCTCCTTCCTTTTATCGGAGAATGAAAGAGGGAAGGAGAGGGAGAAGGAGAAGGAAAGGGGGGCGCCGCCCCCTTCCCCACTCCAATTCAGACCCCTTCCAAGTGGGGGGCGCGCCAGCCCCTTGTGGGCTGGTGTGCCTCCCTCCCAAGGCCCATGTGGCCCATAACTTTCCCCGGGGGGTTCCGGTAACCCCCTGGTACTCTGATAAGTAGCCGAAAAACTCTGGAACCATTCCGGTGTCCGAATTCTATCGTCCAATATATCAATCTTTACCTCTCGACGAAATTGCTCCAGTATTGTCACAGAAGATTTTCATTGGACCCGACGCACTAGGTATTACACCTAGATCGGATATGAACTTCTTCATCCAGACTCCTTCATTTGCTGCTTCTAAAGCAGCTATGTACTCTGCTTCACACGTAGATCCTGGCACGATGCTTTGTTTGGAACTGCACCAACTGACAGCTCCACCATTCAATATAAATACGTATCCGGTTTGTGACTTAGAGTCATCCGAATCAGTGTCAAAGCTAGCATCAACGTAACCATTTATGACGAGCTCTTTGTCACCTCCATAAACAAGAAACATATCCTTAGTCCTTTTCAGGTATTTCAGGATGTTCTTGACTGTTGTCCAGTGATCCACTTCTGGATTACTTTGGTACCTCCCTGCTAAACTTATAGCAAGGCACACATTAGGTCTGGTACACAGCATTGCATACATGATAGAACCTATGGCTGAGGCATAGGGAATGACTTTCATTTTCTCTCTATCTTCTGTAGTGGTCGGGCATTGAGTCTGACTCAACTTCACACCTTGTAACACAGGCAAGAACCCTTTCTTTGACTGATCCATTTTGAACTTCTTCAAAACTTTATCAAGGTATGTGCTTTGTGAAAGTCCAATTAAGCATCTTGATCTATCTCTATAGATCTTGATGCCCAATATATAAGCAGCTTCACCGAGGTCTTTCATTGAAAAGTTCTTATTCAAGTATCCTTTTATGCTATCCAAAAATTATATATCATTTCCAATCAATAATATGTCATCCACATATAATATTAGAAAAGCTACAAATCTCCCACTCACTTGTAAATACAGGCTTCTCCAAAAGTCTGTATAAATCCATATGCTTTGATCACACTATCAAAGCATATAATCCAACTCCGAGATGCTTGCACCAGTCCATAAATGGATCGCTGGAGCTTGCACACTTTGTTAGTACCTTTAGGATCGACAAAACCTTCTGGTTGCATCATATACAACTCTTCTTTGAGAAATCTATTAAGGAATGCAGTTTTGACGTCCATTTGCTAGATATCGTAATCATAAAATGCGGCAATTGCTAACATGATTTGGACCGACTTAAGCATCGCTACAGGTGAGAAGGTCTCATCGTAGTCAACTCCTTGAACTTGTCGAAAACCTTTTGCAACAAGTCGAGCTTTGTAGACAGTAACATTACCATCAGCGTCAGTCTTCTTCTTGAAGATCCATTTATTCTCTATGGCTTGCGGATCATCGGGCAAGTCAACCAAAGTCCACACTTTGTTCTCATACATGGATCCCATCTCAGATTTCATGGCCTCAAGTCATTTCATGGAATCTGGGCTCATCATCGCTTCCTCATAGTTTGTAGGTTCGTCATGGTCTATTAACATGACTTCCAGAACAGGATTACCGTACCACTCAGGTGCGGAACGTACTCTGCTTGACCTACGAGGTTCGGTAGTAACTTGATCTGAAGTTTCATGATCATCATCATTAGCTTCCTCACTAATTGGTGTAGGCATCACAGTAACAGTTTTCTTTGATGAACTACTTTCCAATTCAAGAGAAGGTACAATTACCTCACCAAGTTCTACTTTCCTCCCACTCACTTCTTTCGAGAGAAACTCCTTCTCTAGAAAGGATCCATTCTTAGCAACAAATATCTTGCCTTCGGATCTGTGATAGAAGGTGTACCCAACAGTTTTTTTGGGTATCCTATGAAGATACACTTCTCCGATTTGGGTTTGAGCTTATCAGGCTGAAGTTTTTTTCACATAAGCATCGCAATCCCAAAATTTAAGAAATGACAGCTTAGGTTTCTTGCCAAACCACAGTTCATACGGTGTCGTCTCAACGGATTTAGATGGTGCCCTATTTAACGTGAATGCAGCTCCCTCTAATGCATAACCCCAAAACGATAGTGGTAAATCGGTAAGAGGCATCATAGATCGCACCATATCTAATAAAGTATGGTTACGACGTTCGGACACACCATTTCGCTGTGGTGTTCCAGGTGGCGTGAGTTGCGAAACTATTCCACATTGTTTTAAGTGAAGACCAAAATCGTAAATCAAATATTCGCCTACTCGATCAGATTGTAGAAACTTTATTTTCTTGTTACGATGATTTTCCACTTCACTTCGAAATTCTTTGAACTTTTCAAATGTTTCAGACTTGTGTTTCATTAAGTAGATATACCCATATCTGCTCAAATCATCTGTGAAGGTCAGAAAATAATGATACTCGCTGTGAGCCTCAACACTCATCGGACCACATATATTGGTATGGATTATTTCCATTAAGTCAGTGGCTCGCTCCATTGTTCTAGAGAACGGAGTCTTAGTCATCTTACCCATGAGGCATGGTTCGTAAGCATCAAATAATTCATAATCAAGTGATTCCAAAAGTCCATCCGCATGGATTTTCTTCATGTGATTTACACCAATATGACCTAAACGGTAGTGCCACAAATATGTTGCACTATCATTATCAACTTTCATCTTTTGGCATCAATATTATGAATATGTGTATCACCACGGTCGAGATTGAATAAAATAGACCACTCTTCAAGGGTGCATGACCATAAAAGATATTACTCATATAAATAGAACAACCATTATTCTCTGATTTAAATGAATAACTTTCTGTGTCGTGGTTTTGTCACGGCAGATGTCCTCATGAAAGGACTTAGTCGTGGAGCCATCGCTATGGGTTAGCTTGAAGGGGTTAAAGCGGACAAGGGACGCAAGAGTTTATATTGGTTCGGCCCCTTACGGTGAAGGTAAAAGCCTAATCCAGTTGTGATGGAATTGCTAGGGTTTCGATGACCAGGGAGCGAATCCACTTTGCCTGGCTCTCGAATTGTTGTCCCCCTAAACCGCCGCCGGGTCGTCCCTTTATATACACAGGTTGACGCCCAGCGGTTCACAGAATCCCGAGGCCGGTTCATAAACGTGCCCAGCTCGGTTTCTACCTTTCCTTGCCTTACAACATAAGCTACATATCATATGGCGGTTTACATCTACGGGCCCTAATAGCCTTTGGGCCCTGGGCCTTCATGTTAGATCTCCTCCTTAAAGCGCCATCCCTTTTATCTTCATGGGCTTCAAACAGGACTAACTCCTTGTGAACATAACCCGGCCCCTCATGGCCGGTTTATACTTAATAGTAATATCCCCAACATTAGGCCCCAGATTGATTTGAACTTGTTCATGTCAATCTTCAACACTTAGAAAATTCCTCCTTTTGCACCTTCGCATAGATCTTGTAAACCGCCGTGACGTCATCCTCCAGATTTGCAGTAAACCGCCATGATGTCACTTGTTCATTAAAGCCGAAGATAGCCTTTATTAATGAGCATCCAACAATCAAGGCGACAACCTTGTTATATATATATATATATATATATCCATTTTTGGGCTCCTCGATTCCCGCGCCTGTCGCTTATCTCTTTGCCTTATAAATAGGGCTGAGGATCCTTTTCTTTTTCCTCCCGTTGCCTCTTCATCTCTTCTTCCACCTCGCAACGCCTCTGCACCCGAGCGCCGCCGCCGTCGTCGAGCTTCGCCTCTGCCTCACCGTCGGCCGCTGCATCAACCTGATCGCACAAGAAAAACATGGCGCACCTCCGCTGCTTCAACAACTTCGGTAAGTATTTCCCTCTTTCCTCTGTAGATCCACTTAGGGTTCACACGGGTTCATGGTGTTCTTCTCTTGTTCTTCGTCAGTTCATACACAACAGACCTCAACTTTGACGCGTTCCGTGTGGTAGCTATAGCAGTCTTTATCTTGGCTATCAAACCATGCCTTCTATGTATAAAAACCAATCTGGACTTTTGCGAACTGCTCCAGAACCAACTTTTTAGGTCTAAATATTTTTCTTTTCCTGACCTGTGGTAGATCCAAAATGTGAATGTGAACTTGTGAAACCTGTTTTTCCTCACTTAGTCATTTTTTGCCTCAGATCTGTACCTTCCTCATTTGCGTAGGCGGTTTATCTTTTTAGAAAATAATCTGTCATATGCCATTAGTCCCCTTGTAAACCGCCTGTCGCTTTACCATTTATAACAGCATCAACCTCCGGTTTAACAATTTTGCATGATGGAATTCCTTTTCCTTAACCTGTTGTGCTTTATGCTTTTTCAATTGTGAATCATTAACCGGCATTAATCTTTTCCAGCTCTACACTTGCAATGGCCAAACAATTTTATGCCTGTAACTGGGTCCCTTCCCGGGTTACTGAAGAGCAACTGGATGGATGCGTCAGAACTGGCGCTTTACCGAAGCGAAGTGAAATCCAGTGGCGAGTTCCCGGTCCAGAAAACCCTCCTACCCCCAGAGATGGCGAAGTAGTAGTGTTTGTTCATCATATGAGCCGTGGCTTTAAACCGCCCGGGTCCAAGTTTTTCCGTGATGTGCTTGCCAACTTCCAGATCCATCCTCAAGATATTGGACCAAACTCTATGTCCAATGTTTGCGACTTTCAAGTATTTTGTGAAGCATACCTGCAAGAGGAGCCAACTATTGAGCTATTCCAGGATTTTTTCTATTTGAACCGCCGTACTGAGTTTGTAGATGGGCCCAATACCGAACTGGGCGGCGTTTTGATTCAGAAGAGAAAAGATGTCAGTTTCCCTCATGCCAAAATCTATAGCCATCCTAAAGACTGGAACCAGACTTGGTTTTACCGTAAAGATACTTCTCCTGATGATGAGAATCCTCTGCCGTGTTATCGTCCTCACCGGCTTACCAACACCCATCCATTTCCGCAATGGTTGACTACCAAAGAAGGGGCTACATATGCACCACAACTCTGCAAGCTCAGGGCCTTTATGGCCAATGGTCTAACAGGAGTTGATTTTGTTCGCTGCTGGATTTCATGGAGTATATTGCCTTTAAGCCGTCGCCCCAGTTTAATGTGCGAGTATACTGGTGACTCAAAAGACCCTCAACATCATATTGATATTGAGCTGACAGAAGCTGAAGTTACTGAATCTGTGAAGAAGATACTGAATGAATCAGAGGCTGTCTGTAGCGGGACCAGGTTAAGTCCCTACTACACTTTGAATAAACCGCCAGCTGTAAGCCTTGCCTCACTCCTGCTTGTACTTAGTATTCTTAACTGTGTAATCTCCTATAACTTTTGTCAATTCTTTTAACAGGACGATGACCCATTTTGGAAGAAGAAACCTCAATAAAAAACTGGTGAAAACCCCTCGACCTAAGATGAAGGTGGTCAAGAGGCCTGCCAAGAAGAAGGCGGTTGAATCCACCAGGCTGAACCTCGACGAAGACCTTGATAATCCGAACTCAGAGGTAGAACTTGACTCTCTTGGTTCATTTTTCATACACCTCATTGACAATGATTATTATCAGGATGACGCTGAAGGCAGCCAGGCTGATGATGCAGAGGTAATTACTCTTCCCTCCGGTTCAGACACTCCGTCAACACAGAAAATCCGTCAAACAATCCGGAAAATAAAAAGTTTCTCACCCCCTTACTCACTTGGACCCAAAATTTCTTTTGAAGAAGCAGCAGCACGAAGCTCGCCGCACAACCCGGCATAGCGGCCAAGTAGTCACTTCGGCCGGTTTACCAAACACTCCGGTTCGGAAACGTCGACCTGAGGTCTCACCCACTTCTGATACTTCTTATCCCAAGGTAGGTTATTTCCGACAACCTCTTAATCCGTCCGATTCAAATTATCAGGGAACGCCTCATTCATCATCTGGCGAGTCGACGGCCACACAACTCCCTCCTCTTAAGACAGTTGCTGGGTAAGTATTTTAACTGAATCCTTTGACGCGTTATACTTGCATGCTATATTAATCCTTGCATCTTTTTCCTTTAAGAGCCAAGGCTAGACCCAGCAAGAAGGCTCGGGCGAATAAACCGTCTGACGACCATGTGGTTGTTGAACCAGAGAAAACTCCAGAACCAGAAGGTCCAAATGCTGACACTATGTTTGATGATCCACCCCTCAAGATCATGATTTTGATGAACAAGTAGAAATTGAAGCAACAGACCATGCTGATAAAATGGCGAGCCTGGTCCGTACTGATGATGGACCATCTAGTCTGGTTAAGGTTGCTGATATCCCGTCAACTCTAGTGAAGGCTGCCGGTGACAAGGAAGATGATGTTATCATTACTGGCATTGGCCACACCTCCCCTGGCAATCCTGTTGCATTATCAAAGCATAGCACCAAGGAGGAACGTGCTGCTATGGGAAAAGGCGAATGGAGCACCGATTTATCAAGCTATGCCCACCTCAACGCCCAGGAACTCCATTCTGCTTTTTTAAACCGTCTGTACACAAACCGTGACTACGAAGCCAGTTTAGTGAATCTGATGAAGGATCCTTATGAGGTAATTACATAACCTTTTCTCTCTTAAGTCCAATTGTAAGTACCAACTTTAGTAGCCCCCAAGGGCCGATTTATGATGGCAATCAAAAACCGGGACTTTGCAATATCTCAACTCTGCATACTTATCCTCCAAAGGTCGGTTGATCCTTTTTAAAATGAACCGGTACTTTAGCATTGTAATCCTGTAACTTTCGCCTGTGTAATCCCCAAGGGCCGGTTTATCTTTCCAAGGTGAACCGGGACTTTAACCACTGTTACTTTGAGCAGACGTACATTATCCCCCAAGTGCCAAGAATAATGCTTGTATTACACTTGGGACTTGTAAAAAAAATTCCTGATAATGAAACAAATAGGCATTAGCCCCCAAGTGTGAAGTGCATAACTTGTTATGTGCTTGGTACTTCAAATATATATATATATATATAGCCCACTGATGATATGTCTTTCCTTTATAGGCTGAGTTGAGCAAAAAGGACACCCAAACTGCTGATCTTCAAGAGAACATTAAATCTCAGCAAGCGGAGGCTTCTAAAGCCAAGGAGGAACTGACCAATGTCTTAGCATCCATGGAGAAGCTGAAGGAGACCTTGAAGAAGGAACAGGAGGATTGGGGCATAGAGAAAGCCGCTTTACAAAAGAGAGCCGAGGACGCAGAAGCAACCCTTAAATCGGTGGTCGAAGAGCTGACCGGTTTAAAGAGGCAGATAAACGCCATGACCTCTGCTGTGTTTGGTAAATGCCCTCATCTGAAGTTTTGCAATTCTTTTTATCTCATCAACTAACGGTTTACTGATGTTTATAATGACACAGGGACCCGCATTACCCATCTGGGCTCTAACATGCAAATGAAGCTGAAGGCTGCCTATACTTTGATAGAGCAGTTATATTCCGGAGCCCAACGGGCTATTTGCACCGCTGCTCATAACAGCCTCCTCCAATGTTAATAAAAGAAACTATTGAGAAACTGTCAATGTTGCCTGTCCGGTTGGATGAACTTAAAAGATCAGCAACAAGGTCATGCGCGCTGACTGCGCTAATCCGGGCCAAGGCATGGATTCCAGATCTTGAACCGTCAGATATTGGCAACAGCTATCCTGGCGTGAAGGAAGACGGTTCATAATTTAACAATGACGATCTCCAAAGGCTGACAAGGGAAATGCGACCTTTAGCGAGCAAATTAGCGGAAGAAACGGATCTCTCTCATTATCAGCCAGTTTATGATGCTGAACAGAAAAGATATCCCGCGCCAACACATGATGTAGAAGATCTTGTTCCACCAATTTGTAAGCACACTTATGCCCCTGACGTTGATCCTTCCAACCTTATAAGTGAATAAGCCGTGTTCCAAGCCTTAACTGGAATCGATTGGGCAACCATTGATTTCCAGCCACTTGGTAGGGAGGAGGAAGATGCACCGACGCAAGATGATCCCCAATCTTCAAGTCATCCTAGTGATGAATCCTAAACCGGTGGCCAGTTTAGCCCGTCACAGCCTGCCACTCTTGCTGAAACAATTATTCTGTGTGGGCATTAAAGCGCCTTGTAATAGGCTAGTTCAAACACTTGTCTGTTATGCCATCGAGCATACTTATTTTGCTTGATACTAATAACTCGCCATGCTTTTGGGATCTATTATATGGATAATCCGCAGTGGCTGTATTTTAACTTGTTCCTGCATACAAGAGATTGAAAGTGTCCTGGCAGTTTACCGCTGGACGGGTCATGATGCCCAAATCTATAGCCTAGGTGTAGAGCCAAGGCTGTATTTAAAAACAACTAGATATAAAGTAGATGATACCTGTTACATTGAATCACCTCGTTGGTTGACCAACTGTTGTTATAATAAGGGTGATAACACCAATCTGGAATATTGATGACTCCTTCCATGTTGCCGTTTTACGATAAAACCGTACCGGGTTATGATAAACACCGGTTTATCCATATAATACTGGTGACTTGTAGTCAAAACCAGACCGGATCAATAAGTGCCGGATTATAACTGATCATGTACTGACAGCTTAACGTTGATAGCCATGCCGGGTTTTAATAAACGCCAGTTTATTAGAAGATATTTATGAATCTTAGCAAAGGAGAAAAAACTTGGCAAATAAAAGCATATGAAAACTTGTAGTCGAGGCTTTTCACGGGCTGCCAGGCCCCAAATTCGAGGCTTTTCATGGGCTGCCAGGCCGCTGAGTTAAACCATTTTACAAAGCCTTTTAAGATGGACCTCAATCTTTAACCAATCGTCATTTTAACTTTGACAAGTTCAGGGTCTATGAGATTGACTTGTCAAAAGTTTGGCGGGTCATACCAGGTTTACCTGGACAGAGTGACTTACTTAAAAAGGAAGGCTAACCCGGGGTTTTAGGTGTATACACCAAGCTTCCAAGCCGTGGCTTGATAGCCTATTACACGTGTAGATTCTTTGTTCATTGTGAAGCAAAGAATCCCCAAGCAATATTTTGAGCTGTGCTCGATGGTGCCTATGTTTGAGTTGTTCTTCTACAACACTCTCTTTGCCCCCTAAGTAAATTTCTTTTTGGCTTTGAGCCGATCAAGAGGTGTAGCTATGGTTTGAAAAACGACCAAGCCCCCAAGTGGTTCTTCTGGTGGCCTTGCACCGATCAAGAGGTGTAGCAATGGTTCCGGTACGACCAAGCCCCCAGGTGATTTTTATATAAGGCCATATAAGCTGAATCAAGGGGTAAACCGGACGCCGCTTCATGAACAGAAACCCCCATGTAACAACACATGATATAAGAAAACAACAGATACCCCGCTTTAGCTGAGGCTCCGATTTATTATATTGATCATAATATATACATTGTCATAACTATGTACATAAGAAGAGCCTGTGGCTCAAGTATAGTAAGGTCGAAGATGAGCTATATTCCACGGCCGTTGGGTCTCCTCCTCTGATTTACGCGAATCTTTATGCTCTCGAACATCGATAAGGTAGTATGAGCCATTGTGCAGATTTTCGCTGACCACAAAATGTCACACCCTAGCTAGTTCATGCATTAGAGTGATTGCATCATGTTTAATTTTCCCAGAAAGATGAAATGGGGATGACAGAACCCCCAGCACCCCCCCTGGAACAACTAGGGTTTACTAAAAAACTTTTCAATGAACCTGAAATGCCCTTCTAAAAAGTCCACCCTGTTTGTTTTGGGTTAAAACCTTTAACAAAAATAGTGCACATTTTTCTAGGACATCCTAAGGTCATTGGATTAATCCATATAGTATTTGCATTTGGGCATTTAAATGTTATAAAATAATTTAAATGCCCAAATAATTCTGAAAGTAATTCTAGGCTGCTGATAATATTTTCAAATGTGCCTCTGATTATTTCCAGGGTTTTTCTAAATGAAATAGTATTTTTACTATTCCAAAACACAGGACAAAATAAATAAAAAACAGAAAAAAGAGAGAAAAGGACTAACCTGGATAAACCCCCCAGCCGGCCCACCTGGCGGCCCAGCACTGTACTGGCCCATGGCCAGTCAGCTTCTTCCTCTCGCCAGGCAGGCAGGCAGGAGGTGAGCGCCGGCGTGCCTGGGCTCGCCACGGTGCCACATGCTTGCCGCCCGCGCCCCTGGACGCCTGGACGACCTTCACGTCGTCGCCCCGACCCCGCAGACCTCTCCATTCACCCCTGCCCTCTCCCTCGCCCTCTCCCACCATGGCCGACACCTCTGCCGCCGCACCATCGCCGTAGCCACGCCCTCCGTCATCCTCGCGCCGCGCCGTCGTGTCCACAAGCTCCGCCGACATCGACTTTGTCGAGCAGGCCGAGCCCCGAGCGCTCACCCGCTCTAGAACCGCCCTGACCTCGTCTTCCCCAACTCTGGCCAACGGAGATCCCCTTCGCCGTCCCCGCCGCATCAGCTCGCCCCCGACCTTGCTGACTGCCTCGTCGTGACCCCCGTGAGCTCAGCCATCTCCCCATCCTCTCCGTTTCCTCTTTTGCACTCCATAGCGACTGCACCATGCTCACCCGCACGCACCACCGCCCGCGCTCGTCGCCGGCGATGCTCCGGTGACCATTTGGTCCCGGGCATGCCCCCAACGTGCTCCCCGCATCACGTAGAACCTCCGTAGCACCTTGTCGCGCTTGTTTGCGCACCACAGCATCATCCCCACCTGCACCCGAGCTTCGGCCGCCGCCAAGCTCGTCGCCGGCGCCACTCCGGCCACTCCCCGGCCGCGCCACCACCCTGGTTGGATGCGAACGAGCGTCCGTGTCCTGTAGCTGTGCTCCGCGCACCGAACGACGCCTTGTAGGTGAAACCTGCGCTGCTCCGCCATGTCTGGCCTAGCCGGCGGCTAAACGCCGGCGAGTTTGACCCTGTTTGACCATGTGTGGGCCCAGGTTGACCTCCCTCGAGTCGCTGACGTGTGGGCCATGCCCCTGTCTAATTAGAATTAGTTTAGTTAACACTAATTATTTTAGTTAACAGTTTGACTCACTGACATGTGGGCCCAGGGCCTAACTAACCTAGTTTAGTGCTAACGAAACACTAACTAACTATGTTAGTTAGTTGTGACACTGACAGATGGGGCCCACCAGTCAGGTTTAGCCTGGGCTGGCGCCTTTGACCCGCTGACGTCACACTGACGCCAGGCTGATGCAGTAAATCCTTTTCTGGATTTATTCTTATATAGGAAATTTTAGAAAAAAACCAAAACTTCTGGAATTCATAACTTTTAATCTATAACTCCAAATGCAAAGATTTATATATGAAATTTGATCAGAAAAATTCAATCTTTCCATCTGTAATGGTCATGCATGACAAAACAATTTAACCTTGCTGTTTAGGTGAAACAAGATAATACACTTATAATGCTTAATAACATAAGCTTCCATTTGAATCTTTGATTCAAATGGACCCAATTCAACTTGTTTCACATTGCATTTGGCGGGACACCTCATTTTGCCATGTCATAGCATGCATCATATTGTTGCATATTGCCATGTGATGATTATATTCTGTGGTGTCTTTCCTGGTAGGTTCTGCCTCCGAGGATATCTTCGAGTATCCAACTGAAGGGCAGTACCCTACTACTACACCATCAGGCAAGCAGCCCCATTGATCATGTCGATACAATCCCATGTTCTCGCTTCTGCTCTCACTTACTGCATTAAGACAACAACGTTTCAAACTGCTGTGTGCTGCGGTAGTTGAACCCTTATCCTCTGCATGACCTGTCATTGCCACAGTAACTAGATGAAACCCACTAGCATGTGTAGGAGTTGATTGAGCCATGTATGTGTTTCCTACCTTGCTATGCCTGCTATGCTTAGAGTTGAGTCAGGTCTGGTTCATCTGGGTGATAGGCTAGAGTGAAATGATTATGTCGGTAATGTGAGGGATGTGTTGAACATGTTTTGGTAAAGGTATCGATGAGAGGCCATGTAGGAGTACATGGTGGGTTGTTTCATTGAGGCCGTCCATAAGAACTGAGTTCTGTATGCGTGATTTAAGATTCAGCTACTACCACACATTGGGCCCTGAAATATGACCCCGCTCGACTTATTGACCCCTCTCGTCCTCTGTCCAGGAGTTGCAACTAGTTTCTGGTGTTTGTAGGTTATGTGTTGGCGGTCGTGCGTAGCGCTGACCCTAGGGGTGGGCTATGATGCGGTAGATACACCGTGGCACGGTGTACCGAGTCGCCCGTTTGGTGTCTCGGGAACCCTGCACACATCGTTTGGGGCCGTTGAGGACACCCCGGCCAGATTTCCTTGCGGATGGAACCCGAATAGGCGATAAACCTGGACTAGAGACTTGTGCGGTTAGTCAGGTCGTGGTCTACACCCACGTCGGCTTTCGCTTGAAGTCTGCCGAGCACATGTCGTGTGCAGACGCTAAGTGGTGGAAACATGTGTGACGAAGTACAGCCCTGCAGGGTATAAAACTATTCGAATAGCCGCGTCCGCGGTAAAGGACTACTTGGTTGCCTATACAGTTCATAGACAAGTTAATGGTTACTACTAAAAGACCCAAGATAAGTGTGAGTACCGAGGATGGCCTCTCGTAGGATGACGAGGGAGGATCCCTGTGGAGTATTGTGTGGGTGATTAGTGGACTCGTGTGCGGAAACTATTTTACTAGTGGTGTCTCATAGGATAGCTTAGCCAAGAGTCAAAGCTGGCTTGCTGCAATAACTCCACCACCTTCTTGAGAATGAGCATGTATAGTAGGTTCTGTTGTAAGACTTGCTGAGTACCTTTGTACTCATGTTGCTTTAATTACTGTTTTCAGACGACAACACCGCCCCCTTCGATGGGTTTTATGTAGACCTCGACGTCGATGAGTAACTTGCCACCTAGGTGGTGATCCTGGCCATGGAGGGCCCTATGTAGATAGACAGGCTTCGACAAGCCTTCTTTCTTTCTAGTGTCTGTACTCAGACTATTTGCTTCCGCATGTGCTTGTATGCTTGTATGACTTGAGTGTCGGGTCATGTGACCCCTACCTGTATGAACATGTTATGTATGGCTCTCTGGAGCCTTTAAATAAAGTACTTGAGTTGTAGAGTTTTGTTGTGATGCCATGTTGTATTTGCACATATCGAGCATATTGTGTGTATGATTGAAATGCTTGGTATGTGCGGGATCCGACAATCTAGTTGTTTATCCTTGGCAACCTCTCTTATGGGGAAATGTAGTCTAGTGCTCCTCGAGCCATAGTAGTCCACTATAGCCCGGTTCAACGGAGTCCTGTTAGCCCAGCACTACTGCTCAGGACACTTGACTGGCCGGCATGTGTTTCACTTCGTTCCTATGTCTGTCCCTTCGGGGAAATGTCACACGGTGACATCCGGAGTCCTGCCTAACCTGCTACAGCCCGGGTTCCCCGGAGTCCTGTTAGCCCAGTGCTACAGCCCGGATTCACACGCTGTTGACCGACATGCTCGATGTGATTCATGTATGCCTGTCCCCATAGGTCTGTGCCGCTTTGGGTTCACGACTAGCCATGTCGGCCCGGGTTCTCTGTCTTATGGATGCTAGCGACACTATCATATACGTGAGCCAAAAGGCGCAAACGGTCCAGGGCCATGGTAAGGCGACACCCGTGGGGATACCGTGCGTGAGGCCACAATGTGATATGAGGTGTTACCGGCTAGATCAATGTGACTTGGAATCGGGGTCCTGACAGCGTTGGCATCAGAGCCGACTGCGTGTAGGTTCGTTGAGCCAAACTGGCCGATGTCGAGTCTAGAAATGCTTTAGTTATATGTAGGGGAATTGATTGTGGGAGGGAACGTAAGGCTCTTTTACTCCTTTACCTTATGCCCTCTGATCTGAGTCATTCTCTTCTCATTCTACGTGGGTTAAGGACTAGGCTCTCTTCTCTCTGTCAGGTTCACGTGTTACTAATCCGTAGTAGCTTATAGGATTGTTGTTACAAGCCTCAGTATAGTTTCTACTACTTTTAGTATGTTTTCAGTTGAATCAGAACCTTGATTTGATGTTGTTGAGTGGTATTGCAAACTGTTGTGGATGTCTCAAATCTTTTTCTGAGCATTTACAGCCGTTATGCTGTCCGATTTCTCCTAGGAAATTCTAATGCCTTTGCATTATTCTATGCTTTCAGATGGCCACCCGTTCCCAGAACCACGTGGTTCGTCTAACCCGGTGCCTCGATGTACCCGATCACACGGCCATGTTGGTTCGAGTGATGGTCGAGTCAGGCTATCGGTGGTATCCGGAATATACCGTCGAGGAGCAGTTCCGAGACTTCAACCAGAGCCAGTACCTTTGTACCGTCAGGATATATCCCTCTTATCCTGGAGCCACTGAACCCCTTCACTGTTCTTATGGACTTGGGGTCACTATTGAGATGTCTGTGCAGGATGCAGCTTACTCAATGATGACTATCATTCGAGCCAGGACTGCCTTGCTTCAGAACACTGATTTCCGTTACATGCCAACCTCACTCCCTGGAGCACAGGGGTACTATCAGGCTTTGTACTATGACTCTACACATGAGGAGTCACTACTCCGCACCACTGATGAGATGCTCAAGGATAAGGACCGCGAAAATCTAGCCTTGCATATGGAGCTTTTGAACTCTCGTGCTGATCACTGGGCCACTTTGACTCGGTTTGCACCTGTGATACAGGCAGGATACATGGACTTGAGGGACCTGTACCCTGTGCGGTCTGGATTGCCTGATTGTATGGAGTGGCGTGATGTAGGAGGCATCACCCCTCCTCGTGGTCCCCGTCTGCCACCATCTGTGGGACCAAGGCCACATCCGAGTCCCTATGGTCCGCAGGCTCCGCAGGACCGTCTGTTCCCAAATGATCATGTTCCACTTCCAGGCTTTGGTGGTGACTTTTATGAGGATTACTACGGATCGTCTGAGCTAGTAGTAGTTTCACTAGTATTGTAATAGTTGTATTCTCCATAGTCCTGCGTGACCGTGGGATACGACTTGGTGTGTATCACGCTCCGGAGGTGTAGAAAAATAATGTATAGGAGCTTGGAATGCCTCCGATGAGATGTAGTGTCTTTCACCGTAGTTGTACTCTAGCCCGGGCTTGTACTAAGCTATGTACGGTGTGTATGACCAATGGTATATATATGGCAGTTTCTATATTACCATGTCATGCAATGAACATCTTAGCATTCCATGTTATCCATTACATTCTGCACTTCCTTGCCAAGTTTGTGCCATCCTTATCTAAACCGTTGTCTTGTTTTTCCTAGGATGGTCAACACCCGCAGCAACCCTGCTGCCCCGGAGCAGGGGGAAGCCAGTGCAGCTAGGGGTGAAAATCTGCCTCACCCGCCTTCTCTGGCCGAAGTTATGCTGGAGGCGGAAAGAAACAAGCGTGAGACTAGCCGCTTGCTGGAGTGGATTGAGCAGAACACTGCACGCCATCAGCGAAAGGACTTGGTGTCAATCAATGACTTCATCAAGTTGTACCCACCAAAGTTTAATCATTCCGTCGAGCCCCTCGACGCGGATGACCGGCTCCGCAGCATCACCCACAAGCTACGTTCGGCCAACGTAGCCGAAGCTGATAAGGTTACCTATGCTGCCTATCACCTCGAAGGCCCTGCTAGCCTTTGGTGGGAAAACTTTGAGGCTATGTGCCCGGTCGGTCAAATCACTACTTGGGCTGAATTCAGTGAGGCTTTCTGTGAGCATCACATACCGGAAGGTCTCATAGATCGTAAGAGGGAAGAGTTCTGCAATTTCACCCAAGGAAGACTGACTGTGGATGCATATAGTCATGAATTTGGGAATCTGGCACAATATGCTCCTGAAGAGGTATCCACCGACGCTAAGAAGCAGGCAAGGTTCCGCAAGGGACTTAGCCCCAAGATTCGCCGCAATCTTCGTCTGCATGAGTGCACCTCCTTCCAGAAGTTGGTCAATAAAGCCATCAGTGCTGAGACAGGCCAGTCTGACTATGATGCCTCACGCAAGCACTCTTGTGATTTTGGTTCTTCATCCAGCTCTGGATCTCAGAAGCGCCGGGTGTGGATTCCAAGCACGACACTACCACCCAGGTTCATTCCAAGGCCATCCTTTGAGGCGCCTCACCCCAACCAGCAGTTTGCACCGTCTAAGCCCTATGGTGGCCCCGCTGCTAATGCTGCTCTAGGCCCCAATGTTGTGACATGTTTCAAGTGTGGAGAGCCGGGTCACTACAGCCGAGAGTGTCCCCAGAACAACAACCCCAACCAGTCTGGGAAGTCCATGGCCGTGGTAAGCCAGCGGGAAAGACATTCTACGCCAAGCCAGCCACCACTGCACGTGGCCATGTCAACTATGTCTCAGCTGAGGAGGCTCATGATGATCCTAACGTCGTCCTTGGTACGCTCCTTGTTAATTTCCATCCGGCATCTGTTCTTTTCGATACTGGAGCATATCATTCATTCATATCTGAGAACTATGCTCGATTGCATAACACGACATTCTGTGACATGCCCACTTCCATGGTAATTCAAACTCCGGGTTCCAAATGGCAAACTTCTAGAGTAAGCCATGGGAATGAAATTCTTGTCGATAGACTTGTCTTCCTTGCATCTTTAATATCTCTCAAGTCCTCGGACATAAACATCATCTTGGGTATGGACTGGATGTCAGCTCATTATGCTAAGATTGATTGTGCCACTAGAACCGTTCAACTTACTCACCCATCGGGCAAGACAGTCAATGTCTTAACTCGAGTGGCCAAGCGCCAGCTTTACTCCTTAAATGCCAACCCCCTTCCAGACCTTGAAGATATTCCGGTAGTCTGAGACTTTTCGGATGTCTTTCTAGAAGAACTGCCAGGTGTTCCACCTGACAGGGATGTCGAGTTTGTGATAGACCTTGTTCCAGGAACCGTCCCAATTTCTAGGAGACCCTATAAGATGGCACCCTTAGAACTAGCCGAGCTTAAGAACCAACTCGATGAGTCCTTGAAAAAGGGTTTCGGCCGTCCTAGTTCCTCTCCTTGGGCTTGCCCCATCCTCTTTGTCAAGAAGAAGGATGGAACGGAACAGATGGTTGTAGATTACCGACCTGTCAACTTGGTCACTATCAAGAACAAGTATCCGCTCCCCAGGATCAACGATCTGTATGACCAGCTCGCTGGATCCTCACTCTTTTCCAAGATGGATTTGAGGTTGGGCTACCATCAAATCAAAATCAGAAATGGGGACATTCCCAAAACGACCTTTGTTACTCGCTTTGGCCAATACGAGTACACCGGTATGTCCTTCGGTTTAACCAATGCCCCAACCACCTTCTCTCGATTAATGAACTTGGTCTTCATGGAGTATTTGGATAAATTTGTCGTAGTATACCTCGATGATATACTCATCTACTCCAAGAATGAAGAGGAACATGCCGAACATCTAAGGCTGGTATTGACGAAACTTCAAGAGCATCGCCTTTATGCCAAATTCTCCGAGTGTGAATTTTGGTTGCCAGAAGTGACCTATCTAGGCCATGTAATCTCTGGTAAGGGTGTTGTTGTCAATCCCGAGCAAGTTTAAGCCGTCCTTGATTGGACTCCACCTGAAACGGTCAAGCAAGTTCGGAGCTTCCTTGGCTTAGCAAGCTATTGTCGCTGCTTCGTCGAGAATTTCTCCAAGGTTGCTAAACCTCTAACTGAACTCCTCAAGAAAGATAAAAAGTTCAAGTGGACCCCACAGTGCGAGTTCAGCTTTCAGGAACTGAAAAGACGCCTGACATCTACTCCCGTACTGGTACGACCAGATTTCTCCAAGGACTTTATTATCTATTGCGACGCCTCGCGTCAAGGACTAGGTTGCATACTCATGCAAGATCGTCAGGTAATTGCCTATGCCTCAAGAAAATTACACCCCCATGAGGAAAACTATCCCACACATGATCTAGAGCTTGCACCTGTAGTCCATGCACTTAAAACTTAGTGACATTACCTTCTCGGTAATCGTTGCGAGATCTTCACCGATCACCAAAGTTTAAAATATATCTTCACCCAACTGGATTTGAATCTTAGGCAAAGATGTTGGGTCGAGTTGATCTCGGAATACGACTTAGGAATAACTTACACCCCGGGCAAAGCCAATGTCATGGCTGATGCGCTAAGTCGTAAATCCTATTGTAACAACCTAATGTTACAACAAAGTCAACCACTTCTCCATGAGGAATTTCGTAAGCTTAATCTTCACATTGTTCCTCGAGGATTCCTATCCACCCTGGTGGCGAAACCTAACCTTACGGATCAAATCATAGCTGCCCAGAAGCGTGGTAAGGGCATATCCCGGATTAAGGAAAACATTGCTAGCAGAGTTGCTAAATGTTTTTCCATGGATGAGCGCGGTGTTGTTTTCTTTGAGAACCGCTTGGTGGTTCCCAAGAAACAACATCTACGTCAGTTGATTCTTAAGGAAGCTCATGATTCCCCTCTCAGCATTCATCGCAGTAGTACTAAAATGTATCAAGACCTACGCCAGAGGTTTTGGTGGACTAGGATGAAGAGAGAAATTGCTCAATACATTGCTAGTTGCAACATCTGCCGTCATGTTAAAGCAGAGCATCAACGGCCTGCTGGCACCCTTCAACCTTTGGCTATTCCTGAGTGGAAATGGGATAAAATCAGTGTGCATTTCATTACTGGGTTTCCCAGGACCAAGAGAGGGAATAATGTTATCTTCGTCGTGATTGACCGTCTTTCCAAGGTGGCCCACTTTCTACTTGTTCATGAGAGTATCACCGCTAGCCAGCTAGCTGACCTATACATCTTCCAAATAGTGTCTCTTCATGGTGTCCCATTGGAAATTAACTCAGACCGTGGGAGTCTCTTCACCTCTCAATTTTGGGATGCCTTCCACCCCCAATCAAGTGGTCAAGTAGAGCGAGTAAATCAAATTCTGGGGGATATGCTCCGAGCTTCTGTCATCTCATTCGGAATGGATTGGGAGAAATGCCTTCCATTCGCGGAGTTCGCTTATAACAACAGTTATCAAGCTAGCTTGGGAAAAGCTCCTTTCGAAGTTCTTATGGATGAAAATGTCGAACGCCTCTTAACTGGTCAGAAACCGGGGAAAGACAACTCTTTGGCCCGGATATGATTCAGGAAGCAGAAGAGCAGGTTCACGTTATTCATGAGAAATTGAAAACAGCCCAATCTCGTCAAAAGAGCCAATATGATCGTAAACATAAGCTCATGACTTATGAAGTCGGCGAGAAGGCTTACCTTCGGGTTACTCCGTTAAAGGGAACCCATCGTTTCAGTATCAAAGGCAAATTGGCTCCTCGTTACATTGGACCCTTTCACATTCTTGCCAAACGAGAAGTTGCCTACCCATTGGAACTACCTCTGCATCTTTCCAGAGTTCATGATGTCTTCCACGTTTCTCAACTCAGGCGTTGCTTCGCGGATCCTATCCGTGGAGTGGACCACGAAACGCTTGATCTACAAGATAATCTTTCATATCGGGAATATCCCGTTCGTATCCTTGATCAAGCCGAGCGTACCACTTGACGCCATAACATCAAGTTTCTCAAGGTTCAATGGTCACACCATTCCGAAACGGAAGCCACTTGGGAAAGGGAGGATCGTCTTCGACTCGAGTACCCCACCTTCTTCCCAACAGATCCTAAATCTCGGGACGAGATTCTTTTGAGTGGGGGTGAGTTGTCACACCCTAGCTAGTTCATGCATTAGAGTGATTGCATCATGTTTAATTTTCCCAGAAAGATGAAATGGGGATGACAGAACCCCCAGCACCCCCCTGGAACAACTAGGGTTTACTAAAAAACTTTTCAATGAACCTGAAATGCCCTTCTAAAAAGTCCACCCTTTTTCTTTTGGGTTAAAAACTTTGACAAAATTAGTGCACATTTTCCTAGGACATCCTAAGGTCATTGGATTAATCCATATAGTATTTGCATTTGGGCATTTAAATGCTATAAAATAATTTAAATGCCCAAATAATTCTGAAAGTAATTTTAGGCTGTTGATAATATTTTCAAATGTGCCTCTGATTATTTCCAGGGTTTTTCTAAATGAAATAGTATTTTTACTATTCCAAAACACAGGACAGAATAAATAAAAAACAGAAAAAAGAGAGAAAAGGACTAACCTGGCTAACCCCCCCAGCCGGCCCACCTGGCGGCCCAGCACTGTACTGGCCCATGGCCAGTCAGCTGCTTCCTCTCGCCAGGCAGGCAGACAGGAGGTGAGCGCCGGCGTGCCTGGGCTCGCCACGGCGCCACCTGCTTGTTGTCCGCGCCCCTGGACGCCTGGACGACCTCCACGTCATCGCCCCAACCCCGCAGACCTCTCCATTCACCCCTGCCCTCTCCCTCGCCCTCTCCCACCATGGCCGACGCCTCTGCCGCCGCACCGTCGCCGTAGCCGCGCCCTCCGTCATCCTCGCGCTGTGCCGTAATGTCCACGAGCTCCGCCGACGTCGACTACGTCGAGCAGGCTGAGCCCCGAGCGCTCGCCCGCTCTAGAACCGCCCCGACCTCGTCTTCCCCAACTTCGGCCACCGGAGATCCCCTTCTTCGCCCCCGCTACATCAGCTCGCCCCCGACCTCGCTGACTGCCTCGTCGTGACCCCCGTGAGCTCAGCCATCTCCCCATCCTCTCCGTTTACTCTTTTGCACTCAGTAGTGACTGCACCATGCTCACCCGCACGCGCCACCGCCCGCGCTCGTCGCCGGCGATGATCCAGTGAACATTTGGTCCCGGGCATGCCCCCAACATGCTCCCTGCATCACGTAGAACCTCCGTAGCACCTCGCCGCGCTTGTTTGCGCACCACAGCATCATCCCCACCTGCACCCGAGCTTCGGCCGCCGCCAAGCTCATCGCCAGTGCCACTCCGGCCACTCCCCGGCCGTGCCACCACCCTGGTTGGATGCGGACGAGCGTCCGCGTCCCGTAGCTGTGCTCCGCGCACCGAACGGCGCCTTGTAGGTGAAACCCGCACTGCTCCGCCGCGTCTGGCCTCGCCGGCGGCTAAACACCGGCGAATTTGACCCTGTTTAACCTATGTGGGCCCAGGTTGACCTCCCCTGAGTCGCTGACGTGTGGGCCATGCCCCTGTCTAATTAGAATTAGCTTAGTTAACACTAATTATTTTTGTAAACAGTTTGACTCACTGACATGTGGGCCCAGGGCCTAACTAACCTAGTTTAGTGCTAACGAAACACTAACTAACTCTGTTAGTTAGTTGTGACACTGACAGATGGGGCCCACCAGTCAGGTTTGACCTGGGCTGGCGCCTTTGACCCGCTGATGTCACACTGACGCCAGGCTGACGCAGTAAATCCTTTTCTGGATTTATTCTTATATAGGAAATTCCAGAAAATAACCAATACTTCTTACATAACTTTTAATCTATAACTCCAAATGCAAAGATTTATATATGAAATTTGATTAGAAAAATTCAATCTTTCCATCTGTAATGGTTTCATGCATGAAAAAACACTTTAACCTTGTTGTTTAGGTGAAACAAGATAATACACTTATAATGCTTAATAACATAAGTTTCCATTTGAATCTTTGATTCAAATGGACCCAATTCAACTTGTTTCACATTGCATTAGGCAGGACACCTCATTTTGCCATGTCATAGCATGCATCATATTGTTGCATATTGCCATGTGATGATTATATTCTGTGGTGTCTTTCATGGTAGGTTCTGCCTCCGAGGATATCTCCAAGTATCCAACTGAAGGGCAGTACCCTACTACTACTCCATCAGGCAAGCAGCCCCATTGATCATGTCGATACAATCCCATGTTCTCGCTTCTGCTCTCACTTACTGCATTAAGACAACAACATTTCAAACTGCTGTGTGCTGCGGTAGTTGAACCCTTATCCTCTGCATGACCTATCATTGTCACATTAACTAGATGAAACCCACTAGCATGTGTAGGAGTTGATTGAGCCATGTATGTGTTTCCTACCTTGCTATGCCTGCTATGCTTAGAGTTGTGTCAGGTCTGGTTCATCTGGATGATGGGCTAGAGTGAAATGATTATGTCGGTAATGTGAGGGATGTGTTGAACATGTTTTGGTAAAGGTATCGATGAGAGGCCATGTAGGAGTACATGGTGGGTTGTTTCATTGAGGCCGTCCATAAGAACTGAGATCTGTATGCGTGATTTAAGATTCAGCTACTACCACACATTGGGCCCTGAAATATGACCCCGCTCGACTTACTGACCCCTCTCGTCCTCTGTCCAGGAGTTGCAACTAGTTTCTGGTGTTTGTAGGTTATGTGTTGGCGGCCGTGCGTAGCGCTGACCCTAGGGGTGGGCTATGATGCGGTAGATACACCATGGCACGGTGTACCGAGTCGCCCGTTTGGTGTCTCGGGAACCCTGCACACATCGTTTGGGGCCGTTGAGGACACCCCGGCCGGATTTCCTTGCGGATGGAACCCGAATTGGCGATAAACCTAGACTAGAGACTTGTGCGGTTAGTCAGGTCATGGTCTACACCCATGTCGGCTTTCGCTTGAAGTCTGCCGAGCACATGTCGTGTGCAGACGCTAAGTGGTGGAAACATGTGTGACGAAGTACACCCCTGCAGGGTATAAAACTATTCGAATAGCCGCGTCCGCGGTAAAGGACTACTTGGTTGCCTATACAGTTCATAGACAAGTTAATGGTTACTACTAAAAGACTCAAGATAAGTGTGAGTGTCGAGGATGGCCCTCTCGTAGGATGACGAGGGAGGATCCCCGATGGAGTATTGTGTTGGTGATTAGTGGACTCGTGTGCGAAAACTATTTTACTAGTGGTGTCTCATAGGATAGCTTAGCCAAGAGTGAAAGCTGGCTTGCTGCAATAACTCCACCACCTTCTTGAGAATGAGCATGTATAGTAGGTTCTGTTGTAAGACTTGCTGAGTACCTTTGTACTCATGTTGCTTTAATTACTGTTTTTAGACGACAACACCGCCCCCTCCGATGGGTTTTATGTAGACCTCGACGTCGATGAGTAACTTGCCACCCAGGTGGTGATCCTGGCCATGGAGGGCCCTATGTAGATAGACAGGCTTCGACAAGCCTTCTTTGTTTCTAGTGTGTGTACTCAGACTATTTGCTTCCGCATGTGCTTGTATGCTTGCATGACTTGAGTGTCGGGTCATGTGACCCCTACCTGTATGAACATGTTATGTATGGCTCTCTGGAGCCTTTAAATAAAGTACTTGAGCTGTAGAGTTTTGTTGTGATGCCATGTTGTATTTGCACATATCGAGCATATTGTGTGTATGATTGAAATGCTTGGTATGTGCGGGATCCGACAATCTAGTTGTTTATCCTTGGCAGCCTCTCTTATGGGGAAATGTAGTCTAGTGATCCTCGAGCCATAGTAGTCCGCTACAGCCCGGTTCACCGGAGTCCTGCTAGCCCAGCACTACTGCTCAGGACACTTGACTGGCCGGCATGTGTTTCACTTCGTTCCTATGTCTGTCCCTTCGGGGAAATGTCACGCGGTGACATCCGGAGTCCTGCCTAGCCTGCTACAGCCCGGGTTCCCCGGAGTCCTGTTAGCCCAGTGCTACAGCCTAGATTCACACGCTGTTGACCGACATGCTTGATGTGATTCATGTATGCATGTCCCCATAGGTCTGTGCCGCTTTGGGTTCACAACTAGCCATGTCGGCCCGGGTTCTCTGTCATATGGATGCTAACGACACTATCATATACGTGAGCCAAAAGGCACAAATGGTCCAGGGCCATGGTAAGGCGACACTCGTGGGGATACCGTGCGTGAGGCCGCAATGTGGTATGAGGTGTTACCGGCTAGATCGATGTGACTTGGAATTGGGGTCCTGACACAAAAGGTCCTTCCCAAGGTGGGGACAACTTGTGCATATCAGTCTAATCCTGGATGAGCCGGAGCACCAGATCGCCTTCTTGAAAAGTTCTGGTCTTAACTCGGCGGCTGTGATAACGTCGCATATCTTGTTGATAAATCGCCGAACGTGCCGCTGCAAGATCACGCTCCTCATCTAACAGGTCGAGTGAGTCCTGACGTGCTTTCTCATTATCAGCTTCAACGTAAGCCGCCACATGGGGCGAGTCATGACGGATGTTACTAGGGAGAACCACCTCTGCTCCGTAAACCATGAAGAAGTGCATGTAACCCGTAGATCTGTTCGGTGTGGTATTGATGCTCCATAACACGGAAGGTAACTCTTCCACCCAACAGCCCGACATCCGCTTTAAAGGAACCATAAGCCGGGGCTTGATGCCTCTCAAAATATCTTGATTGGATCTCTCTGCTTGACCATTAGATTGGGGGTGAGCCACTGATGATACGTCAAGCCGGATGTGCTCATGTTGACAAAGTTCTTCCATAGCACCCTTGGACAGATTAGCACCATTATCAGTTATAATGCTATGTTGAAAACCAAAACGGAAGATCACCTTTTTGATGAATTGAACCGCCGTGGCCGCATCACACTTACTGACTGGCTCTGCCTCTACCCACTTGGTAAACTTGTCAACCGCCACCAGCAGGTGGGTCTTCTTATCATTGACCTCTTAAAGGGTCCAACCATATCCATCCCCCAAGTTGCAAACGGCCAAGTGATTGGAATCATCCTTAATTCTTGAGCCGGAACATGAGCACGGCGTGCAAACTTCTGACAACCGTCACACCTCTTTACCAAATCCTCAGCATCAACATGAGCCATCAACCAATAGAAGCCGTGATGGAAGGCCTTAGCCACCAAGGATTTTGAACCGGCGTGGTGACCACAATCTCCTTCATGGATCTCACACAAAATCTCACAACCTTCTTGAGGATACACACAACGCTGAAACGCCCCTGTTACGCTACAATGATGCAGCTCCCCATTGATAATGGTCATTTACTTGGATCGCCGGATTATCTGCCGGGCCAAAGTTTCATCGTCTGGTAACTCGCCCCGGTTCATGTATGCCAGGTATGGGACCGTCCAATCCGGAATAACGTGAAGAGCCGCCACCAATTGAGCCTCCGGGTCAGGCACAACCAAATCCTCCTCCGTAGGTATCTTGACTGACGGATCATCCAGCACATCTAGAAAGGTATTGGGTGGCACCGGTTTACGTTGAGAGCCTAAGTGACTTAAAGCATCTGCCGCTTCATTCTTTCACCGGTCTATATGGTCAACCTGATAACCCTTGAAATGACCAGCCACTGTGTCCACCTCTTGTCTATACGCCGCCATGAGTGGATCCTTGGAATCCCAAGTGCCAGACACCTGTTGAGCCACCAGGTCTGAGTCACCAAAGCACTTAACCCGGCTTAAATTCATCTCCTTAGCCATCCGAAGACCATGGAGCAAGGCCTCATACTCAGCTGCATTGTTAGTGCAAGGGAACATTAAACGGAGAACATAACAGAACTTATCACCTCGTGGGGAAGTCAATATAACTCCAGCCCCCGAGCCTTCCAATTGTCTGGACCCATCAAAATGAATAGTCTAATAAGTGTTATCTGGCTTTTCCTACGGTGCCTGCAACTCTGTCCAATCATTGATGAAGTCCACAAGTGCTTGGGATTTGATTGCTGTGCGAGGCGTATATTTTAACCCATGAGGTCCGAGCTCAATAGCCCATTTGGCAATCCGGTCGGTTACTTCTCTATTTTGGATGATATCCCCTAAGGGGGTGGAACTGACCACACTGATAGGATGACCCTAAAAATAGTGCTTGAGCTTCCGGCTGGCCATAAAAACTCCATAGACCAGCTTCGGCCAATGTGGGTACCTCTGCTTAGACTCAATAAGCACCTCACTAATATAATAAACCGGCCGTTGAACTGGATACTCCTTTCCAGCCTCCTTGCGCTTCACGATAATAGCCACGCTGACAGGCCGGGCATTAGCAGCCACATATAACAACAAGGGCTCTTTATCAATAAGAGCGGCAAGGATCGGCGGCTCGGCTAGCTGCCGCTTCAAGTCTTCAAACGCTTCATTGGCGGCCTCACTCCAGACGAAGTCATCCATCTTCTTCAACATCTGATATAAAGGGATGGCCTTCTCCCCAAGGCGACTTATAAACTGGCTCAAAGCTGCAATCCGGCCTGCTAGTCGTTGGACATCATTGATACACTTCGGTTTAGCCAAAGAGGTTATGGCCTTGATTTTCTCCGGATTAGCTTCAATGCCCCTGTTAGACACCAGAAAACCCAAGAGCTTTCCAGCCGGTACACCAAAGACATACTTGGACGGATTAAGCATCATTTTATAAACCCGTAGATTACCAAAAGTCTCCTTTAGATCATCTATCAATGTCTCCTCTTTTCTGGACTTCACCACAATATCATCCACATAAGCATGAACATTGCACCCGATCTAATTGTGAAGACAATTCTGTACACAACGCTGATAAGTCGCCTAGGCACTCTTGAGCCCAAAAGGCATTGATACATAGCAGAAGGCTCCAAAAGGAGTTATAAAAGTTGTTTTCTCCTAGTCCTTAACCGCCATTTTGATCTGATGATAACCAGAATAAGCATCCAGAAAACACAAACGGTCACAACCCGCCGTAGCATCAATGATTTGATCAGTACGAGGGAGAGCAAAGGGATCAGCTGGACGGGCCTTGTTCAGATCTGTGTAGTCCACACACATACGCCAAGTGCCGTTCTTCTTAAGCACTAGCACCGGATTAGCTAGCCATTCAGGATGAAAAACTTCCACAATAAACCCTGCGGCCAAGAGCCGGGCTACCTCCTGACCAATAGCCTTGTGTCTTTCTTCATTGAACTGGCGGAGAAATTGCCTAACTAGTTTACACTTGGGATCAATATTAAGAGTGTGCTCAGCGAGTTCCCTCGATGCACCTGGCATGTCAGAGGGTTTCCATGCAAAGATGTCCCGATTCTCACGGATGAACTCGATGAGCGTGCTTTCCTATTTCGGATCCAAGTTAGCGTTGATACTAAACTGTTGAGATGAATCGCCCAGAACAAAATCAACCAGTTTAGTCTCACCAACCGATTTAAAATTTAAGGCCGGATCATGCTTTGTAGTTGGTTTCTTCAACAGCGTCATATCTGCCGGATCAACATTGTCCTTGTAGAACTTCAACTCTTCTGTCACACAAACTGACTCAGCATAAGCCGCATCACCTTCTTCGCATTCCAAAGCGATCTTACGGCTTCCGTGTACCACGATGGTTCCCTTGTGACCTGGCATTTTAAGTTGCAGATAAACATAATAGGGCCTTTCCATAAATTTGGCATAAGCCGGCTGTCCAAACAGGGCATGATATGGGCTCTTGATCTTTACTACTTCAAAGGTCAATGTTTCTGACCTTGAGTCATGCTCTTCTCCAAAAGCCACCTCCAGAGCTATCTTACCAACTGGGTATGCCGATTTACCAGGCACCACGCCATGAAAGGCGATGTTCGACGGTTTAAGATTCTATCGGTTAACCCCATGCGACGGAAGGTTTCATAATAAAGGATGTTGATACTACTTCCTCCATCCATGAGCACCTTGGTGAACTTGTATCCTCCAACCTGAGGTGCCACTACTAATGCCAGATGACCCAGGTTGTCCACCCGAGGCGGATGATCTTCTCGACTCCACACAATGGGTTGTTTAGACCAGCGCAAGTAACGGGGCACCGCCGGTTCGACGGAGTTCACTGCCCTTTTATGAAGCTTCTGATCACGCTTACACAGACTTGTGGTGAAAACATGGTACTGCCCACTATTCAATTGCTTCGGGTTGCTCTGGTAACCCGACTGCTGCTGTTGCTGCTGACCCCCCTGATGATTGTAACCACCTTGGTTGCCCTGATTACCTTGATTGCCATGTCCGTTCTGATTACCGTGGAAACCTGAACCGAAACTGCCTCCACCGTAACCCGTCCCATGAGATCCAGGGCCCGAACCGCCGCCCGGTCCATGATCGCACCGAAAAAAATCTGGATTTTTGAATTCCTGCATAATATAACAATCTTTCCAGAGGTGCGAGGCCGGCTTATCCCGTGATCCGTGCTTCGGGCAAGGCTGGTTCAACAGGTGAGACAGGCACTCCGGATTAGGACCTGGTCCTCCACCACGCGGGGGCGGTTTACCCTTACGACGCTGGCCTTTGTCCCGCGCATTGGTATTAGCCACAAAATCTAAGCCGTTATCCGCTTTGCGCTTACCGATGTGACTCGCTGGGTTATGTTGCTACCATTTGGTGCTGCCGCTCTTCTTTCCTTTCCCTGTCTGGTCGTCATCAGACTCGGGGTCCTTGGTACTATTAGAGTTGGCATACTTCACCAGAGCTGCCATAAGTGTTCCCATGTCATTGCAATGGCGTTTGAGTCGTCCCAACTTCAGCTTCAGAGGTGCAAGCTGGCAATTGCCTTCCAATGTTAAAACTGTTGTGCCAGCATTGATGCGGTCTGATGAATGCAAAATCTCCGAAACCCGGCGCACCCAGCGGGTTGTTGATTCTCCTTCCTCCTGGACACAGGCAGCTAAATCCACGATTGACATGGGCTGCTTGCACGTATCCTTGAAATTCTGGATGCACTGGGCCCTTAACTCGGCCCATGACCCAATGGAGTTGGTCGATAGGTTTTTCAACCATGTGCGAGCTGTTCCCTCCAACATCATAGTAAAATATTTGGCACACACCGCCTCGTCCACATCCAACATCTCCATTGTCATCTCATAGCTTTCCACCCATGACTCGGGGGATAAATCGGCAGTGTAATTCGGCACCTTGCGTGGGCCTTTGAAATCCTTGGGTAGCCATACATTGCGCAGTGCTGGGACGAGACATGGTACCCCCAAAGAACTGGAGGTAACCCCTGGTTCCACCGACGTTGTTGGATGAACCGGAGTGAGTTGGCGGGCCTCATGCTGCGCCGCTAACTCGGCCTCTCGACGTGCCCTAGCGTGATCCACTACATCCTGAGCATTGCCACCGCCACCCGCTGGGTTATGGCCACGGGGCGGATTATGATTTCGCGCACTGCTTGATACAGCCAGTTCATCGATATGCCTGTTGTAGCTCCGGCTTGGGCGGGGAGTGGAATGAATCCTTTCGCGGCTATATGAATAAGCCTGCTACTGAGTCAAGGCCGTCTGAAGGAGCTCCCTAGCCCATCGTGTTTCAACTACTACTAGGGACTCGCCATCAATCGGGAGAGCTGCCAATCGTGAAGCGGCAGCAACGATGTTATCCAATGGGTTAGAGTAATGACCCGGAGGCGTTAAGATGTGTCGTGATGGGACATCGTTCTGACGAGGCCGAGGGGGTGGATCCATCGCGCGCGGCTGAACCGATGCCCCAGTCCCAGGTGCCTCCGCCCGGTTTACCACTGGCTGGTTCCTGGTGCCTGCTCCTGGTGTGTTAAAGAGGTTTCTTCCTTCGTAAACCGGTGGCAGGTGAGATCGGTACCTTCTCCTCATGACATCATCTGACGCACTCTGGTCCAGCATAAGCCGATAGGCCTGTGCCTCTAACCCGGCCCGCTCAGCAGCCATCCTGGTGTTCTCCGCTGCCAGATCCACCTTAGCTTGAGCTATCTGATCTTTCACCTTTGCAATCTCCGTGTTGTGCTGATCCTGGTTTGCTGCGTCAACCTCCGCTGCCAGCAACGTTGCCAAAGCGTCGAACAAATCGGACAAAACCTGAGCCAGAGGCGGTGTAGAGCCCCCTGCTCCTGCTGGTATTGCTACTGCTAAACCGGAAATCACTGCTGTGGTGGTAGAAGAGTGCTGCACCGATTGTGTACCGACCATGAAGATAGCAACTCGGCTCGGCAGTTCAAGGAGGTCCGGAATACTGTCGCCATCGGAACCACCACTAATCCGGTCATCATGCAGTTGGTAAAGTGACTCGGTCTCTCTAGTTGAAGACCCGTCATCAGAGTAGACGACGGTTTCGCCACCAGATACCGATCTATCCTCAGATTACGCTCCATGGATGACTCCCACGAAGGCATGCTTCACAGCAGGCTGAACGCGGGCGGGTCGTGCGCGATGAGCCGTCTCGATGATGTCGGTGCAGATGTCCAGCTCAGGGCACGGTTCACCGATCTTGCCAATGAAGACGTGTATTCCGCCAAAGGGGACCCGATACCCATACTCGATAGAGCCGGCCTCAGGGCCCCAGCTTGCATCGTTGATGTAGAGCTTGCCGTGACGACTCTTGGTCATCTAGCCCACAACATATCCCTTGAGTCCTTCTAAGCTGCCCTTCAAGAACTCGAAACCATCGTGTGATAGCCCCTCGGTGGGCGCCAACTGTCGTGGTTTTGTCACGGCAGATGTCCTCATGAAAGGACTTAGTCATGGAGCCATCGCTACGGGTTAGCTTAAAGGGGTTAAAGTGCACAAGGGATGCAAGAGTTTATACTGGTTCGACCCCTTACGGTGAAGGTAAAAGCCTAATCCAGTTGTGATGGAATTGCTAGGGTTTCGATGACTAGGGAGCGAATCCGCTTTGCCTGGCTCTCGAATTGTTGTCCCTCTAAACCGCCGCCGGGTCGTCCCTTTATATACACAGGTTGACGCCCGGCGGTTCGCAGAATCCCGAGGCCGGTTCATAAACGTGCCCGGCTTGGTTTCTACCTTTCCTTGCCTTACAACATAAGCTACATATCATATGACGGTTTACATCTACGAGCCCTAATCGCCTTTGGGCCCTGGGCCTTCATGTTAGATCTCCTCCTTAAAGCGCCATCCCTTTTATCTTCATGGGCTTCAAACAATACTAACTCCTTGTCAACATAACCCAACCCCTCATGGCCGGTTTATACTTAATAGTAATATCCCCAATAGTCTGCATCAAACAAGATCCAGATATAATGTTTATGCTCAACGCTGGCACCAAATAAAAATTATTTAGGGCTAAAACTAATCCCGAAGGTAGTTGTAGAGGTAGCGTGTCGACGGTGATCATACCGACCTTGGAACCATTTCCGACGCGCATCGTCAGCTTGTCCTTAGCCAATCTTCGTTTAATCCGTAGCCACTGTTTCGAATTGCAAATATGAGCAACAGAACTAGTATCAAATACCCAAGCACTACTACGAGCATTAGTAAGGTACACATCAATAACATGTATATGAAATATACCTTTGTTCACTTTGCCATCCTTCGTTTTCGCCAAATACTTGGGGCAGTTCCGCTTCCAGTGTCCAGTCCCTTTGCGTAGAAGCACTCAGTTTCAGGCTTAGGTCCAGACTTGGGCTTCTTCCTGGGAGTAGCAACTTGCTTGCCATTCTTTTTGAAGTTCCCCTTATTTCATTTGCCCTTTTTCTTGAAACTAGTGGTCTTGTTAACCATCAACACTTGATGCTCCTTCTTGATTTCTACCTCTGCAGCTTTGAGCATTGCGAAGAGCTCAGGAATAGTCTTTTCCATCCCTTGCATATTATAGTTCATCACGAAGCCTTCGTAGCTTGGTGGTAGTGATTTAAGAACTCTATAAATAACACTATCATCCGGAAGATTAACTCCCGGCTGAGTCAAGTGGTTATGGTACCCAGACATTCTGAGTATGTGTTCACTGACAAAACTGTTCTCCTCCATCTTGCAGCTATAGAACTTGTTGGAGACTTCATATCTCTCAACTCAGGCATTTTCTTGAAATATTAACTTCAACTCCTGGAACATCTCATATGGTCCATGACGTTCAAAACATCTTTGAAGTCCCGATTCTAAGCCGTAAAGCATGGCACACTAAACTATAGAGTAGTCATCAGACCGCATCTGCCAGACGTTCAAAGTGTCTACATTAGCAGGAGGGGGCTTGTCACATAGCGGTGCATCAAGGACATAATTCTTTTGTGCAGCAATGAGGATAATCCTCAAGTTACGGACCCAGTCCGTGTAGTTGATACCATCATCTTTCAACTTAGCTTTCTCTAGGAACACATCAAAATTCAAGGGAACGGTAGCATGGGCCATTGATCTACAACATAGATATGCAAAAACTATCAGGACTAAGTTCATGATAAATTAAGTTCAATTAATCATATTACTTAAGAACTCCATTTAGATAGACATCCCTCGAGTCATCTAAATGATCACGTGACCCATATCAACTAAACCATGTCCGATCATCACGTGAGATGGAGTAGTTTTCAATGGTGAACATCTCTATGTTGATCATATCTATTACATGATTCATGTTCGACCTTTCAGTCTCTAGTGTTCCGAGGCCATGTCTGTACATGCTAGTCTCGTCAAGTTTAACCCGAGCATTCCGCATGTGCAAAACTATCTTGCACCCGTTGTATGTGAATGTAGAGCTTATCACACCCAATCATCACGTGGTGTCTCGGCATGACGAACTGTCGCAACGGTGCATACTCAGGGAGAACACTTATACCTTGAAATTTTAGTGAGGGATCATGTTATAATGCTACCGCCGTACTAAGCATAATAAGATGCATAAAAGACAAACATCATATGCAATCAAAATATGTGACATGATATCGCCATCATCATTTTGTGCTTTTGATCTCCATCTCCAAAGTACCGTCATGATCTCCATCGTCACCGGCTTGACACCTTGATCTCCATCGTAGCGTCGTGGTCATCTGACCAACTATTGCTTCTACAACTATCGCTAACGCATAGTGATAAAGTAAAGCAATTATATGGCGGTTGCATTTCATACAATAAAGCGACAACCATAAGGCTCCTGCCAGTTGCCGATAACTTTCACAAAACATGATCATCTCATACAACAACGTATATCACATCATGTCTTGACTATATCACATCAAAACATGCCTTGCAAAAACAAGTTAGACATCCTCTACTTTGTTGTTACATGTTTTACGTGGCTGCTACGAGCTTCTAGTAAGAACCGTTCTTACCTACGCATCAAAACCACAACGATGTCTCGTCAAGTTTGTTCTTTTAACCTTCAACAAGGACCGGCCATAGTCTAATTCGATTCAACTAAAGTTGGAGAAACAGACACCCTCTAGCCACCTTTATGAAAAACAAGTTGCATGTCTGTCGGTGGAACCGGTCTCATGAACGTGGTCATGTAAGGTTGGTCCGGGCCGCTTCATCCAACAATACCGTCGAATCAAAATAAGGTGTTGGTGGTAAGTAGTATGACTATCATCGCCCACAACTCTTTGTGTTCTAATCGTGCATATCATCTATGCATAGACCTGGCTTGGATGCCACTTTTGGCGAACGTAGCATGCAATTTCAAAAAAATTCCTACGATCACGCAAGATCTATCTAGGATATGCATAGCAACGAGAGGGGGAGAGTGTGTCCACGTACCCTCGTAGACCGAAAGCAGAAGTGTTAGTTTAACGCGGTTGATGTAGTCGAACGTCTTCTTTATTAACTGATCAAGTACCGAACGTACGACACCTCCGAGTTCAGCACACGTTTAGCTCGACGACGTCCCTCGAACTCTTGATCCAGCAAAGTGTCGAGGAAGAGTTTCGTTAGCACGATGGTGTGGTGATGGTGATGGTGAAGTGATCCACGTAGGTCTTCGCCTAAGCACTACGACAATATGACCAGAGGAGTAAACGGTGGAGGGGGCACCACACACGGCTAAGAACAATTGTTGTCTAGGAGGTGCGCCCTTCCCACGTATATAAAGGAGGGAGAGGAGAGGAGGCCGGCCAAGGTGCGCCCCCAAGTGGGGAGGAGTCCTACTAGACTCCAAGTCTAATTCAGACCCCCTTCCTTTTACCGGAGGAGGAAAGGAGGAAGGAGAGGGAGAAGGAGAAGGAAAGGGGGGCGCCACCCCCTTCCCCACTCCAATTAGGACCCTTCCAAGTGGGGGGCACGCCAGCCCCTTGTGGGCTGGTGTGCCTCCCTCCCAAGGCCCATGTGGCCCATAACTTTCCCCGGGGGGTTCTGGTAACCCCCTGGTACTCCGATAAGTAGCTGAAAAACTCTGGAACCATTCCGGTGTCCGAATTCTATCGTCCAATATATCAATATTTACCTCTCGACCATTTCGAGACTCCTCATCATGTCCGTGATCTAATCTAGGACTCCGAACAATCTTTGGTCACCAAAACACATAACTCATAATACAAATCGTCATCAAACGTTAAGCATGCGGACCCTACGGGTTCGAGAACTATGTAGACATGACCGAGACACATCTCTGGTCAATAACCAACAGAGGAACCTGGATGCTCATATTGGTTCCTACATATTCTATGAAGATCTTTATCGGTCAAACTGCAATGACAACATACGTCATTCCCTTTGTCATCGGTATGTTACTTGCCCGAGATTCGATCGTCGGTATCTTCATATCTAGTTCAATCTCATTACCGGCAAGTCTATTTACTTGTTCCGTAATGCATCATCCCATAACTAACTCATTAGTCACATTGCTTGCAAGGCTTATCATGATGTGCATTACCGAGAGGGCCCGAAGATACCTCTCTGATACTCACAGTGACAAATCCTAATCTCGATCTATGCCAACCCAACAAACACCTTCGGAGATACCTGTAGAGTATCTTTATAATCACCCAGTTACATTGTGAGATTTGATAGCACACAAGGTATTCCTCTGGCATTTGGGAGTTGCATAATCTCATAGTCAAAGGAATATGTATAAGTCATGAAGAAAGAAATAGCAATAAAACTTTATGATCATTATGCTAAGCTAATAGATGGGTCTTGTCCATCGCATCATTCTCCTAATGATGTGATCCTGTTTATCAAATGACAACACATGTCTATGGTTAGGAAACTTAACCATCTTTGATTAACGAGCTAGTCTAGTAGAGGCATACTAGGGACACTTTGTTTTGTCTATGTATTCACACATGTATCAAGTTTCTGGTTAATACAATTCTAGCATGAATAATAAACATTTATCATGATACAGGGAAATATAAATAACAACTTCATTATTGCCTCTAGGGCATATTTCCTTCACTATCAATATATTATGAATCGCATGTGATGTTAATGCCATTTCACACCTTGTTTGACACACGGTAAATTTTATTAAATAGGGTGATCCCTCACAGAAAATATAAACTAATTAGTGTCCATCCAAGTGTAGTACCGCCTAGAATACTTGCCATTCTAAGGTGCGCCATGTCACATGGGCATGAACGGCTTGACATGTATGAGATGATGCGAACAATTTGTGCAACAAGGCACTCGGCTGTCTTGACGAGCTTTGCAAGCTCATCTTGGGCTTGAAACACACCCATCAAAAGACCAACAAGACTCATATGAGGATCTGATTGGCATGTTGACCTACCGGTCTCATTATTCTATCATGGGTGATGTCACATCAATGGCAGAGTAAGTGAGTCATGGATCTTGAATCACTAGTAATCAATTATGAGAGTTATTGGTTTTAGTGGGATTCTAAACTAATTAAGTGTTAATTTGAGTTGCATTAATCATGGACAATGTCTAAAGTGTATATGCATTTATGTTGTAGATCCGTGGCACAAAATTCCTCCTACTTGGTGCTTGTTTGAGATAGAAAAAATGTATACATCTGATAATAACTTTACAAACTGATACTGTAATGTGAGGATTGTCCTCAAGAGTGCCAAGAAGGAACACATCCTATTGCAAACTCTTGATGCTCTCGCTAGTAATTCTACAGATGATCCAAAAGCGATGATTCCACCATAGTTACAAGATGCCATACTTGCCTTCATAGACCTAATGTTCAAAAGTGTTTTGAGAATTGGAGTCCTTATGAGATAACCCAGAAGCTAAAAGGTTTATTTTGGATACAGGCCAGTACTGAAAGATATGGGATATCCAAATTCTTGTTTTCTTGTAAAATGGTCAAGTAAAAGAGTATAAGTGAAGTGTTCACTATGATTAAGACTACTGAGAGTGGGATCCAGACGGATGCTAGTCGTGTGATGATGGTGAATAAAACAACCAACTTCAAGAGGCTATATGAAAGGATCGAGATGGACCTAGGGGGGTGAATAGGTACAATTAGAAATTTTAATTGTTGCTTAGCAATTTTAGGCAATAGTGCGGAATATGAAAGTGAGCCTAACAATTGCAAGTAATGCAAGGAGCTAAGAAAGATAAACAATTAACACAACTAGGTGAGCAAGGAAGCACAATACGATATAAGTAAGTGCTAAGAGACAAGTAACCACAAGTAAAGAGTTAGGGTTAGGGATAACCGCAACTTTGGGAGACGAGGATGTATTCCGATGTTCACTTCCGTGGAGGGAAGCTACGTTACTGTTAGAGAGGTGGATCTTACCACGAAGGCACACCAACGCCACGAAGGCTCACCCTATTCTCCCTTTGAGATAACACCACGAAGGCGTTTCTCAACCACTAGTGGTAGACCTTGGGGTGGTCTCCAAACCCTCACAAACTTTTCCGGGGGTAATCACAATGATCGATTCCTTTCCGAAAGACTCCTATCACCTAGGAGTCTCCAACCTCCAAGAGTAACAAGAACGATGGGGAAAAGCTCAAAACTTGCTCAAATCACGAATTCCTTTGGTGAAAAGAAGGAGGAGTGGATCTATCACTTGGTCGGACAACTTCTCTCAAATGCTCTCAAATCCCTTAGGGATCTAAGATTTGGTGTGGAAGAGTAAGAGAGAGAGAGAGAGAGAGAGAGAGAGAGAGAGAGAGAGAAATGTGTTCTAGGGTTTTTTCAAAGTGAATAATCAACCCTCTCCCGTGGGGGAGGAGTGCTATATATAGTGTGAGCACAAATGTGGCTGTTGTAGTGCAAGTGAACGGGCAGGCTGGACATCCGGGCAAGGGGGCCGGACATCCGGCATGGCAAGGCACTTGAAGAACAGAGCAGAAGCAGAGGTAAAAATAGAGGGGCCGGACATCCGGGGGCCAAGCCCGGACATCTGGCATATCAGGGAACCCTGGACATCTGGCACATGGCCGGACATCCGGCAAGTTCACCAAATTGAAACGCCCTCTGGATAGCACAAGCCGGATGTCCGGCAAGGAAGCCCGTAAATCCGGAGTGCAAGGAGAGCCCAAACATCTGGGATAGAGGGCCGACCATCTGGAAGCCAGCACCAGCACAAAGTGCACTCTAGATAGCTGGGTCCGGATATCCGGCGACGAATATCCGGCGTGAGGCCCGGACATCCGGCAGGCCAGAGAAAAAACATACCAGAGATTATAATGATGGATCTAAAGCATTTTTGGGAAGGAGGTTTGTGGCAAGAGCAAGTCTTTAACTAACCCTATCGATCCCCTCTTAATAGTGTGGGATCCTATACTCAAGAAAACAAATATGTAATCATTTTGATACTTCATCCTTGAGGAAAATCACTTCGTATGCTCATGATCCACACACCTTTGATGAACCGGGGATTAAACACCTGAGATTTACTTGACAAACATAGTTATTCCCTTACATGTATATTGTCATCAACATCAAAACATGATGTAAGGGCATGATTGCACTTTCACTATATAAGTCTAATAAAAAGGGAAAGGCCAAGGGTGTCAGTGAGACTACCATGCCTAGGAAGTCCAATACTGGCACCACTCCTATTGTTGAATGTTTCTTCTGCAAGGAGAAGAGATAGTAGAAGAGGAACTGCAACAAGTATCTGGCATAAAAGAAGAATACTGGAAAGTTCAATTGGGGTATGAGTTTTATACATTTCCTTGTTGGTCCACAATGTGATTCTGGGGTATTGGATATGAGATCGATTGCTTATATTTGCATCTCGATTCAAGAACTACAGAGGCTAAATGACTGACAAAGGATGTGGTGTTGATGCGCGCTGGGAACAAAGTAAGAGTTGTTGTGCAAGACATCGGTGTCTTATGACCTCTACATCCACCTTCAGTATTTATATTAGAGCTTAGTAATTTTTACTATTTTCTGACCTTATGCAAGAACGTTATATTTGGATCATGTTTATTACAAGACAATTGTTTGTTTAAGTCAGAGAACAATGGTTGTTGAACGTTTATGAATAATTTATTTCATGGCCATACTTTCATTATGAATGAGATGTTTATTATGAAGCTTGATGACGCCAAACGTTGCAAGACTAATTCGAATTCCACTTATTTGTGGCACAATGATTTGGTTCACATTGGCAAAAAGCTCATGAAGAAACTCCATCACGATAGACTTTCGGAGTCATTTGATAACGAATCATTTGACACTTGCGAACCTCCGTTCACAGGCCACATGGAATGGGCGATTAACTTATTGAAAATCATACATATAGATGTATGTGGTCCAATGAGTGTAGCTACACCCAGTGGATTCCTCTACTTCATTAACTTGATGGGTGATTTGAGTAGATATAGGTATATTGACTTGATGAGACATAAGTCTAGAACCTTTGAATACTTCAAGGAATTTCAGCACGAAGTAAAGAAATCATTGTAACAAGAAAAATTAAATTTCTAAGATCAAATCGTAGAGGAGAGTATTTGATTTACAATTTTAGCAAACATGTGAAAAGTTGTGGGATTATTTCACAACTTACACCTCCCAAAATGTCATAGAGGAATGGAGTGTCCGAGAGACGTAATCAAACCTTGTTGGACGTGATGAAATCGATGATGTCAATAACTAAATTGTCATTATCCTTTTGGGGTTATGAAAGTGCAATCATGCCCTTAATTATATTTTGATGTCAATGACAATATACGTATAGGGAACTAATCATGTTTGTTAAGTATATATATATATATATATATATATATATCAGTTTTTAGTACTCGTGGAAACATATATGTGTGTGGGTCATGGACCCACTCAATGTGAAAGTGCTCAAGTTCGAAGAAACAAAGATATGAAACGTAGGCTTTCTGGTTTGTTCTTAAGTATAGGTATCCCACACTATTAAGAGGGGATCATGTGGGTACATGATAGATTTTCTCAAGATCACATCTCCTTGCAAATATTCTCCACTCATATCATCACCATCACAACATACATCGCTCTCATCATACTCTTGTGATCCACTTATACACCTACAATAATGCCCTAGCATACATGTTCACAAAATATACACTCATAGGGCTTATTAGAGTATACACTGTTTTCACCACTTCACCGGATATCTGGTACCTATCGGATGTCTGGTCACAGGTTTCACCGCTTCACCTGATATCTGGTACCTATCGGATGTATGGTCATTTATCCCACACCGGATGTCAGGTAAACACAGAAATCCAGTGAAACTACACAGAACCAAAATTAACGGAAGTCTAGTGCCTACCGAATGTTTGGTTGCCCCCATGCCACCAGATGTCCGATGTTATCCAGAATTCCAGTATATCTATCCAGAGAGGAATCCAAGGGATGTCTGGCGCTCTCCGGATGTCCAGTGCCCCCCTATATCACCGGATGTCTGGTAAGTTCCAAAAATCTGGTATAATTGTTTAGGGAAGATTTCTGTTAACCTTCGGACATCCAATGCTCCTCGAGCCCTTGGATGTCTCATATGTACCAGGTGCCTGGTACTTCTGGGACTTAGCCACTCACTAGCCTTACTATCACCTTGCGCACACTTCAATCACTGAATGTTCGATACATAAATGCACAATTTTCCCCTGGCGACCATATTTGAGGTGTTGTTATATATACCCCTCTCCCACTGTGGGAGAGGGTTGACCACTTCATTCAAACACAGCCAGGAACCCTAAAGTTCTCATTCTCACTCTCCTTCTCACCAAATCTTAGATCCCGAAGTTGTTTGTGAGATAAATTCCACCAAGTGATAGATCCTCTCCCTCTCCTTCTTTGACCAAAGCAAATCATGATTTGAGAAAGTCTTGAGTATCCCCCTTCGATCTTGTTACTATTGGAGGCTGGAGACTCCTAAGCGATAGGAGTTATTCAGAGAGGAATCATTCATTGTGATTACCCCTAAAAAGTTTATGAAGGTTTGGAGACCACCTCAAGGTCTACCACAAGTAGTTGAGAATCTCCTTCATGGTGATATATCAAGGGGAGAATAGGGTGAGCCTTCGTGGTGTTGGCTTGCCTTCGTGGTAACATCCGCTCCTCCAATGATGACTAGCTTCCCTCCAAGGAAGTGAACATCGGGATCCATCCTTGTATCTGGAATTTCCTTTATCCCTAATCCTAACTCTCTACTTGTGGTTATATGTCTCTTAGTCTTTACTTATATCTTATTGTGCTTGTTTACGTTGATACTTGTTGTTGTGGAATATATTGCTAGCACTAGATTCAACCTTGCAATTAATAGGAACACTTTCGTATTCCACATATTAGCCTAAAATTGCTAAGTAAAATTTAAAATTTGTATTTGTACATATTCACCCACCCTCCTCGATCCTTTCAATTAGTATGAGAGCCTTGTGCTCTATTTGTGTGGCTTAACCGCCCTAGAGCGAGATGGACCAAGATGGGACCGCGGTACTTCCGGTGCTTGATGCTCCTCGTGAGCAAGTAGACAAATCCCCGGAAGAGGATAAGATGCTCCCCGATAGCATGGACATTTGGACTTGAATGATTCAAAGCAATTGTCTCTAATTTGACATGATAACACATCAATACTCAAGCATATCAACAAACAACTATGTCTTTCAAAATATCAATGCTAAAGAAAGTTATCCCTAGCCCATTATGCTCAGTCATTGATCCATTCATGAAACACACTCATATATTAACTACATTCAATACCCAAGTATGACAATAGTGTTCCCTAATTGGTGCTTTGTAAGAGAAGATGGAGACTCAATAAAAATAAAAATTGCATAAAAGTAAATAGACAGGCCCTTCGCAGAGGGAAGCGGAGATTTGTAGAGGTGGCAGAGCTCATAGCTTAAATTGAGAGATAAAATTGTTTTGAGAGGCATGCTTTTCCTGTCAATAAAAAATAATCGAGAATCCCCAATATCTTCCATGCTAGATAAATCATAGGCAGTTCCCAACAAAAAGTAAAATTTATTTCGTTTCCACCTTTCTTTCACAATCCATGGCTAGTTGTATCCATGCTGCCTTCCATACCAACACTTTCCAAGGAGTTTATTATCATAGTATTTTTTTCATTTCGGGACTGAGCATCCCTATTACCTGCCACACTCTCATGCAATGACAAGTGAATGAACACTCATCGTGAGAATAAAAAACCTTGCATGGAAAATATTGGCCCCCCTTTGCCGCTTCATGAGTGGTACATGCATACAAAACGGAAACTCATTTTGAAAATTAGAGTTGGCACATACAAATTTACTTGGAATGACATGGAAATACTGCATATAGGTAGGTATGGTGGACTCATTTGACACAACTTTGGGTTTAAGGAGTTGGATGAACAAGCAGTAATCTCGCTTAGTACAAGTGAAGGCTAGCAAATTGATTGAGAAGCAACCAACCAAAAAATGAAAACGGTCATAAACACGCATTAAACATAATTAACAATGAATAATGCACAACAAGTAGTATATAATTTCATTGCATAACTATTGACTTTACGTGCATGCATAGGGAATCACAAACCTCTTAACACCAATATTCTTACTAAAGAATAATTACTCACCAACATGACTCACATATCACTATCTCCATATCACAAAACTATTGCAAGGAATCAAGTTTATAATATCCAATGATCTTCATGGAAGTTTTTATTATGTCCCCCTTGGATATCTATCACTTCGGGACCAAATTCATATCTCCTGCAAATTACCATTACTATTCTTAACTCTCAAAAAGATCCAAGTGAAGCACGAGAGCATAAATATTTCTTCAATTTTTTTCATGAATCAACTCCCAAAATAATATAAGTGAAGAATGAGAGAATATTTCTTTTAAAAAATCAACTCTCAAAATAATATAAGTGAAGCAAGAGAGTTTTTTAAAATATAACCACCCCCGTGCTCAAAAAGATGTAAGTGAAGTACTAGAGCAACTGCCTAGCTCAAAAGATTTAAGTGAAGCACATAGAGTATTCTAGCAAATCATGATATGTGTGTGGCTCTCTCAAACAAGTGTGTTCAGCAAGGATGATTGTGACAAACTAAAAAGAAAAAAAGCAAAGACTCATATTGTACAAGACACTCCAAGCAAAACTCATGATATGCGACGAGTAAAAATATAGCTTCAAGTAAAATTACCGATGGTCGTTAGAAGAAAGAGGGATGCCTTCCGGGGCATCCCCAAGCCTAGTTGCTTGGGAGTCCTTGAATATTACCTTGGGGTGCCTCGGGCATCCCCAAGCTTAGGCTCTTGCCACTCCTTATTCCTTCATCCATCGTGATCTCACCCAAAACTTGAAAACTTCAATCACACAAAATTTAACAAAAAATTTCGTGAGATCCGTTAGTATAATAAAGCAAATCACCACTTTAAGTAATGTTTCAAACCCATTCATATTTTTTATTCCATAATACTTAATGTATTCTAACTTTACCATGGCTTATACCCACCGATACAATCCATAGATTCATCCAAATGACCACACAATGCAACGAAAACAAAATCTGTCAAAAAATAGAACAATCTGTAGTAATCTGAATATTGACGACACTTCTGTAACTCCAAAAATTCTGAAAAATTAGGACAACGTGTGAAATTTGTATAATAATTATGTTTTGAAAAAATTCAGAGCAAAATCACGTTTATGTGAATTTACAAAATTCCAGAACTGGGTGCAAAAGTTTTTGTTTTTCAACAGAACCGACTCAACTATCACCCAAACCATCCCAAAGGCTTTACTTGGCACAAACACTAACTAAACACTAAAACACAATCATAATAGTTGCATAATTGTATATTTATTGAAAAATAGCAAGGAAAACAAAAAATAAAATAAAATATAACTATTGGGTTGCTTCCCAACTAGCGCTCTTATTTTGCGCCCCTAGCTAGGCATAATGCATAGTTTCAAGTATTGTCATATTTGGTTTTTGTTACATAGGTGGCCCTCCTGATTGAATAATATGGTGGCTTAATTCTAGTTCTAGGGAAGTGTTCCATACCCTTATTTAACGGAAACTAAAATTTGATATTCCCTTCTTTCATGTCAATAACGTCACCTATAGTTCGTAAAAACGGTCTACCAAGTATGATGGGGCAAGATGGATTGCAATCAATGTCAAGTACAACAAAATAAATGGGCACATAGTTACTATTTGCAAGAATAATAACATCATTAATTCTACCCAAATATTTTTTAATAGTAGAATCCGCCAAGTGCAATTTAAGAGAACATTCATCCATATTGGTAAAACCTAGCACATCACATAGAGATTTTGGAATGTGGAAACACTAGCACCCAAAACACATAAAGCACTGCACTCATAATTTTTAATCTTGACTTTAATGGGGGTTCCCATTCATCATATAATTTTCTAGGAATTGAAATCTCTAGTTCTAACTTTTCTTCTAAAGCTTTCATCATTGCTTCTACAATATGTTTAGTAAAAGCCTTATTTTGTTCAGACGCATTGGGTGAATTTAGCATGGATTGTAACAAAGAAATACACTCAATCAAAGAACAACTATCATAATTAAAATCTTTGTAATCCAAGAGAGTGGGCACATCACTAGTTAAATTTTTTACCTCTTCAAACCCACTTTCAGTATTTTTTTCATCAACTTTTTCACCCTCCGAATCATGGGGACGCCTTCTAACTAAACTTGACTCTTATTAAGTCCCCTTATCATCAATTCCAACATTACTAAACAAGGAATCAATAGAATAAACACCAATGATTTTAATCTCTTCATCATTATTACGAAATAAACCGGGAGGAATCGCTTTTTCTAAAAAATCTCTTTTAGCTCTAAGCATAGCGGTTATTTTCTTACTTTCATCCATAGAGAGATATAAAGGTTTAATTGATTCATTGATATCAACCTTGGGTGGCAGAATTTTAGTCTTAAGATTTTCCACATGATGAATAATTCTATAAATGCTCCTAGACATATCATCAATTTTACTCAACTTTTCTTCTATCGTAGTGTTAAAAACTTTTTGAGCATTGATAAATTCTTTAATATTATTCTCAATATTAGAGGGCACCCTATTATTATTATTAATTATTAATTATTATTATTATTATTATTATAAGAACTACCATAGGAATTCCCATAATTATTAAAGGAATTTCTAGGAAACGACCTAGGATTAAAATTACCTCTATAAGCATTACTATTAAACTTGTTTCGCGAGACAAAATTCACATCTACGAGATCATTAATTTTCTCAATCATAGTGGACAAAGGCACATCATTAGGATTAATAGGAGCATTTTTACTAGCAACCAATTTCATAAGAGCGTGAACTTTTTTTTGACAGAAAGACTGTAAGGGAACACCCTATAGTATAATTGGTGTAACAAACCCAAATTGCAAGTACCGTGCCTTGAACCTGGGTGGGTGGGAAGGCATCAACCCCTTCCCACCACTAGGCTATGCCTTAGTCTGCAAGAGAAGATCATGAACTTTATCACTCAAAGTACTAATTTCTTCAACAGAATTCACTTTTTTTACTAGTAGGGGCTCTTTCAGTATGCCATTGTGAATAATTTGCCATAATATTATTGAGAAATTTAGTAGCTTCCCCCAAAGTAATCTCCATAAAAGTACCACCCGTGGCGGAATCTAAAAGATTTCTTGAAACAAAGTTCAATACCACATAAAATGTTTGTATGATCATCCATAAATTTAAACCATGAGTAGGGCAGTTTCTTATCATCAATTTCATCCATTCCCAAGATTGGGCAACATGTTCATGCTCAAGTTGCTTGAAATTTATAATTTTTTTACTTAGGGAAATAATTTTCGTGGGAGGAAAATACTTAGTAATAAAAGCATCTTTGAACTTGTCCCAAGAATCAATACTATTTCATAGCAAAGATGAAAACCAATTTTTTGCACAATCCCGCAAAGAGAATGGGAATAATTTTAATTTCACAATATCAATGTCCACATCTTTTTTCTTTTGTGTATCACACAATTCTACAGAAGTGTTTAGATGGGACGCGTCATCCTCATTAGGATTATCGGAAAATTGTTCTTTTATAACAAGATTCAACAAAGCGACAAATATCATAATGCTCCACACTAGCAGCAGGAGGAGAAATAAGAGTACTAATAAAATAATTATATTAGTATTGTAAAAATCACACAATTTTGTATTTTCTTCAGACATCGTGACTGCACAAACAAGGTCACAAACAAACAAAAGATCAGACAAAAAAGTCAAACGAAAAATATTTTTGTATTTTTGTAAAACACTTTAGAAGTGGCGGAGATGAAAACGAGAGGCAAATGGAAAATAAAGTAAATGCAAGGAGATGAAAGTTTATGCATAGGTACTTGGTAGATGTTGATGATGTCTCCCTGGCAACGGTGCCAGAAATTTTTCCTGCTACTTGTGATCTGGGTTGGGATTTCCCCGAAGAGGATAGGATGATGCAATATAGTAGAGATAAGTATTTCCCTCAGTTATGTAACCAAGGTTATCAATCCAGTACGAGAACCAAGAAACAATATGTAAACAACACGTGCACACAAACAACCAATACTTGCAACCCAACGCGTAGAGGGGTTGTCAATCCCTCAACGGCTATGAGCAATATTAAAAGATAGAGTTTTTGATAGATAGATCTGACAAAAATACAAAATAAAATAAATAAAAGAAAATTGCAGCATGGTATTTTTGGTTTTAATATATGATCGAAAATAGACCCGGGGGACCATAGTTTTCACTAGATGCTTCTCTCGAGAAAATAGCATACAGTGGGTAGACAAATCACTGTTGGGCAATTGATAGAAAAGCAAATAATTATGACAATATTCGAGGCAATGATCATGTATATAGGCATCACATCCGAGATTAGTAGACCAAAATGATTCTGCATCTACTACTATTACTCCACACATCGACCGCTATCCAGGATGCATCTAGTGTATTAAGTTCATGAAAGAACGGAGTAATGCCTTAAAAGAGATGACCTGATGTAGACAAGATAAACTCACATATGAAATAAATCCCATCTTGTTACCCTTAATAGCAACGATACATGTGTGTCATGTCTCTTTCTGTCACTTAGATTGAGCACCGCAAGATCGAACCCATCACAAAGCACCCCTTCCCATGGCAAGATAAATCAATCTAGTTGGTCAAATCAAACCAATAAATAGGAGAAGAAATATGAGGCTATAATAATCATGCATAAAAGAGCTTAGAGAAAACTTAAATAGTATTCATGGATAGATCTTATCATGAACTCACAACTAATCGGATCCCAACAAACACACCGCAAAAATTCATTACATCAAATAGATCTCCAAGAACACCGAGGAGAACATTTCATTGAAGATCAAAAAGAAAGAAGAAGCCATCTAGCTACTAACTATGGACCCACAGGTCCATGGTAAACTACCCACGCATCATCAGAGGGGCAACAAGGATGATGAAGAACCCCTCCGTGATCATTTCCCCCTCTGTCAGAGTGGCGGAGAAGGCCTCTAGATTGGATCTCGTGGTTCTAGAACTTGCGGCGACAGAAAAAGTATTTTGTGAACTGCCCCATAGGTTTTGGGATATTAGGGTATTTATAGAGGCGGAGGTAGGTCAAACGGAAGCTTGTGGGCCCCACTACCCACCAGAGCGCGCCAGAGGCCCCTGGCGTGCCATGTTGCTTAGTGGGGCACTCCTTCGTCTTCTCGTGGCCTCCAGAAGCTTCCAGGGTCTCTTATCGCTAGAAAAAAATCTCCAAAAACTTCCGTGGCATTTGGACTTCGTTTGGTACTGATATTCTGCAAAGTCAAAACAAGCAAAAAACAGCAACTAGCACTGGGCAGTAAGTTAGTAGGTTATTCCCAAAAAATGATATAAAGTTGCTTGTAAATGTATATAAAACATCCAAGATAGATAATATAATTGCATGAAACAATAAAAAAAATATAGATACGCTGGAGACATATCAGGGAGCTGTCACCGTCTCGACTCCCTAAGCAAGACACAAACCCTAAACAAACCAAAAATGACACCTAAAAATGAAAAATGAGCTCTCCCACAAAACCCATAAACATCTTATATTTTGGTCTAGAGGTTGTACATCACCAACTTTTTTGGCATAAAGTACCCTACCGGCCATTATTCATGTGGTCATCCGTTTTTACGGCATCGGTAGCGGCACTGCAATACACAACAATGGGAGATGATCTTTTCGATAGCCGCACTTCCATGTTGTCAAGCTCAGCCTACTCGACACACCCAAGACTGAGGCAACGAGGAAGAAGGTAGGGATGGTGGGTATTGAGACGCTATACATTCGCACATACTCTCTCTCTCTCTCTCAATAGGCTTTTGCCCCGCTTTATAAATAAAGCAATTGTCCATACAACCAACATCAAAACCTTTGATCAAGAACGATGGCTGGGGCAACAACACAATCATGCCCAAAAAATATAAGAGAAATGAGAAAAAGCCACCTAGTGGTTGCCACACAAAGACGACAGGTGACACCTTGTAGCCAGAAGCGCATCCATCATGAGGCTGAGATGATCGTGGTCGTGGTGCCTTGAGAGCGGGTGCCAGTGCTGCAAAAAAGCAAGGAATTTGAACCAGGAGTCAGACGCCTGCCATGGTAGGATCTTTTCAATCACCATCTTATTACGTGTCGTCCACAAAGTCTATGACATCGCCGCAAAGATAAGCCAGCATAAGCAGCGATGTCGCATATGTTGTGTGGTCCAGAACTCGAGGAACTCCGTGAGGTCCAGGGCCTCCCAATCGGGCCCCATGCCTCGCGAACAAACATCCAGAGGACCCGCGCCTTCGTACAAGAGAATAGGATATGTGTCCCAGTCTCCAGTACCATGCATAAGGGGCACAAACCGTCACTCGGGTCGTGCCTCTTAAGGACCTCTGTCCCCGAAGGGACGCGGTCGCATAGTAGTTGCCACACAAAGATCATGATCTTCAAGGCAAAGGGGCTTTCCACAAGAGAGTAAGCCAGAGGTGGTAGGTGATTGGCATAAAGCATGATATGCCGTGCTCACCAAAAACTCCGTCATCGGAGATAGCCGCCAAGACACGGTGTCCGGATAGTCCAATAACACCAGTGGTAGGGCCGCTCGTAATCTAGTCTAATCATCACTCATTGCCTGCCCTAAAGTATGACGGAACCAAATATCCCACTGTCCAGACCAGAAGGCTGTGGACACAATTAATAGCGGGTCCGCACAGATCGAGAACAAGCCAGGAAAGCTCACTCTTAGTGGCTTGTTACCCAACCAGGGGTCCAGCCAAATATGGATCCCATCCCCATTCCCTATGGAGAAGGATATCCCTAGACGGATGTCCTCCTTGATCCTTTAGATGGATTGCCAGAACTATGACCCTCCCGAGCGGGAGCACACCATGAGAGGCTCACCCCTAAGGTATTTTTCCTGTATGAGCTATAACCATAGGTCGCCCTCACCGCGTAGTATCCACTAGACCCAGCATAGCATTAGCGCGAAGCTCATGCGCCGGGAAGCCATAATGCCTAGGCCACCATGGTACTTGGGCATACATATGTCCGCCTAGTTGACCATGTTGTTCTTCTGGCATTCATTAGCGGCCTGTCAGAAGAACCTAGCTAGCTCCTTATCAAAAGAGCTATGAAAGCCCTCCAGTAATATATACAACCCTATCATGTACATTGGGAGGCTCGCTAGGTTAGCACTGATCAGGAATGCTTTGCTCCCCTTGGAGGTAAACCGCCCACACTAGGTGACGGTGTCTTGGACTAGGGGGTCCTGGCCCAGCCGGACCAATGTATGGGCCAGACCACCAACCTGTTAAGGAGGAGGGACTCTAGAAGCCTTCAATGTCCGGAGATCTAAGACTTGGCGTGTACTTCAAGCATATCTGATTAGATTCGGCATGTAAATCCTTAGATGGCAGATACGTCTCCAACGTACCTATAATTTTTTATTGTTCCATGCTGTTATATTATCAATCTTGGATGTTTTATAATCATTTTATAGTCATTCTATATCATTTTTTGGTACTAACCCATTGACATAGTGCCAAGTACCAGTTGCTATTTTTGTATGTTTTTACATCGCAGAAAATCAATACCAAACGGAGTCCAAATGCAACGAAACTTTACAGAGATTTTTTGGACCAGAAGACACCTAATGGGCCAATGCTGCGCCTAGGGGGTTCTCTGAGGAGAGCACACCCACCAAGGCACGCCAGGAGGCCCAGACGCGCCCTGGTGGGTTGTGCCCACCTCGGGTGCCCCCCGGGCCACCTCTTTGCTCTATAAATACCCCAATATTCCAAAAACCCTAGGGGAGTCGACGAAAATCAATTCCAGCCGCCGCAGAGTCCAGAACCACCAAACCCAATCTAGACACCATCACGGATGGGGTTCACCACCTCCATTGGTGCCTCTCCGATGATGCGTGAGTAGTTCTTTGTAGACCTTCGGGTCCTTAGTTAGTAGCTAGATGGCTTCCTCTCTCTCATTTGATTCTCAATACAATGGTCTCTTGGAGATCCATATGATGTAACTCTTTTTACAGTGTGTTTGTTGGGATCGGATGAACTTTGAGTTTATGATCAGATCTATCTTTTTATATCCATGGAAGCATTTGAGTTTCTTTGATCTCTTTTATGCATGATTTCTTATATCCTCATATTTCTTCTCCGATATTTGGGTTTTCTTTGGCCAACTTGATCTATTTATCTTGCAATGGGAAGATGTGCTTTGTAGTGGGTCCGATATTACGGTGCTTGATCCCAGTGACAGAAGGGGAACCAACACATATGTATCGTTGCTAGTAAGGATAAACGATGGGGTATATCTCTACATAGATAGATCTTGCCTACATCATGTCATGGTTCTTATTGCATTACTCCGTTTCTCCATGAACTCAATACACTAGATGCATGCTGGATAGCGGTCGATGTGTGGAGTAATAGTAGTAGATGCAGGCAGGAGTCAATCTACTAATCTTGACGTGATGCCTATGTAATGATCATTGCCTGGATATCGTCATGAGTATTTGAAGTTCTATCAATTGCCAAACAGTAATTTTTTTACCCACCATTTGCTATTTTTCTCAAGAGAAGCCACTAGTGAAACCTACGGCCCCCGGGTCTCTTTCTCATGTTATTTGCCTTCGCATCTATTTTTTTGCCTTTTATTTTAAGATCTACTAAACAAAAAATACAAAAATAACTTGTTGCAATTTATTTTATTTGGCGTTCGATCTATCAATATTTACAACTCTCTCATGTTCGTTTGCCAATTTCTGGCGCCGCTACCCGAAAGGGATTGACAACCCCTTTTACACGTCGGGTTGCGAGTAGTTATTATTTGTGTGCAAGTGTTGTTTACATTGTGTTGCTTGGTTCTCCTACTGGTTCAATAACTTGGTTTCACATCTGAGAGAAATACCTACCGCCGCTGTGCTGCATCATCCCTTCCTCTTTGGGGAAATACCGACGTAGCTTCTAGCAACATCAAAAGGAATTTCTGGCGCCATTGCTGGGGAGGATCTTCAACATATACCAGATTCCTAATCACAAATCTCATCTCCTTGCAATTTACATTATTTGCCATTTGCCTCTCTTTTTCTCTTCCCCACTTCACAAAAATTTGTTGTCTTTATTCGCCCCTCTTTTTCATTCGCCGTTTTCCTGTCGGATCTATCATTTTCTTGCAACCATGAGTGATTTCGGTATGGCACCAACAGATGATGTCCTAACTCTCAAGATTGGACGTACGGGCAATCTGGATGCTAAAACTTTTATCTTGGGGCAAGGGAATGTTATGGGAAAGTAACGTATCCAAGAATTTTTCAATTGTGTTGGAAATTTAGATGTAATTCAACAAGTTTTTAATAATGTTAACCAACATTATTCTTGGATTCTTGCCGGAAATCAACGGGGTTATGACAATGCTAAGGTTTCTATGGATAATATGTTTTATGTTGTGTTTACAAAACCCCATGATGAAAACACCTCTAAGAAAATTAAGAAGAAAGATTACAAAACTTAGATCCTTGCTTTATGCCTAGCTAAGGGCGTAAAACTAGCGCTTGTTGGGAGGCAACCCGATGAATAAAATTTATTTTTGATTTTTGCTTCCTGTTCTTGAGTGTTAGCACAATTATGCTACTGTTATGATTATGTTTTTAATGTTTTAATTAGTGTTTGTGCCAAGTAAAGACATTAGGATCTCCTTGGGTGATAGTTTTTTGATCTTGCTAAAAAAACAAAAACTTTTGCGCTCACAAAAATAATTCTCATTTTTAACCAGAGAGCGATAAAATACCCATTCCTCTTGCAGTAGATCGATATACAAATTTCTCAGGTCGTCCTAGTTTTTCAGAGTTTTGGAGTTACAGAAGTATTCGAAATAGTCAGATTGCTACAGACTGTTATGTTTTGATAGATTCTGTTTTCTTTGCGTTGTGTGCTTGTTTTGATGGCTCTATGGTTTTCTTTGATGAGTTTTTACCATAGAAAAGTTGGAATATAGTGATATAATGCAAAAACAAAATATGAATTGGTTTGATATAGTACTTATAGTAGTGATTTACTTTCTTTTACTAACGGATCTCACGAAGGTTTTGTTGAGTTTTGTGTGATTGAAATTTTCAAGTTTTGGGTTATCTCACGATGGATGAAGGAATAAGGAGTAAGAAGAGCATAAGCTTGGGGATGCCCCGACATCCCAAGCTATTATACAAAAGAGAGCAAGCAAATAAGCTTGGGGATGCCCCCGAGTGGCATCCCCTCTTTCTTCTAACAACCATTGGTATTTTACTCGAAGCTATATTTTTATTCGTCACATACTATGCATTTTGCTTGGAGCGTCTTGTATGATATGAGTCTTTGCTTGTTTTATATCTTGTTTTAAGTCTTGATTCCTTGCTGTACACACCTATTTGAGAGAGCCAAAATTAAGTCATGACTTGTTAAAATTGTTCTCTATGCTTCACTTAAATTTTTTATGAGCTATGGACTTGCTCTAGTGCTTCACTTATATCTTTTTGAGCATGGTGTGCTTTAGTATTTTTGAAGAAATGCTCTCTTGCTTCACTTAGATTTATTTGAGAGTTAGTAAAAATTTCAAGAAAGTCTCTCTTGCTTCACTTAAATTAATTTGAGAGAAAGAAATATCATGATCATGATCTTCACTTATATTTGTTTGAGCTTGTCAAAAGCAACACATGAAAATTAGTTCCAAAGTGATAGATATCCAAGAAGGATATAATAAAAAACTTTCATGAAGATCATTGGACAAAATAAACTTGATTATTAGTAATAGCTTTGAGATATGATGATGTGATATGTGAGTCATCTTGATGAGTAATTATGCTTTAGTAAGAATATTGGCGTTAAGGTTTGTGATTCCCTATGCAAGCACGAAAGTCAATAATTATGCAATGAAATTATACCCTACTTGTGGTGCATTATTCGGTGTTAATTATGCTTAATGCTCGCTTATGAGATTATTCGTTTCTTGGTTGGTCGCTTCTCAATCTTTTGCTAGCCTTCATTTTGCACTAAGTATGATCACTACTTGTGCATCCAAAATCCTTTAAACCAGTTTTGCCACATGAGTCCACTATATCTACCTATATGCGGTATTCTTTTGTCGTTCTAAGAAAATTTGTATGTGTCATCTCTAATTTTCAAAATAAACTTCTCTTTTGTGTGTTCGTTTCGCTCCCGGAGCGGTGAGGGGTGGCTAATATTTTCCATGCTAGATGTGTTATTCTCACGATGAGTGTTTATTCACTTGTCATTGCACGAGAGTAAGGCAAAGGTATTAGGGATGCCTAGCCCCGAAATGAAAAATGAATTTACTTTATGTTGTCAAATAATAAATTCCTTGGAAATTGTTGGTATGGAGGGAAACCGTGGATACGGCTAGCCATGGAAAGTGAAAGTATGGTGGAAAAAGGAATAAACTTTATTTTCTGTTTGGGAACCGCCTATGATATATCTAGCATGGAAAGTGTTGGGAACTCTAAGTCGTTTTCGTTGGTGGGAAGGACACACCTCCCAAAATGTTTTTATCTCTAAGTTTTTTCCACTTTGAGCTCTGGCACCTCTACAAATCCCTACTTCCCTATGTGAAGGGCCTTTCTTTTACTTTATGCAATTTTTATTTTGAAATTGAGTCTCCATCTTCTCTTATAAAAGCACCAACTAGGAGGCACTATGATCGTACTTGAGCATTGGGTGTAGCTAATATGCGAGTGTGTTTCATGAATGGATCAATGACTAAGCATGATGGGCTAGGGATATCTTATTTTAGCGTTGATATTTTGAAAGACATGGTTGCTTTTTGATATGCTTGAGTATTTAAGTTATCATGTCAAAACTAGACTATTGCTTTGAGCAATATAAAAGTCCAAATGTCCATGTTATAAAGAAAAGAATATGATATGACATGTTAGGCAGCATTCCACATCAAAAATTCTATTTTTATCACTTACCTACTCGAGGACGAGTAGGAGTTAAGCTTGGGGATGCTGATATGTCTCCAACGTATCTATAATTTTTGATTGTTCCATGCTGTTATATTATCAATCTTGGATGTTTTATAATCATTTTATTTTCATTTTATATCATTTTTTGGTACTAACCTATTGACACAGTGCCAAGTGCCAGTTGCTGTTTTTTACATCACAGAAAATCAATACCAAACGGAGTCCAAATGCAACGAAACTTTACGGAGATTTTTTTTGGACCAGAAGACACCTAATGGGCCAATGTTGTGCCTGGGGGGAGGGGTGCTCCGAGGAGAGAACAACCCACCAGGGCGCGTCAGGAGGCCAGGCATGCCCTGGTGGGTTGTGCCCACCTCGGGTGCTGATAACCCACAAGTATAGGGGATTGCAGCAGTTTTCGAGGGTAGAGTATTCAACCCAAATTTATTGATTCGACACAAGGAGAGCCAAAGAATATTCTCAAGTATTAACAGTTGAGTTGTCAATTCAACCACACCTGAAAGACTTAATATCTATAGAAAAGTATTTAGTAGAAAAGTAATATGGAAGTAGTGGTAACGGTGGAAAAAGTAACATTAGTAGTTTTTGTAGTGATTGTAACAGTGGCAACGGAAAAGTAACTAAGCAAAGATCAATATGCGAAAAGCTCGTAGGCAATGTATTAGTGATGGATAATTATGTCGGATGCGATTCCTCATGCAACAGTTATAACATAGGGTGACACAGAACTAGCTCCAGTTACCAACCATTTGAGCATGGGACTGGGCATCTCGGTTACCAACCATTTTCTCATGAATGATGAGCGGAGTCCACTCATATTGAGAATAACCCACCTAGCATGGAAGATATAGAAAACCCTAGTTGATACATGAGCTATTCGAGCATACAAAATAGAGTTTCATTTGAAGGTTTAGAGTTTGGCACATACAAATTTACTTGGATCGACAGGTAGATACCTCTTATAGGAAGGTATGGTGGACTCAAATAGAATAACTTTGGGGTTTATGGAAGTGGATGCACAAGCAGTATTCCCGCTTAGTACAAGTGAAGGCTAGAAAGAGACTGGGAAGCGACCAACTAGAGGGCGACAACAGTCATGAACATGCATTAAAATTAATCAACACTGAGTGCAAGCATGAGTAGGATACACTACAAAAAAAATACACTTCTGTGATGATACGTGTTTGTCACAGTAGGTCATGTTTTCTGTCTTGCATATACATCCATGACAAATTTATGACAGGATCAAGATAGTCATACCTGTGCTGTCGTAGAAGTGTTCCATGACATTACCAAAATTATCATCACGGAAGTGTCCACTTGCATGACGATAAATCGCGCGTCACATAAGTGCTTTCGTCAAGGGTGACCGACACGTGGCATCCACCGTAACGGAACACCGTTAAGCTATCGGGGCCCGGTTTTGGATCCAATAACCCGTTAACAGCCCCGACCAATGGGGATTTCCACGTGTAAAATCATCATTGGCTGGAGGAAACACGTGTTGGCTCACCGTTGGGACAGATGTCATCCACTCATTGGGCCCAAAGCGCCTATGATACGCCGACACGTGGCACGTCCTAAGAGAGGCCCATTCCTATGAAAAGGCCGTCCCATTTGACTTGGTCAAAAGGTGGCGGGCCGGCCCACGGCAAGCCTGTTAACGGCCTGTTCGCATATAGCCCATTTACAGCCCGCTATCCCAGGGCCCGTTTCCGGCCTATCCGAATTAGGCCCAGTAGCGTCATCTGGGCTGTCCAATATAATTCCAGCCCGTTTTAACTTCCGTCCCATGTATGGCCCATGACGTCTTTCGGCCCATGTGAGGCCCTTAGTAACCCTCGGCCCCTTAATGGCCCATGGTACAATTGGCCCGTAATGAACAGTGTATCACTTTATACCCATTAACGACCCATTATTCCGTTGGGCCGTTTCCAGCCCATGATATCTTTCGGCCTTCTCAGGGCCCATTTATTCTTGGGCTCATTTCTAGCATTCGGTTACTTATGGCCCGTTACTGTCATTTTCTGCTTGTGGGCCAAATTCAGCCCGTGGTTACAGTCAACCCGTTTGTGGCCCATTAATACGTTGGGCCGTTTTCATGTCGAAAAAAATCCGTTGGGCTGTTTTCATAGAGTTATCAAATACGGCCAATAAACGACCCGTTATTGTCCACGAATAGTACGACCCATGATTGGCGAAATGACGATACGCCTCGTAGAAGGCGCATGGATCCTATGGCCCATAAAAGGCCCATGAATCATATGGCCCGTAGAAGGCCCATGGATCCTACGGCCCGTATAAAAGGCTAATGGATCCTACGGCCCGTAGAAGGCCCATGGATCATACGGCCCGCAGGAGGCCCATGGTTACAATAGTCTGTGTGTTGCCATGATTATTTTGGCCTAGTTTCCAAAAATAGGTTATTGTGGCCACTAGAAAAACACAAAAAAAGAACTACAGTGACTACAAGCAAACAACTAAACAAGACAATAAGGAAATAAACAAGCAAGCAATTAATGCTAGCCTATTACCGCTATTACACATATTACATCCACTGGGCATCAAAGTTTGCCACCAGTGCAAATATAGGGAACAAAGCAGCATATTACATACACTGGCCGTCAAAATTGGCCACCAATGCAAATAAACGCGGCAGCAAAACAAGAGCATAACTGAAACAACTTTAGAAGAGCTCAAGAAACATGGTATCCACCATGCTGGCAATAAGCTTAGCAAGCTTATTAACTTTGTCCTATTTGGCGCTAAAATCCTTCAACGCTTGCTGTTGCACCAGAAATTATGCATCTGAATGCTCCAGGGACTTCTGCAGTCCTTCCGCTTCTTGTCGCAGCACAGCTGATCGATGTCTTCCAGCTTGTAGTTGAGAATCAAGAAACTGAAATGTTTTAGACAGTGAGTTTGAATAGCTTGTGCAAGCGGTAGTGGTCAGTAACTCCAACACTAAACCAAACAGGACTTTGGGGTTGTCTCACTGTCTTCGAGATAGTCTTCCTTAGCTGTTTTATCAGCTTTGTTGGAGACCAACAAGGATGTGTCACTATCCTGAACCTTACCTGCATTACTTCCTTTACCATTGCTTAATAAGGCACTCTTCCCTAATATTCTGTCAGCATTCTAAAAGAAGAAATAAGCAGACACATAACAGTTTAGCATGTACTAGTATATGAAACTCATTTCGGTGAACCAGTTCATTAGTAAGGTGGACATGATTAAACTACCAAGTCTTCTATTGCTAAGTACTAGTACATAATAAAAGCATAAAACAAACATATATCTATGTCCTATGGTCACTGCATTGTCTTGCCAAATCAAAATAGAGACACGGTTCAAATCATATCAGTTCAAGACAAAGCAGCAGTGAAAGAATACAAAGTGTGGGAAACTACACGGCACAACAAGATTTCAGATGGGTACCACGGGTCTACATGTACAACAACACTATTGGCTATGTTGTGATGCTAGTAATGTGTATGATATGAGAAGTCAATTGTACACACAATTGAAATGAAATCAGCAGAGCTATTGATAAGAGCAGGCCTGTTAAGTAAACATGCGTGAACATACCTGCTGTGCCATTGAAGTTTAGATTGGATCCTTCAATTTAAAAATAAGTTTGTATGAGTAAATACAGTGATACAAGAGCAAAGCAGTATGCACGATAGCAATCATAGTTAAAAAAAGGCGCGCCTAAGCGAGCGCTTAAGCACGCCTAGGCTCTAGGCGTTGGCGAAACACATTGCGCATAACTACACTTAATCTATGCATAGCTGCTCATAAGCATGCGCTTTGGTCAGTAAAGCACAAGGCGGTGGCAAAACGCACAATTAATGCCTAACACTTTTTTGAACTATGATAGCAATGGAATCTTAAATTAGAACAATTGTTCTTCAGGTTTAGGCACTTATTCTACATGAACAAAGTACAATAAGACGCAAGAATATAGTACTTAAAAATAGAAAATGAGCTCATAGACCTTACCACATTCTTGGTTCAGGACCAGTACAGAACAAGGCGTTCCCAGTCATCGTCCAGTAAATGTGTCTCAGGAGAATGTAAGGGAATTTGATGAGTTTCTTTGCCGATGAAGTACGTTTTCTTCAGGTAATTCCGATACTGCCACCAAGCATTCTTGAAGATAGCAGAGGTATTAGCACAGGTTACCTCATCCTGAGTTTCCAAACCGGTCCTTCTCTATAGAGAAAAATGGGGAAATTTGCTGTATTATAACCATCATGGAGGTAGGATGTATGGGACAAAGCAAAGTAATTGCCATGAATAACATTACTTACACATAACTCCTGGACAAACACCTGCAACTGGCATTTTCCTTCATCTTCAGTATAATATTTCCAAGATGGGAAGATACGCACATACGATTTAACAACATCAAATGTGATAGATGCTAAACTACGACTAGCTGGTTGTGCTTCCTCCACAGGAATAGGCGTACTAACTGGTGGAGTTGGGGTTCGCCGTGGTAGTACTGGCCCTTTGGGCACTGGAGCTGCCTTACTAACTGCTCTTGTTTGGGAGCTCTGTGGTGGAGATGGTGCTGTGCGAACAGGAACTGGGTTACTATCTGCTGGTGTTGGGGTTAGATTGGGTGAAGCTGGTTCTCTGTCCATCGCGGTAGGGGTACAATCTGCGAGAGTTTGGGTTATGTGTGGTAGGGCTGGTTCTCGTGCATGTACAACCAGGGTGCTATCTCCACCAAGAGGTAGCACTATTTTATTTGAAGACCGTGTTTTTAGTCCGCTAGATGCTGGCATCACCCGCTCCAATTCAAATGGCTGATAAACAGGAAACATAGTTGAATGTACAGACATTGTATGAGAGACAGATGCAATAGATAGTGTGGAAAAAATAGGGCATGAAATATTTGACATGTATATTGTTTAACTAAAATGGATAGCATGACATAATTTCACATATATGATGTCTATCTAAACTGGATAGCATAGCATAACATAATTCAAAGATATGATGAATAACTAAACATGATCGCATGACATAATTCACCTACATGTTATCTAAGTAATCAGGATCGCGTCATTTAATTCACATATGTGATTTATATGCTAAACATAGGGCATTAGATATGATGTATGAACTAAGAATATGGTGTTGAATATTGTGTATATGATGGCTAATCTATGCAATGCAAGACACCATATGCATGATATGAGCAGTATAACCATGCCAAGTTAGAGCATACACCTCGGTGGGGGAATAGGACTGGTCATCTGTCTCTGAATCCATCATTGAGGAGCTATCGGGACCCAACAAGAGATCTGCTTCGACATGTAGCACTATCTGCGCTGAAGGCCTTGTTTTCACTCCAGATTTTTCAATCTCCCACCCAAATGGCCGATTCACATGAAGAGTAGTTTAATGTACAAACATTGTCGACAAATGGAAATGTAATGAATAAAAGGATGGGCAAGATATCACTCAAATATATGATGCCTGGTTAAATAGGATGGCATTGCACATTTCACGTATATTATGGCTGGCTAAAAGACATGAGACTGCACAATTCCCATATATGATATAGAAACTAAATAGGTGGCATTACAGAACATGTCTAAACTAAGCAGATGACATATATGATGTCAAAAGTAGGCACTGCAAGGCAACATATGCATGATATGACTAACATCATCATGCCAAGGTAGAGCAAACACCTTGGGGGTAAATAGGAGTGGTCAGTGGCGTCTGAATCCGCCTCAGAACAGATATCTTCCTCTGGATTACAATCTGGAGAGGGGTGGGGAGGGTTTGCCATTGAACCCACCATGGAGCGATGTCTGCATGACATTGTATTGCCGCGCAAAACTCTTCTCTTTTTCTCTACATGTTCAGCATGACTGTGTACAATATCTGACATGCATACGAAAAAAATATGGTGAGATTATGTAAGGAGAGCATGCAGAAATTTAGAGTGATGGTAACAACCAGTGGATGGATCCAAAAATAATGATAGCAGGCTGATGATTGCTTTAATTTAATAAAAAGACAGATGATGATTGCTTTACTATTTGTTTCCCACCCAAGATGAACAACATAGGCATACCCTAGGTGAACCAGATATTAGACAGAGATACTATTCATTGCTTCCTCGATATGTGCCCCACAACTAATTTAGAACTCAAGTTTGAACATTAATTTGGACCTGACTTGGAGTCCAAGAGGTGAACAGGACGATAAAGTAGCAGGTAATTTTAAGCAATGCATAACATAAGCAGAAACAAAAGAGTGCGACCTCTCTTGTGGACCCGTGTACTCCTCAGGTTCATCTGCTGAGTCGATGATGGTGATGCCGTTGCGGTGGGTGCCGGCGGCAGGGAAGGAGATCTGAGGCGGCGAAAGACGGTCAGGAGTCGTGATGTCTGGTTTGGTGGATGTTTCTGTCGATGGAGCAGCTCAGTTGAGGTGGACGACGTCGCGGCAGGAGCAGGACAAACCACACAAAGTTCCCTTCGACACCTACCTGTAACTGAAGTAATTCTGTAAGGGCTCATTTGGCTTGCATGATTCTAAAAACGCAGGGATAGGAAAAACACCGGAATAGGATAGGAATGCACATGGTAAACAGAGCATTTGTAAACACAGGATTTCTGTCAACTTGAGTGTTTGGTTTACAGGAATTGGAAGAGCAGAGGAATGCAAAGAAACATGGCCAAAATAAAGTGAAACCATATGAAAGCGTGTACAGTTAGAATGTTATTCTGCCACTAATGCACTTGGTCTTGTTTTCATGCATAGGATTTTGAAAAGTAGGTCCAGGTGGATGTTTTGCTTCATTCCTTTCAACAAAATGCATGAATAATTGAATAGTAGAGTGCCATTGGAAAATTCCCTATTGCTATGTTTTTCCGTTGAACCAAAATAGCCCTAATGGATCGACATGAATGTATAGTAATAAGTGATGCAACAAGTGTACAACCTCTTTGCCGTAGCCGTGTCGACCTCAGCATCATTGGGTTGGTCGCTGAAGCAGTTGAGGCAGAGGTGGCTGTCGGAGGTGTGGAGGAAGATCTGAGGAATCTGTAGACGGCGCCCAGGGCACTCCTCTATTGTGATGGATCGTTCTGTCGTTGGAGCAGCCCCGGTGAGCCGTAAGACGTCAAGGCTGAAGCAGCACAAGACATACATCGTCAATCTCAAGTGGGATTCTAATAGCATCTCCAATAGATGATGTAAATAGATGTAAAATTTACATCACCAAAAACCACCTGACTACAACAGATGAGGTAAAAACTGTTGACTCTGAACTTAACTGTCGAAACTGAAATTTACTGTGGAATCTGAATGTTACTGTCGAAACTGAACGCAATGGTAGCAGAGAGGCACTTGACATGTAGTTTAGGCAGGGCCTGTAGTTCATCTTCAACCTGCACCCCCTGAGCCGCCAGCCACCACCGGCCAAACCGTCAGCCCCAGCGCCGCCTCGCCGCCCTGAAACAACTCCCCACCGCTGGTCCGCCGCCGCCCCCACCCTGAACCCTAAGATATATAGTGGGGTACCTCTCTAGCGAGCCCCCGTCCCCGCTGCGGGTGGTTCTTCCTTAACTCCAGCGAGCCCCCCCCCCACCCCCTGAAAATTGACTGACCCAAAAGTCGATTCAGTCGACTGAAGTGTAGCTAAATCGGAGCAGAGCAGCAGCACGAGCGAGGGGGAGAGCAGCAGTAGCAACGCGAGCGAGCGAGAGCCGGAGCAGCAGCAGCTGGGCGAGCGAGCGATTGAGCGAGAGCCGAAGCAGCATCAGCAGATCCGGCTGGTATGGACGCCACCACCGAAGGGGCCTCGCACTGGGGGAGAGCTGCCGTGGAGATGTCGCCCGCGACGCTGACTTCAAGGTAGCCACTCCATGGGGGTGCGGGATGGAGCACCGTCGGCACCGGGAGGTCGAGCTAAGGAGAAGGTGCGATGCGATGAGTGTACAACCTCTTTGGTGGCGCCGAGTAGGCCTTGGCTTCGTCCGAGGAGTCGGTGAGGATGTTGTGGTTTCGGTGGAGCAGGTTAAGGTGGCGCTGTGGGGATGGAGCAGCCGCAATAGATGAGGCGATCGTCAGAGCAGCTCCTTGGAGGTGCAGGACGGGGCGGCTGAACCGGCAGGACGACGAGATGGATGACGGATCCTCATCCGAGGAGGTGGACGAGGGACGTCGAGCTGTTGCGGTGGACGACGTCGTCGGGGAAGAGGCTTCGGTTGGGCAGCGGTGAGGTGGCGGACGGAGGAGGGTGAGGTTTCGCGGCTGGAGCGGAGAGGTTATGGCGGCCTAGGATTTCGAATGGCAAAAAGGAGGCGATGGGAGGGGGTGAACCATGACTTAGGGACGCGCTTGTCCAAAATGTAGGGTGTGTTACAAAAGTACCCCGCACCGATTTGAACTAGCGGCCCTTTCGGCTCAGGGTTAGAAGGGGGATTTCGCGTGTCGGGATTTGGCAGCTGGAGGGAGTTTTCGCGCGCGTTGTAATTTCGGGATAGCAAGGCGCGGGTTGTGAAGGCGCCAGTTTTGGGAGCACGATATCTGAATTTTCGGGATATAACAAGGCGCGGGTTGAATTTTAGGGACAAGCCTAACGTGTAATATTGTACTTGTACGTACCAAATCAATTCGCACTTCCCTCAACCAAAAAGAAAACGAAAAAAATAAAACTATTCACACCACACAAAGAGAGAGTCTTGCCCCGTTTTACTATAAAAATGCTATTTAAAGCTACTCATACCAACAATTTAGTGCAATTAAATGCTATTCGGTAGTATGAATCCATGTTATGTCCAATTAAATTTTTTCGCTTGCTGTATAATGCATGTAACCTACTCATACCAACATTTTAGTGCATTCCAAATGTCTATACTACCGCTGCAATTCGAACTGAATTTGAATTCGTTTCTCTATTTCAATAACAATCTACAATCATGATTGTTGCCAACTTCAACCATCATTCGTGTATTACCTTAATAACACACCACATGATTACTATAGAGATAGATATGAACTATGTGTACTACATGAACTCGAATTCTATTTTTTGAATACACTTGATGTTGATTCCAAATAATAGTACATTTGATGTACTAACTATATATTCATAATCTAAACCATGTTCCATACGTGTACACCGTGTTTATCACACATAGTATAGTGCCCCGCCCCCTACATTATGACAAGTATTTAGACCTGAGCTGCAAAAGCCACACATTAGCCCAAATTATGATCAATGTTCTATATGTTATACGTAGTACTAGCAAGATGCCCATGCGTTCCACAGAACATCAACATGATCAAGGGGAGGCCTAATTTGCAAATATGGAGAGGGGTGTGGGTATCTTTTTTCAAAATTGCCATAGTTTCCTTCCTATCCGTCAGATATAAATCGGACGGCCTATATTGCAGGATGGCACCATCATCAACAACTCCGTTTTTTATAAGAGTAGAGATAAAATATATTATATGTAGTATAACATGTTCATAACCACACCATGTGTATCACCGTTATATATATTCACACATGCGTCTGTTTAAAACACTATGATAAATTCTTCAAATATTCGAATTCACTTTTTATAATGAAGTATGATCCTTTATTCGTCTTTTACACCCACACAATCCTCTTATCTTTGTAGCTAGCTAGCGCTAGCTTTCTCTCGTGCATGCAGACGCCCGCATCCCTCTAACCCTCCCTCAGCATTCTCTAGCTCCATCGCGCAAATTCGTCTTTTCACTTTAGGTCGTTCACCCACGGTGTGTGTAGGCCCCCAGCTCCTTCTTTACGGCACACATCGATCGATATGCCTCTCTAGCCAGGTGTGCCTAGCACAAAACACAAGCTTGCCCTCTTCTCTTATCACCGTACATGCCTCACTCCCACCACTCTTTTCATCGATCTCGTACTCGCACACTTCTCCCCCTCGATATAGTATGACTCTCGCACCACCTCCTAGATGCATCCCTCTCTCTCTATCCTTCTCCCCGTGCCTCATTTGCTTCTAACACACACATGCATGTATACCGATCGATCTCCCAACATATACCTAGGTCGACTTTAACTATTCCCCCCCATCGATCGACGTACCTCACAAGTTATGTCTCTCCTTTCTCTGACCAAGGACGATTGATCTTCCTATGTAGTTATGTCTGCTTACCACATCCATATCGCCCCCTCATCATTCGTGCATGCCTCCTGACCCGTCTCTCACACGCACGTGCACAGACAGGCAGCCATCCCCTCTCTTATTGATATTGCAGGCGTGCCCTCTGGTTGTCTAGCAAGCCTATCCCACCATTTGTTAGAAGCAACTCCACTACCACCCCCTCCAACACTCTAGCTCTGTCTCTCTCCCAACCTTATTCCTCTCCTACACATATGCATGGATGCCGATCGATCTCCCTTAATACATGAGGTAGGCCTCTCTCCTCCTCCACACATATACCAGCCATTGTACCTCTATAGTTAATTAGGCCTCCCTCCCCCACCACACACCGACAGTCGAGCGCTGTAGGTAGGTATCCATGCCACAAAGACAAACTGCACCTGTCCCCTCTCACATTCTAGTAGGCCAGCCACTCTATATCTTTGACGTGGGTACACACAAATTCGATGGCACTCTTTATCGATCACGCGCGCACACACACACATCATCCCTCTCTTCTCTTCGATTCTATGGACACCTCAAGCTGATGATACCTCCACTCTCTTCTCGTGGATCGCCCCCTCTATATATATGATATATCCAGGACTCTATTTCACACACTGCATATGTTACATTTTTTGATTGACCCCACCCCCCCAAAACTCTCACGAACCCACACACTATATCTCTCTATGTTTGTATCTCTCTCACACAACCCGACGTAGGTGGTGTACGTATACAAGAAGAGAATAGGTGCACCGTGCATGTACTCACGCTTCATGTCCAGCCACACCCACGCAGGTACACGGTGGAGATCATTTCTGTACGAAATGGCAGCCCACGTGCTAATTTGAACACGTGTAGCGGTTGTTTACCTACGAAGGCCATGTACCACGCGTGCATGAAACAAAGTTTGACTTGATGCGTTGGCGCGTCATTTTTAAATAAAGTTATATCGCTCAATGGCACGTACACAAAATATAAAATGATTTTTATGGAGAAAAAGGTAGTCCGCTCCACTATATACAATGGAGCCTGCGTGCGTGGTTTGTCTCTCTTCAGAGTATCTCACACAAGGCTGCAGTGGCCTCTCTCTCTCTCACCGTTGGTCACTGATCCGGCCGCATCCCGTCCACCGGCGGAAAGGGAGGACGTGCATCGTTTCTCCATCGACGGCGCCGAGGCAGCACATCCCGATCTACGGTACACACCGTTCTATCTAACCAAGCTCCAGCGTGGTAGGGCCTACGCCACCTGCTCGCTGCCGCCGTATGGGAAGATTCTGCCCACCGCTGCTCACCTAGTTACATCCCGACGACCTCCAGGTATCCCCTCCGGCATTGCTCCACTGCCTGTCTTCCCACGTTGCTGCATGTGGATCTTCCATAGTTCTTTGCCCAAAACGTAGCTCGTCCGGCGTACTTTCCATATTGCAATCTCGTCCTCACACCATTTTAGACAAACACAACCGTGTTGTTATCTTCCCTTAGGACAAGGAATATGCTTCTTTTTTGTTGTCGCATGTGTCATCAACTGTTATTGGCCAGTAATTGTTTCCTTTCTACCTCTTTTTTGCAAACAGGGCTATCCATTTCACCTCGTTGCTATTGCGACCTTTTGGTGAACTGCACAAATCACTTTTTTCTTAAGAGTGTTTTGTGCAGCTCTGCCAAAATGTCACACGGGCAACGTCTCTACATTTCATTGCGACTGCACAAAGGGAGATTGGTTTTGCTCTATCCTCCTCATCCAACTCCGAGCCTAATCTTCTCCAACTAGTTAGTCTTAAGAGAGACTGCAAAGGTGACCGGCTTCTATTTGTGTGTTTATTGTTTCATCAGCAGTCCTCTATTATCGTAATCACACTTAATATCTTTGGAACAGGGACGCTCAGCTCTATTTTAGTGGAACTGCACAAAATGATCGGAATGTTGCATGCTCCAGACAGCTACTTTTTTCCCAACATGCCTTGTTGATTTAGACAGAGCTGGGGGGACGTTGCTGCCAATGAAAGCATGGATCAATTTTAATTTAACACCTTCTCACAACTTTGTCTTCAGTTGTGATGTAAATATTAGCTCTGATTAGCAAGGAAGTTAGTTTTTTATTGTTTCCGAAAGAGCATCGATGGCAAGACACACGAAACAAAAGCTGAAAGCTCACACCATTGTACAATTTCATGTCGCTGGAAAATTATTTGTATAGTACGTCAATTATGTAAACAAATGCTGGAAGCTTGATAGCATTGCCAGAAGCCTCTTCGGCATCCGGGTCCATGTGCCATGCACAAAATTATACTCCTTCGTTCCTAAATATTTGTCTTTTTACAAATTTCAAATGGGCATATTTTAGAGTGTAGATTCACTCATTTTGCTTCGTATGTGTACTCCCTCCGTTCCTAAATATTTGTCTTTCTAGAGATTTCAACAAGTGACTACATACGGAGCAAAATGAGTGAATCTACACTCTAAAATATGTCTATATACATCCGTATGTAGTAGTCCATTTGAATCTCTAAAAAGACAAATATTTGAGTAGTCACTCGTTGAAATCTCTAGAAAGACAAATACTCCGGAGTATATTTAAGAACCGAGGGGGTAGTGCACAGCCGCATGGGAGACTCAGACCGGTCGTTGCGCCGCATTAATAGTGAGTAATGAGCAGTCAAATCATAAGCCCCACCTTTCCCACTGTAAGTTGCTCGGAAGAAGCAACCATCAATACGCTCTTCTTTGAATCCGCTCATACTACTCCATCCGTCACTGTTTATAGAGCGCGCTTCAGAAAAAGAGAAAATCTCTGGGACCAAGGCGACTAGCGATCGGCCTGAAAAATAGCATTGGTAGTTATAGCACGACGTCTATTACTAGAGGAAATAATGCGTACACACATGCATGCAGTGCTTCCACCCCGGGTAGACACATGCATGCACTTACTCCACTCCGTAGTACTACATCGAGAGAAAATTGCGGTTACCACGCCCTAATTAATTGAGCATTAAACCAAACGCGTCTAAAGTCTCTCTGGTGGTGGAAATGCATTGAGAGAAATGCATCATAATGAAGCGCGCCCTGTAAACTGTGACGGAGGGAGGAGTAGTATGAAGGTGCAAAACCAAGTACGCGTATGGCCAGTCGGTCAACGCACCTCCTCTTGGCATATCACTGACATGTGGGACCGGAGTGTGAGCAAACCGATCTCAATTGACGGCAAAATGGCCAACCCGCCATTCCTTGAGAGAGACGAGGAGCGAGAACACACAGACGGGCTCGCACGGAGGCCAAGATATATTCGAGCATGGTTGATCGATATCATCATTACATGTTGGGCTGCCGTTTTCCGCCCTTCTCCGGAATAAATGTGTACTTTATCAAAGATTAAGAAAAATAAGAGTACAGAGGCTCCACCATGCGGTTCTAGTAGTAGTACTACTCGTACTACTAAACCTTGCGCTTGGCTCTTCGCCTCTTCGTGAAGTCGAACAATGATGGTACTCCGCATGTTCGGTACTACAGTGTATGCCTCTGGCAATCTGACACCGAATGAACTGATGCATGTCCACCGCCTGGGCGAGGGTACGTTGCATTAGTCAAAAGGCGTAAGCGAGCTTCACCTTGTCCTGCAAGCTTCTCCTCATTCTGCGAGTTGACGGGACACACCAACAAGTAGTGCTAGTCCATACTCCCTCCTTTCCGGTTAATATGGCTTAATCTTTTTTGCGGGTAAATGAGAGAGCTTTATTCATATATAAGCATTCTTAGGACGATCAGCCAAGACACTGGTCACTAGGAAGCGAGGTACCCCGCAAAAAAGAAGTAGGAAGCGAGGTGTTTCATCAAGCCAGCTCTCGGCCACATTCAAAGTGCAGCAAGCAGGGTTCGCACAAAGATGCGCTGCAAGGTTTGCTGACCTGTTTACATGCTGGATAACAAAAAAAGAGGAAATATTACCGAGCGCTCCTATTTGTAACAGGATATGAGCCAGAATTAAGCGAGAATTGTGGCGAGTGTTCCATGCAATCAACTTCCATTATCACATGCGAGAACCCTCGAAGAGAACCAAATGTGTTGAAGATTGCTTTATCACATTTTAAAAATATAATAAGAGTGCAGACGCTCCTCCATCCGGTTCCTAGTACTACCTCTATAGACTATAGTAGTAGTACTAGTACTAGTAAACTTTGCGCTTGGCTGTTCGCCTCTTCGGGAAGTGCAACAATAATAGTACTACTAGTATAGTGTATGCTTCTGGCAATCTGACACCGAATTAACTGTTGCACGTCCACCGCCTGAGCGAAGGACAACTTGCATTAGTCAAAAGTTTCTCCTTGTCCTGCGAGCCACCGCATGCAAGCTTCTCCCGTCCTGCAAGCTTCTCCTCGTTCGGCAAGTTGACGGGACACAACAAAGTAATGCTAGTCCATACTGCCTCCTCTCCGGTTAATATGGCTAAATTTCAAATGAGATAAATACACTGTCTGTCACTGTATATTTGTAAAAATACGGTCAGTGGACTTCATAATACGCTCATTGCACTCAATATATACATTTTCCAGTGTTTATATGGTCACTAGCTCACCCTGGCTGAGTATGTGTGTGCATGCACGTGTAGGTTGAGCACTTGAGCGTAACCGTGTGTGTTCCGTCGTGTGCTCGGACATGTATGCATTAGGGCGTCGCGTGCATTTTTGCATCCATGTGTACGTGTGACTGTTGCATACACGTAGGGGAGTACGTGTAGGGGCCACTAAAGGAGCAGTCAAAGCACATAGTAAGTTAGTCGGAAGAAGCAACCATCATTTGACTCTTCAATGACACGTACGCAATATAAAATGGTTGATATGGAGAGAAAAAGAAAACCACTATATATACACTAGTAGGAGCCTAAGCTACAAGCCTGCTTGCTTGGGTTTCTCTCTTCACAAGCATAGAACGACGGTGGCCACACCGCTGGTCACATATCCGGCCTGATCCCGCAGCTGGGGAAGGGAACAATGTTGTGCGTAGATGCGGTCGACATGGCGAGGGAGAAAATCCACAGTCGGTGTGTCCCAATCAGGGGTCACCGCGGTATGGGCCGATGCCACGTCCCAACCGCCCTTCTAGCTACAGCCCAACGTCCCAGGTAGTCCATCTTCCTTTTGGAGCCGGCTTGTTCCACTGCCGCAGCTCCCCATGTAGCTCCATCTCCATGCCGCTTTGTTGGTCGAAAAGGAATTACAATGGAGTGGAAAGTTTCCGTTTTTCTGGAGAAAAAATGGAAACGAAGAGAAACCAACATTTTGTTTCGTTGGATCGCGCCATCAAGCAAAACCAACGTTTAAATCACGTCTGTCGCGTTCATGTCTCACCCTCCTCTAGGGCTCGACCCCACACGGTCGCTCGGCATGCCACTCACCGCAAACCGAGTATACGATAACTTTCCCGCCTGCTTGTCGATGGATCGCGCCATCGAGTACTAGTACTACTGGAAGAGATTGACGAGTTGGGGAGGACAGCTAGCTGTAGCACGGACTCCCAAGAATTTTTTACACGCATGTTGTGGCCGGCTATTGCGACCTTTGAACACGGAGTAGTCGCGTGCACCAGGAAGCGACGCGGGAGACGCTCTCTCGGTTGGCGCGCCGCTTCAATGCTAGCGCCAGTGAGAGGTCGCGTCCGCTCTGGCCGGGCATGAATGCAGCACTGACCGTTTCGGGCGAGAAGCACGCGCAGGTGATGAAGAGGGTTCGGGTTGGTTAGGAGCGGCCGTGGAAGCGGTACGGACGCCCGCAAACAAGAGATGTTGTACGTTAATATTGCCGCGTATATAATTAACAACGTAAATAATGTGCCAGTTGGACAAATATGATTGGAGATGGAGATGGAAATGGAATTTTACGTAAACACGGATATGCATGTCTATGTCTATGTGTGTGTGCGTGACGACTCTTGCGACCTGGAAGCGGGGGCGTGTTTTTGATCGAGTTTTCTTTCTTGGTACGTTAAAAAATTGTTCGCCAGTTTTCGTTTCTTTTTTCCGGGAACGTGCGTATTCTATTTAAAACCACTGCTATGGAGAGATTGTTTTACTCCATTATAGCCTCTTGTTTGATAGAATTTCTCGCGTCTCGCTCTCTCACCCTCTCCATATCAAAACAAGATGACAGTGTCCACACTATCTCTCTCCTCACCGGTGGTCACAGATGCGGCCGAATCCCGTCCGCTGCAGGAGGTGAGGAGGTGCAGCGTTGACGTTGTCGCCGTCAGCGATGGAGGAAGTCGATGCGCACCGTCCTCTCGGAGCCGGTGCTGGCGCGGATGAAGGTCCTCCACGCACTTTTTCGTTGTCGTCGTGTGGGCAGATCCCGCCCGCCCGCCTAAGCGACATCTCGCCCACCTGAGGTATAACTTCTTGTACCGGTCCAGCTCCCCAGGTCGCTGCATGTGGGTTTTCTTCTATGCGACTACTCCCCAGCTCCCCATGTATAGTAGCTAGGGTTCGTTGGCTGGTCCAACATCACCTACTATTATAGAGGAAATGCCGCTCGAAAAGTTGTCCTGATTTATGCCTAGGTGGAGGTATACATTTTGTTTCGACAAAAAGTACATGTTGGTTGTGCGGTCATTGTCCATATGCTCCTATTGCTGCTGCTAATCTAATACTATCACTGGTTAAATGAAGAAATACTTTTTTTCTCGGGTATCCTGGTTTAGTTCCCATCAAGATAATCATGATGCTTATGTTTGTTGGTGTACTTTTCATAATTCTTATTGACAATTGAGATGTCATTGTTAATCTTGTAAAACAAAGTAACAACACTATATCCCTTTTTTATATTTTTGGAAACAGCGATGCGTATCTCCATACCCGGGCATGTCTTCCTCAATTTTAGTGGAACTGCACAAAATTGGATGGCCATTGTTGTTCCGCCTCGCTGTCCTCTGCCACATGGTTCTTCCTTCCTCGAGCTTGACTACTGAGAAGAAACAGACCACAGTGAGGATTTGTCGAACTTCATAGGTGCCTCATGCAAACTTGATGCCAAATGGATGATGCATCACCACGATGACCTGTCGATGCTCATGGTTGCACCTCATGGCTACGTCGACTGGTGAAGCTGATCAATTTTCAATGAAAAACAAGCTGTCTTCCATCAGTGCTCTTTGCTTGTTACCCACAACGATGATATCCTTCGTCAGTTCACCTTGGTTGCAATCCACTACTGGCTGTGCTTTTCTCTTTCACCCAGCTCCTGTGCGGGAGGGCCACCGACCCCTTCTTCCTCGATGTCGTACATAGTGTGGGCAGATCCAACCTCCCGCCGCACGCCTTGCCACATCCCGACGACCCTAAGGTATAAGTTTCTTTGAAACCGTCATTGGTCTAGCTGCATGCTGATCTTTTTTGATTCTGTAGTTGAATCTAGGTCTTGGTTCAAAGAGGAAAGAAGGGTGCGGTGGGGTGGAGCATGAATCTAGGACGTGGTCCAATGAGGAAAGGAGGGAGGGAAAGTAGTATAGACTAGCTATCCAGCCGCTTTGTTGGTTGAAAAGGGAAAAAGGGGGTAACCCAGTACACACATCTCTAAGGAACCCAACTCTTTGTTGAAAAGGGAAAGAAACTAGGGTGTCGGGTAGTTTGTGCAGGACTGGATTTGCTACCCTCACATCAGAAAAAGTTTCAAAGAGAACAAATATGGGACCAACGCAGATATGCTGCTTGGCTACATACTCTGTATCACCCATTTATACGTGTGGACGCACATGGTGCTGGCATGTCCCATGTCCCATCCACATGATCATGCAGTGTGTTTTGAGATGTTGTGCTACTTGTATTGGTACTGTTTCAAATAAATGTTAAATTGAAGCTACTGTATTTTAAGCAATGCCACTCTCAGAATTAACTATTGAACTATTTTAAGGGAATTTTTCTATTAATATGAATCAATGCAACCTTTTTAGAAATGCTATTGTCCTATACTTTGTTTTCCATCAAGATAAGGTAGATGCTTCTTTTTGTGGCCGCATGCTTCATCCTCCTTTATTTGCAGTAATTGTTTCCTTTTTTGCCTTTGTTAAATCAGGAATATCTATTCAACTTGTTGCTATAGCAAACTTAAATGTCTCACTGGCGACTTTACTTGATTTTAGAGTAAATGCACAAAACGAGATTGGATTTCCTATTCGTGTTGGCAGATTCGTACGTGATCTCACTACAAGACGAACCCCCCTTTAGCAACGCATCAATGTGTTGTCGTAGGCCCATATAAGCGTTGCTAACGTATATACCAACGGATTGTTATGCGTTGCCGTTGGTGGCGTTGCAAAGGTCTACAACAATGTATATACATGCGTTGGTAAACGACCTGAATAAGTGTTGCAAAAATTGCAACGTATAAAGTTACAGCGTAACAACACTTCATATGCGTTGGTCGCAACCCTGCACAAAATGATTTCAAATGGACATACACGGCGATTACAATGCCTAGAAGCTGTCCTTCGCATGAAAAATTAATGGTATTTCGTATAGTCATATAGAGAACCACAATATAACAAACAGAAAGGCTCATTTATTAAATTGATTGTTGCATTACAAAGAACATGAGCCAAAGATTACAAGATGTGGAGCTATCTAGTAGCAGCAGTCAGTTCTCGACCTTGCAATCAACATCTTACTTATTCTATTTAATATATACTGTTTGAAGCATTGATCTGGCAAAAAACATCTAAAACATTATGTGGAACTATCTAGTAGCAGCTTCATTCTCGACCTTGCAATCAGCATCTGAGCCATGCATATCAGTTTATCTACAACATCAAAGAAATGAGATAAGTAACTTAAATTACAAATAATCAAATTGCTACAGCAGTAAAATTTGGAGGAGCAACATACAAAGGTGAAGGCCATGCATAAATAATCCCGCTACATCTATTGAACCGCATGTTCTAAACCATCATCATTTTTCCACCTTGTATATTGATTGGATGACGGAATACTATGTGCATTGTGTTATTACTGCAAAAAGAAAAACTAACATAAACCAAGAAGATAGATTGATCATTACACACATTTATAGCCTATTAAAATATACAGCTATATTATTTGTTGAGTTGCAAACACAAGAACCATTAAGGAGAAAAATAATTGGCATTAAAAAATTTAAGAATTAATGATGCACTGGCTCTTACCCATTTTTAGATACACTATATATTTGGAAACAATGGACAAGAAAGGATGATGGATGTATAAATTGTACATTTAGCGGTAGTAATAGGAAGATATACAAAAAAGAAATAGTAGGGCAAAATATTTTGTGAAACTGTATGGGAAATGTGTGCGCACATTATGTTAGTCTGTCACTAAATATCATAAGTTTAAGTTGCAGTATATTATCATACGAGAAAGTCAAAAAAGGAAGAATTTCAAAAGCTAGAGCAAAATATATTACATGTTCATACGCTAAAAATCTTACCATCTTATACTTTTACAAGAGTGCAGCTTAGCTATCATTATGTTGTCCACAGACAAAAAAGTTAGGGTACCCCCAGAAGTGTTCTCTTGTACAAATAAGGACAAAAAAAGAATTTGCAATATTGAGCTATTAATAATCCGATTTCCTTTGAACCATGGAAGAATCGTTGATGCAATATAGAGCTAACAATTACGAATTACCTCATAGCAAAACTAGCTTGCTACGTACTAGTAGTTAGCTGTTCAGTGCCAATAACATTGACCTGGAAGTCTAGAACAAATCAATTTTTTTGTAACCTGCATATTCAAAATATGGATTGGTAACTTAGCAGACCATTAACCAATATTTCAAATATACATATACTAAGATAAAAAATACTCTAGACAAATTGTCCCATCTATAAGCCAATACTCTTGGTGGATGGGAGAACTAAATATTAAATTCTGCAGTTACAATCATGTAGTAGATCAGCTGCCGGTCATCAGAACATCATTACTAAAACAAAGGTCTCCAGCCTAAATGGTTTCCTGAGTATGAACTTTCTTAATCTGGAATTCAGAGAATTTGATGCACGTTGGTATTACCAATATATATGATAAACAAAAAGCTTTCCTAAGGGGAGATGGCTCAATATTTAACTTTATGATTACGGTTGTACTCCCTCCATTCCTAAATATAAGTCTTTGTAGAGATTTCAGCATGGACCACATACGGATGTATGTAGATGCATTTTAAAGTGTAGATTCACTCATTTTGCTCCATATGTAGTCCATAGTGAAATCTCTACAAAGACTTATATTTAGGAACAGAGGGAGTAATTGGCAAGCTACTATTTCAATAGTAATTGGTGTCGTTTCCATGCTTACTCCAAAGTTGAAGATTCTGTAGTCAGTTTCTAGTATATTTCTAAATGAGATGGGAGATGTAAGAAAGGGAACATCTGGGTGGTTTGTCATCTTGATACTTCTAGTACTTGTAAAGGTATCTAATAATTCTTCCTCCTTGGTTAAACAACTATATATCAGTACAAAACTAATACCTGAACTACACCTAGTAGTATTTCAAACTTCTGCATCGTCAGCATAGTGTAGGGAATATGGCCAAGTTCTGCTAAAAAATATACATAAATCGATAGAAATATAAGAAACACAATCACGTAGAGAGACACATACACGACAAGGAGCAGCGCCCCTTGGCTGTCCCTGAACTGGGTAGTGCGGTCGCGGAGCATCCTGGGGCCGATGAGCAATGGCAGCACATAGCAGGCATTGTTCCACTCCAACGCTCTACTGCTGCACGAGTCGCACTACCGACGGACTTGGGCGCTAGTGTGTCCCCCAACCACGAACCCCTCTGGCAAGCTCTTCACCACCCTGCACGCACCACAGCCCAAATTGACAGAGTATGTGTGTTCATTAAGAGCCTGTTTGGTACGCGTCCTGGCTTCCGTGCCTGATAGAAAGTGGTGCCTGGACATTACCTGGGAACTGGAAATTTTATGCCTGGCCAGGCATGGGCTGTTTGGTTGCATACCTCGCCTAAAAAAAGTTTACTAGAAAAAGCATTACAGTTCAGAGCTAACTCACAAAAGAACCCCGCTGAATAATGTACTACTTGTAGCCAGGCTGCCTCCAGGCGACCGGTTCCTTGTGCCTGAGCCAGGCTAATCAAGTAGCCTGGGTCATGGGCCAGGCTAATCAAGATTTTGTGGTCACCAGGCCAGGCTAGCTTCTGCTCCCGTGGACTCCAACCAAACATGGTACAGGAAGTTTTCAGGCATGGTACAGGCCAGGCGTGAACGGACGAGGACGCCATCCAAACTGGCCCTAAATCTCTTACCTTCATCATTGTACCCGGCTACCTTCACGTACTCATCGGCAGCAGAACCTGAGGAACTTACCCATAGGCCTCATGGCCTTAGAAGATCCTTGGAAACACATGTGGGATGGGAAAGACTTCCAACGAAATCAATAGTAATTAAGGAACCGAAGTTATTAGCAGGTAGCACATGTTTGTACTTTTGAATCCTCCGATGTGTATGCCTGAAGATGATCTCCGTGTGGAAGGGGCAGGTGCAGAGGACGTTCATTTGGATCTTGTCAGCTGTCCATTGAGGATCCACTAATCCCTCCCCTGCACTATTGACACAAGATCCAAATTCCAATCCGACGAGGGGCAACCATATGGATTGGTATGGTGAGCACAGAGAAGGATGATTGACACCAAATAGATCTGAAAAGGGGCGGCGCAAGAAAATATGGAAGCAGAGATGCAGAGCTAGTTGGAGATTTGGAGGCTCGGAGGGGAAGGCGCCGCCACCGCTTATGGAATATGGAGTGAGGGATTGCTTTAGGGTTTCTCACGGTAGAAATTTTGGGAAGATTTTGTTACGGGCGGGAGAAGACTAGAGATCAAGGGAGACTCTTCTCTGAAGACGTGGGAGAGGTCAAATAAAAAAACGTGGGAGAGGTGGGATACCTGGGGCTATTTGCAACACATCTTATTTTTCGTTGCAAGCTATTTGTTGTTATAGGGGGGTTGTTGTTGTGTGCGTCATGACAGGTTAGTACTTGCCTTCATCCACATGATCGTGTAGTGTGTTTTGAGATGCTGTGCTACTTGTATTGGTACTGTTTTAAATAAATGTTGAATTGAAGCTATTGTATTACTGTCTTTTCCCATTAAGTAGTGAACAAAAATGGGACCAACCCAGACATTATGCTTGTTGTTTTGTTACAACAAACTCTGCATCACCCCCTTTATAAGTAAATGGAAGCACATGTTGTTGTTGCGCCCACTCTCCCCTAGAACTGTTTATGCTTTTTGTTAATCTAATGCTGCTAGTAAAATTAAGCAATGCCACTCTCAGAATTAACTACTGAATCTTATTTCAAAACTGCAACACTTGTTAGGGATTGGCGGGATTACCATTTTTGTGGACGCATGTTTCATCCTTCTTTATTGACTAGTAATTGATTCCTTTTTTGCCTCTATTAAAATAAGGATATCTATTCAACTTGTTTCTATTGCGACATTTTGATTCGCTTAATTTTTGTGGAACTGCACAAAATGAGACTGGATTTCCATATATGTGTTGAGATCTCTTTTATATCCACCTCAGGCGTTGTTTCAAATCTTGGTCTTGAAAGGTCAGTACCTACTTTCCTCAGAATTAACTACTGAATCTTAGTTCAAAACTGCAACACTTGTTAGGGATCAGCGGGAGTACCATTTCTGTTAGGGATCGGCCGGAGTACATGCTTAAGAAATGTATTGTTCAGATAATGTGTCTGTTATTATATATCAGTTACAGTGTTTTACAAATGGTACTATCCTGCTTTTTAGTTCTTTCTACATGTTTAACCAAGGTATTGTTAAGATAATGTCTCTGTTAAAATGAATCAGTCGCATTGTTTTAGGAATGATACTTTTCTGCTTTGTCGTTCTTTATACATGTTGAAACAAGGCATTGTTAAGATAATGTCTCAGTTAATATGAATGAATCACACTGATTGAGAATTGCTACTCTCCTACTTTGTTTCCCATTAAGATAAGGTGGATTAGTAGATGTTTTTCTTCTGGGAGTACAAGTCATCAACCGTTATTTCTTAGTAATTGTTTCCCTTATACCTTTTGTTGCTTACAGGGATATCAAAATTAAAGCTCGGTTTTTATTCTGACTTTGATTTTAGTTGAACTGCACAAAAGGAGCCAATGTGTCTAAGGCAAACTGCTGCATTAGTGGGTCCAGTTGGTCTTACCACTTTGCAGAAAGAGGCAGTCACTGTTTGTGCTACATTACACAAGGAATGATCAAGAAGCTTTACAGAGTATTAGTAGACGATGGTGACATGACTAGTCTGCAGAGATGGCTGCTTTACTTGTGGTTCGGAGGAACACTGGGCAAACAAGTGCCCAAACAAGTACCAAGAAGCCAGGACAGGACTCCAAGTCTGTCAATGTCACTCTAAGCAACAATAATGAGGCATCTGGTTATGGTAATATGTTTACTGTACTTTCAGTTTGTTAGTCCACCGATTGGTGGGTTGACACTGGGGGCAATATTCATGTGTATGCTGATGTGTCTTTGTTTTATGGCAGCATATAAATATGAAATCCACAGGGATGCTCAGCTTGATTTTAGTGGAACTGCACAAAATGTTCAGATGGTTCGTGTCCTCCATAATAATACTTCATCATGCACAATACATCGAATGGTTCTCTAATCATTCGTCGTCACCTTGAGCCACCGGACTATCAGATGACAAACTGATGACAAACCCTGCCCGTTCCACAATCATAGGCATTAGATATTTTGAATGGGAAAAGCTTGTCAAAGTTGACATTAGTTTAATATATTGGAATTGGAAAACCTTGTCAATTTTTGCTGATTGATGTTAGCCAGAAGACATGCATTTGATATTTTTGAGTGGGACGCCCTTTGCTGTGAGCAACGTTGATCATTTTTTCCTATTCCTGTCTTCAGTTCAGAAGTAAATATTTACTCTGCTAAGATGCATAGTCACATGAATGTTGACTTATGTAAGATATTTTAAGAGTTTGTTCTGAATATTGTCTATGTAATGCAGGCCTTGTGTTTGATTGCAAAGTTGAGCTTGGAATGTTGTGGCATGCGGCATCACGAGCTGTTCACCGTGCCTCCTAAGAATAATGCTTCGTATTGTTTTGCATGTCGATCTAATGCCAGTGATTGCTTGTTAGGAAGATCATCCTCTTCTGTTGTTTCCGTGCTTAAGAAGTTCATCGTCTTATGTTTCATTCATAGCCTATACGACAAGTCGGGTTGGTTAGACGTGAAACCATATGATCTTCCGACCAACTCATCATCTTAGGCCGTGATTGGATCGTCGTTTTCCAACCAAAACTGCTTGTAAAACTGACGCTTGTAAATAAAAGCATATGGTCTCGGGCGAAGTGCTTGGTTGGTCGATTTCGACTAGTAAAATATACACCGGTCTCTCAAATTACACGCATAACCCGCCGGTTTTACTTATAGACCTCAGGCCCTTAGTTTCATTACGCCTGTATTTTACGCGTTGTTTGCGATGACGAGTAAATTACACTTGTATCTTAATATAGTTGTGAAATAAACCAGAGCTCCCAAGCGCGGCCTTACTGTTTCATGTCATCCCAGTCTCTCGAAGGTGCTCATAGGTGTCCGATGATCCTGGCTTCCTGAATAAGCAGCGGGCGCTGTATCAGACCTTACGTAGGGCCCGCGAGGCCCTCTCCGTCGTTCTTCGAGTTGTTGCGCTCGCCGTGGCGCCAAGCATTGTTAACATGGTCAATGAACATGAGGATTCAGGAGATGACTTTATTTTGACTGGTTGACAGTAGGGACCCACTAGGGCCATAGCCGTACATACGCAAGTGCCTTCTTATTATGTACAACTATTTTTTTCTTCCTCCTGGTTTTGACATCACGGTCCCACACCATTGTCAACCTATGTAGTCAATAAACGAGAGAATTGCACATGGTGCGGCCGACAGCTGGGACCAAGCAGCTCGAGCAACATTTGTGTTTTTGAGGCGTGAGCACTGCAGAGTTTTTCTTGGCGATGTTTTCATTGTTGTTCAGAGGAGAGTAGGGTATTAACTGGGTGGGCTTTGGACCGTCTAGCCCAGGACAGATATCCAGCCCGGATATTAATTTTTTTCAAGATGAAAATGGCTAGCCCAACTATATGTTTTTTTGAGGAATACCCAGGCAAGTTCAACTTGTTACTCTCCGCCCCGCTGGGCTGCAAATCTTTCCTAGGAGGGATGCATTAGGCTTAATAGGAAAATGGGCTTTAAAAAATAATAAATGAGATGTAATTATAAAAACTGGGTAGTAACTATAAAAATGCACCAAGCACGGAATTAGTTTATAAAATATTATTTATGGATTTTGAAAATCTTAATTTTTAATTGTTGCACGCGCAATGTTTCATTAGATTTTTACGTAATACAAATTTATATTTAATCTGACTAGAAATTTTGGGATAAAAATATTTCGGATCCCATCAAAATGTGAGAAATTTTATTGAGTTCTATCTTGAACGGTTGGTTGAAATTATTAATCGTTGTCCTAGCTAGAAAATGGGTTGTACTTTTAACAAACTGTAAATGGGCTGTAGTATATTCCATTAGAATTCAAAAATGGGTTGTACATTCTTACAAATCGCAAATGGGCTATAAGTTCTCTCCCACACACTTGTGGGCCTACTAAGTTGACGTGTCCCCTAAAAAAAGAAGTTGACGCATATGCAAGGCTTTGTGAACTTATTATAGTCAACACATGGTTCTAGCAGCAGTGGTCATTGGATGTCCATCCAACGGATGCCGTGCTTCTTCTTCAATCTCGGATATTCTAGCTTCACCCGCCCAAAAAATGATTCCTCCCCCTGACATCTGGGGCGCACCGTTTTGGAAGCTGACCTGTGGGCCTACTAAGTTGACGCGTACCAAGGGCTTTGTCAACTTACTCAATATGAACGATTCTAGCTGCAGTGACCGTACGATGTCCATCCAATGGCCGTAGTGCTTCTTCAACCTCTGGTCTTCTTGCTCCAGCCGCCCAAAGCAGCGCCGGTCGTGTCGCGTGCTCCTGCCTCCGGTGGCCGACTGTGATGCCGCGGAGGCCTCACCGCCCCCTACTACTCCCACCGCTGGCCAGGCCATCCCTCTACTCACCCACACACCCTGTTATTCCGCAACGACGGCAGCCTCACATCGCAGCCGAACCAGTGAACCCTCGTACTCCTCTCCGCGCGGGCTTCCACTGCCGCGTCTTCCCCGGCTCAGCGTCGTCCCCTTCCTAGGCCTCGCCGTCGTCCACCGCCCTGGTGCTCTCGGCGCGGCATGGTCAACATGGTCAAGGAACGGCTTCCATCGGACGTCGACTGTGCGTGGAGAGGCTGACAGCTGGGTCCATGACGGCAGCAAGGAAGTGCGTCCTTATTACGCGGAAAATAATGATTCCTCCACCTGACAGCAGGGACCCACCAGACGGGCCACCGTATTTCGCGAAAAAAACATTTACCCCCTGACTGCTGGGACCCATCGGACGGGCCACGGTATTGCGTGAAAAAACACCCCCCCCCCCCCCCGCTATCAGCTCGGACCCACCGGAAGTGCCTCCTTATTACGCACAAAACAATGAATACCTCCCTGTTGGTTGGGACCCACCTTGGTGGGAGGCTGACTTGTGGGCCTACTAAGTTGACGGGGACAGAGTGCTTTGTCAACTTAGTCAATATGAACGATTCTAGCTCCAGCGACTGTATGATGTCCATCCAACGGCCGTAGTGCTTCTTCAACCTCTGGTCTTGTTGCTCCAGCCGCCCAAAGCAGCGCCGGTCGTGCCGCATGCTCCTACCTCCCGTGGCCAGCTATGCTGCCGCGGAGGCCTCACCACCCCATACTATTCCCACCGCCGGTCAGGCCCTGCGGCGATGGCAGCCTCACACCATAGCCGAACCAGTGAACCCTCGTACTCCTCTGTGTGTGTGCTTCCACTTCCGTGTCTTCCCCGGCTCCGTGTCGTCCCCTTCCTAGGTGTGGCACCCTGATCCGCATGGAGCAGGGGGCCTTCGTTCGTCAGCCCAGGATAACATCTGACGCACGACAGGTCCATAATACAGCATTCTAGGTACAAGAACATTCATCAAATACATGTATATGAGATTACATCATTGATGAATACAATTATTTAGCATAGCCCTAAGGCTACTAAACGACAGCGAAAGTCTGATTGAATGGTGGCGGAAGTCTTGGTTTGGTAGCATAACAACTCTGATTGGGCTCCACAACTCACAGGACTGGCAAGGTTACTGCCTAGCACGACGGATCAAGCGAACAATTTGAGTACGACCTACAAAGCTTGCATGACACGCCAGGTCAGTACATTGAATGTACTTGCAAGACAACCAAATACATAGCATCCAAACAAACAGAAGACAAAGCAAGAACCGAGCGCATGCAACATCCTATCTCATATTAATTACTAAACATGGCATGATAAAGATCAACTAAGCATGAACAAAATCATAGCATCTACTAACATGGCAATAACATGGCATATCAGATCATGCTTCTAACATGGCAAAGGTAAAACATATCATATCAGCTCAATCATGGCATAAATTAACGTATCAATCAAAGCATGGCATAGCATCATGAAATTATGCTGAAAATAAACTACCAATAATATCCAATGCAGACATAGCATATTAACCTTATGCAATCATCTTCCATTCTATCATGGTTCTTTAAATGCAAATAATGATATATTACTCATGCAATGTAACCAAACTTGTACACCGAGTCCCTCAGACTCTCTTATCAACGGGTTGCCTCGCAACCAAACATTGATCTTTCTGGCGATCACAACCATGACCAACACATGGTCTCCAACACTCACCGAGACCTCGTCTCGTGATCATAATAAAATATCGTCGTGACTCCTCACGACTATCTCATAGTCCAAGTCACCATATTTTTGTTATCACATATTTATTTACCAACTTAATTATTTTGGTTTATCCTCCATTTCGACCAAGACCTGATAGTGGGACCTACTACAAACTGTTGTTATCGATAGACTTTATACACTCTTCAGAGGTAGCACACTGTACCCACACCACGGAACCCATGGCCTCGTCATCCCATTCGGGTGGACCAACGGCATTTTGATGAAACCGACCTACTGCCACTCCGCCCTCCCGGCCACTCCGACCCAATCCCCAACGGGCTGGTCCTGGGTGGCCCCGTGTCTACCAAAGACACCCCAACCACCGTCGTGGTCAAAACAATCCCACTCGGGGACTCGGTACCATAATCTCATCAACGAGCACACAAGATTATGTCTTCCTAGCTGATCAGGGTAAGCACACCCATAACCTTCCCTAGTGGGAGGCACCGACGAGAGGTCACGACAATAGCTCGCATTAAGGCCTGCCCACAAAGGCAGATGTGGGTGCACTGAAAAAGTTTGATTTGGCGGCACTATGACTCGATCCCATCGATGACGGAGGAGGTTTGTTATTATTAAGTCATTTTATTTCCTTCTCCATCATCATGAGAATATTTAACATGGATGTAACAATGAGCATGCAGCATACAAATGCATGGCAAAATATCGAACTCCTCAAGTGCACAACTATAACATAAAGAACATGACAATAGAATTTCAACGGTGCATTACAATCCTCATATCATTGTAAAATGACTTTATGTAAATAAAGTAGAGTAGTGACATGGAATTATTAATAATAACATTCTAATTAGCATGGCAAAAGATATCATGAAAACACAAGCATGCAAGACAGCATAACATAATAACTGTAGACGAAAACGATATGAAACAACTGCAACTACACACACACACAAGGTGCAAGCAAAGTCAACATGCAAGTTCAGGGCTCATGATAAGAGGTTGGCTTGCCTGGGGGTCAACTAATACTCCGGGAAGAAGTGGGAAACGATCGCGGAAAGATTTGTCGGAAACAGTTCTCTCACGGAGGGGGCTGTTTACGGGCAAGGGAAAAATTGTCATTTTCACTGTGTGAAAATATTATGAAAATGACATCAACGGAATGGGCTCGAGGAAACAAAGACGTGTGCTTTGGAATCATCTGATTCGGAGCTACGGGTAAAAAGATACAGACGTTTAAAGTTTAGGGACTAGTCTGTAAAAAAATACTTCTACAAACAGGTCCCTGGTAGTTTAAACAGAACGTTTCTTTTCTGAAAATACATTTTCCAGAAAGGGAAACGTATTCCCGGCCGAAGGCGAGGAAGAATGTGTTTTCTGAGATTGAAAACGCATTTTCCAGAAATGCGCTTTCGCGCGGCAAAAGCGGCATCGTGGCGGGGGCGCCGCCACTTATCCACGCTGGCACTGGGGGTCGCGGCTCCTTAAATAGCCGGGGCGAGGGCACCCGAGCCGGTGGCCGTCGAGCGAGTCCGGCCACGGCTCTGCCGGCCGCAGTAGTCACGGGGGGCACGGGAAGGCGATGAGGAGGATCAAGATGAGCGCTAGGGAGTCACGGAGACAAGCAAGGTTCGAGGACAAGAGGAGGAAGCGGACATCGGCGAGGAAGACGATGTTGCACAGGAGCGCACTTTTCCGGTCGTTGGCACGACTCGCCGGAGAAGAGAATGCAGGGGGCCAGAGGTCCAGAGGGAAGACGACGTCGAGGGGGAGCTGCTGGACATTAATGGCGAGGCCAGAGATGGTCGGGGCAGCGATGCCGACGATAATAGTGGCTAGACCACCGTTTTGGCTGGTTGCCCACTTAGTCACCACTGGCATGGCGTGCTTGGGTTTTTTACGGCTGTAAGTCCATGTCTACCGCGAAGTCCTTCCAGCGTGGAGTATTACCATGGTAAAGAGAGGGGTAGAGACAAAGTGAGCTGAGTAAAACAAGCTCCACAAATTTATTGCTGCAAACTTTACCACACTCTAGAGAGTAAACCAGAGAGGGTAAAAGGTAAACTTGATGTCTGGGAGGCTTAGGGTAGAAAGGACTACGGTCCTGGGAGTTTTGAGGTGAATTGGACAACTATTTACCATAGTTGCTGTACAACCACCAAATCTGACCCAGAAACTGAATCATGATGAAGTACACACTAGGAGTGATGGATTAGGCTAAAACTTGGCAAATCCTGATGATTTGGACATACCATGATGCTGTAGAAAGTTCATACCAAATTGACTTACCAAAATGGTACTTCCTTCACAGCTATCATTTTTGTCCAAAAACTTCAGAAAAATCCTCAGGGCAATTGGCTAGATTAAATGAGCCCAAATCTTGTGGAGATAGGTTATATGGATATGAGAAGTCCTAGAAATATTTTCAGCCATAATGGATCAAGATAAAATACACTTGCTTAACAAACTAGAAATGTGGACAGAAACAAAGAATTGCTCCTGTGCTTACATAGTTCAATGGAATGAGATGAATCTTGGAGGAGTTTGATAATATGATCATTAGAGACTGATGGTATAGTTTCAGCTCATTTTGATCATCTATGAGGGTACTTCTTTCACAGACAAGCAAATCTAAACAGAAACTTGAAAAATTGCCAAGGAAGATTGGATGGATGGATTGAGCTGATTTTTGGTATCCAGAGGTGATTTGTCATTATTAATCACCCTGCCAAATTATAGCTCAATTGGAGTAAGGGATAAAGCACTTCCTTTGCAAAATTTCACAGAAGGCAGAAACTTGCATTGGATCATGTGCCAAATTTTTGAACCGAGGAACATGAGATTAGGATGGAACTAGTTAATATATAGCAAGGACAAGCTCCAAAATTTATGTGGGAATTTTCCCTGCTATAAAAATAGTAGTTCCTATGGAAAATGGCAGAAATGCAATATTGGCATTAAATAGGAAAAGGCAATTTTCCTTATTTAATTATGGCCAATATTCTTGCTAGAGATTGGATTAGGCATAAGTATCAACTCCACCAATTCTCATGAATTTAGGAGATGGCTAGCTATGCCTTTGGATTTTATTCCTCAAAAAGGCAAGAAAAGGAATAAATCATAATTCAAAAATATTGCATTGGACTTAGCAATACTTATGCATATCCAAGGTTCAGAAAGATAGGATGGTCTCTGGGAACAATTGGGAGGATCAACAGAGCAAGGAGAATGATGGCTCCCTTGTTAGCACAAATGACCTATCCAAATTCCAAAAATTTGGAATTAGGGTTTGAAAGGATTTGAGCTGATGCAAATGAGGTCTTGCTCACTCAAAAAAGACATGAGCAAGATTTTGAAAGGTTGGAAATGACAAAATTTCTCAAAGTCATCCAACAAACTCAGGAGAAAATTTTGAAAATGAGTGCCAGGAGATAATAACAGCACAAAAATTAATAACCCAATTTTGGGGCTGTTACAACTCTTCCCCCCTTAAAAAGAATCTCATCCTCGAGATTGCTAGGGTTACAACACAAATGAAAGAATAACCTTTGGGTTAATTTTTAACCCCTTGGTCAAATTCAAATGAGATAGGGGTGCCAATAATTGGTACACCCGGGGAGGGATATGGCAAACCTGGATGTATCCACTGCTAGGGGCATTCGAGATCAAACTCCCAAAAAATGCTAGATGCACCAAATGAAGAGTGGTTTCACCTGCTAACACGTGGGTCCAGGGCCCACTGGCAGCCTCCTTCTTCTACCTCCGGCTTGCTGCTTCTTCTTCGTCACTGCTTCGCATGCGGCATAGCGCAGCGCGCATCTAGCTTCTAGGGCGATGAGGACCCTAGTGACGTAGTGCGCGGCGTGCACGGCGCCGGTGCAGCGAGCACTCACGTCGCGGGCCAGCACCTTGTCGGCACTGCTCGCGGATTCGCCTCCTGGACACCGGTGATCGAGCGATGAGCGATTCTCTTGGACCTCGCTCACCGTACACCGGGGTTGGGCTATAAAAGACGGCAGCGTGGCTCTCCCCACACACACCAACACAATGCCGCTCTACTACCTCTATGGTTTGGACGAGATCGAGCCGAGCTCCTTTGGTGAGGAGGTGTTCCTTGTGGCGCTGCAGTTGTTCCTCACAGCGCTGCTGGTCATGCTGATCAGCTCGTCACTCCTCCTGCTGATTCTCATCAGGAATGAGCGAGCTTGGAACAACGCGCGGCTGGGTGCGGTGGCTCGAGATGCGGGAGAAGATGGCGTGCTGGGTGGTCCTCCGCCACGATTGATTCTCCGTTGCTTTGCGCCGGCGGAGTAATCGCAGGCGGCGGTGAAGCGGGGTGGCGACTTGCCTGCGCCATGCAAGGCACAAAAGATGGTGGGGGTGGGGTCCAGGTGCAGGAGAGGTGACTGCGCCAGCTCCGGAAGGACACTGGGGTACGGGAAAATTTTTGCGGATTGCTCCACCAAAATTAGGTGTCGAGGTAGAATCGGAGTTGAAATCTGTATCAGGGTAAAGTACTGGATCGAGGAAATAAAATTGGCAATGTTTCTCCGGAAATGAAATAGGGAAAAAGAATTAGACACGAGGAATTTCCGGGTGGAAATGCCTCTGCGGGGTTCTAGATTTGAAAATCTGACACACGGGGTATGCACAGATACATAGGGATATGTGACTTTGCATCCACCCGAGTAGTACCCGAAGGTACTCGTGGGTGAACCGGTTATGCATGTGTTATGCAGTAATCTATACTAACAAACAGACAGAGATAAAAATCATGCAACGAAAAGCACAACAGACAAATCATTCTAAAGCGTTTTAATGCTAGTGGGTATATATATAATTCTGGTATATATATACCCGAACCAACGCGCATTTTATTAAAGACTCGGGACGAGTAAATGTTGTGTTTAGTGTATGTGCTCTACTGATTAAAATCTTGTTAACTCACATTGCCAACCCTGTCAAACATCTCTGTTTGACAGAGAGACAAACCAACACAACAATCCAAAAGCAAGAAAGCAAGCATAAACACATCATACGAGTTACAAAAGTGCAATCATACAACCAAGCATGAGCGCTCTACGTGCTAAACGAAACTACTCACTTTGGGATACAGGGTTCTATCCTCATGTCGGGAATGAACTGACAGACTGACCTACTAGCAGAAACAACTGGTTGCGCGGCTAAGATTAAGCAGAGGGCTTGCTTTTCTGGGGCTCTCTGGGAGGACGAAGACTGAGCCAATCTCCATCTTCATCATCCGAGATCACTGTGGGTTGGGGATCGGCTACCGGGGGTGTGGTTGAAATTGATCCAAGTATATGCTGCTGGTGGATCCAGAAAAGAGTCTTGTCGAGAGTGATGATGTTTGGTCGAGGCCACAACACCGGCTGAGAGGGTAGCACTGGCTCGGATAGCGTTGGGTGAGCCACTTAAGATGCGAACTTACGAGCCTCACGGTAAGCTTCCTTGACAACTCGCACCGCATCATTGTCCAAGGTTCTGAATTCAGCAAGCATCCTTGAAATCATCATTCCCTGAGCAGTGATATATTGCACCAGGCGAGCGATTGCGGAGTCACTCCCTTGGATAAAGGGGGATGGTTGAATTCCTAACGCTGTAACAATGGGTAAGAAACGGAACTCCCTTCGATCTTCCACTTGCGGGAACTTGGTTTGGAGGTATAGGATTGCCTCCACAGCAGCGGCCTGGATGGCCAAATCAGTGGTAGGCATGGCTCTACCCTGAAAAACCAACGGCTGGCCATCTGCTGCGGGGCCGAGGCTGATGTGCACCCTTGCATCATAGCGATGAAGGTGAGGAACGGGTGTTGACTGGAACACCAGGTAGTCGGGGCTAGCATCATAGCCAAAGGCTTGGGTGAGCTTCTCAGCAAGAAGGGGTGGAAAGCGAGGATGGTTGACGACGCTTGTGCGGCTGTGGAACTTAGTAGTTTTGAGGGTGCTAGCCATGACTAGAGTGTTACTAGCTAGGCTTCTCTGCAGGGACATGGCTGAATGAGGAGTGAGCGATACGGCTAGCGGAAAGGGGGATTTTATAGGCAGTTATGCGGGACATACCCGCATGGTGTGGACCCTTTCCCTTAATGGCGAAGGGCAAGCGGTGCGGCCGACCAGAAAGGATGTGGATGCTACTTGCTCCATGGATAACTAGGCGGGGACAGCGAGATGAGGACGTCTCGGTCCCGACTGCACCAACTGTTGATTAACAGTGGCCATGCCGGATGCAGGGATGGGTCAAATCCCTTAGGGCCATTACTGGTTAATGGTAGCGGTGATCTAATATTAGGATAACCTATGTCAGCCTGGCTGCTCTGATACCATGCCCTGTGGCACCCCGATCCGCATGGAGCAGGGGGCCTTCGTACGTCAGCCCAGGATAACACCTGACGCACGACAGGTCCATAATACAGCATTCCAGGTACAAGAACATTCATCAAGTACATGTATATGAGATTACATCATTGATGAATACAATTATCTGGCATAGCCCTAAGGCTACTAAATGACAGTGGAAGTCTGATTGAATGGCGGCGGAAGTCTTGGTTTGGCAGCATAACAACTTTGGTTGGGCTCCACAACTCACATGACTGGCAAGGTTACGGCCTAGCACGACGGATCAAGCGGACAATTTGAATACGACCTACAAAACTGGCATGACACACCAGGTCAGTACATTGAATGTACTTGCAAGACAACCAAATACATAGCATCCAAACAAGCAGAAGACAAAGCAAGAACCGAGCGCATGCAACATCCTATCTCATATTAATTACTAAACATGGCATGATAAAGATCAACTAATCATGAACAAAATCATAGCATCTGCTAACATGGCAATAACATGGCATATCAGATCATGCTTCTAACATGGCAAAGGTAAAATATATCATATCAGCTCAATCATGGCATAAATTAACGTATCAATCAAAGCATGGCATAGCATCATGAAATTATGCTGAAAATAAACTACCAATAATATCCAATGCAGACATAGCATATTAACTTTATGCAATCATCTTCTGTTCTATCATGGTTCTTTAAATGCAAATAATGATATATTACTCATGCAATGTAACCAAACTTGTAAACCGAGTCCCTCGGACTCTCTTATCACCGGGTTGCCTCACAACCGAACAATGATCTTTCCGGCGATCACAACCATGACCAACACTTGGTCTCCAACACTCAACGAGACCTCGTCTCGTGATCATAACAAAATATCATTGTGACTCCTCACGACTATCTCATAGTCCAAGTCACCATATTTTTCTTATCACATATTTATTTACCAACTTAATTATTTCGGTTTATCCTCCATTTCGACCAAGACCTGATAGTGGGACCTACTACGAACTGTTGCTATCGATAGACTTTATACACTCTTCAGAGGTAGCACACTGTACCCACACCACGGAACCCATGGCCTCGTCATCCCATTCGGGTGGACCAATGACATTCCGACGAAACCGACCTACTGCCATGACGCCCTCCCGGCCACTCTGACCCAATCCCAATGGGCTGGTCCTGGGTGGCCCCGTGTCTACCAAAGACACCCCGACCACCGTCGTTGTCAAAACAATCCCACTCGGGGACTCGGTACCATAATCTCATCAATGAGCACACAAGATTATGTCTGCCTAGCTGATCAGGGTAAGCACGCCCATAACCTTCCCTAGTGGGAGGCACCGACAAGAGGTCACGACAATAGCTCGCATTAAGGCCTTCCCACAAAGGCAAATGTGGGTGCACTGAAAAAGTTCGATTTGGCGGCACTATGACTCGATCCCATCGATGACGGAGGAGGTTTGTTATTATTAAGTCATTTTATTTCCTTCTCCATCATCATGAGCATATTTAACGTGGATGCAACAATGAGCATGCAACATACAAATGCATGGCAAAATATCAAACTCCTCAAGTGCACAACTATAACATAAAGAACATGACAATAGCATATCAACGGTGCATTACAATCCTCATATCATTTTAAAATGATGACATGTAAATAATTAGAGTATTGACATGGCATTATTAATAATAACATTCTAATTAGCATGCAAAAGATATCATGAAAACACAAGCATGCAAGACAGCATAACGGAATAACTGCAGACGAAAATGATATGAAACAACTACAACTACACACACACACACAGGGTGCAAGGAAAGTCAACATGCAAGTTCGGGGCTCATGATAAGAGGTTGGCTTGCCTGGGGGTCGACAAATACTCCGGGAAGAAGTGGGAAACAATCGCAGAAAGATTTGCTGGAAACAGTTCTCTCACGGAGGGGGCTGTTTACGGGCAAGGGCAAAATGGTCATTTTCACTATGTGAAAATATGATGAAAATGACATCAACAGAACGGGCTCGATGAAACGAAGACGTGGGCTTTGGAATCACCTGATTCAGAGCCACGGGTAAAAAGATACGAACATTTAAAGTTCAGGGACTAGTTTGTAAAAAAATACTTCTACAAACAGGTCCCTGGTAGTTTAAACAGAACGTGTCTTTTCTGAAAATACGTTTTCCAGAAAGGGAAACATATTCACGGCTGAAGGCGAGGAAGAGAATGTGCTTTCTGAGATTGAAAACGCATTTACCGGAAATGCATTTTCACGCGGGAAAAGCGGCGTAGTGGCGGGGGCACCGCCACTTATCCACGCTGGCACTGGGCCAGGCCCGTCGGTCGCCGACAGGTGGGGCCGCGCGTGGAGGGGCCCACCTGGCCTGGTTTCTTCCTCCTCCCGCTCGACGCGCGCCTGGCCGAGGAGAGACGCCCGCCACGACGGCGCTTGCCGGCGTGTCCGGCCACGGCAGCGGACGGGCGACCTACTGATCTTCTCAGCATGAAGAGGCGCATCTAGTGGTGGTAGCTACTGCCTCCGAGGAGCACCAGGGAAGGGGCTGCAAGGCCCGCGGTGGAGAGGGGGTTCGGTCGCCGGCGAGATGGAGGCTATGGTGGAGGAGAGGAGGGGCCGAGGCCACGGGGAGACTCTCTGGGATCTGTGGGTTGCAAGGTGGTGGAGGAACGGCGAGAGGGGAGCGACATCGCCAGAATCGAGTGAAGCCCGAGGCGGCGGACATGGCGGCGATGGGGTCAGAGAGAGGCTCCGGGGACGAGAGGAGGGGCTGGGGAGGCGTAGAGGAGGATGGGGAAGCTGCTGATGGTCTCCAGAGGGGGTCGCGGCTCCTTAAATAGCCGGGGCGAGGGCAGAGACGGTCGGGGCAGCGATGCCGAGGACAACAGTGGCTAGACCACCGTTTTGGCAGGTTGCCCACGTAGTCACCACTGGCATGGCGCGCTCTGGGGATTCTACGGCTGTAAGTCCATGTCTACCGCGTACTCCTTCCAGCGTGGAATATTACCATCGTAAAGAGAGGGGTAGAGACAAATTGAGCAGAGTAAGACAAGCTCCACAAATTTACTGCTGCAAACTTTACCACCCTCTAGAGAGTAAACCAGTGAGTGTAAAAGGTAAAATTGATGTCTGGGAGGCTTAGGGTAGAAAGGACTACGGTCCTGGGAGTTTTGAGGTGAATTGGGCAACTATTTACCATAGTTGCTGTACAACCACCAAATCTGACCCAGAAACTGAATCATGATGAAACACTCACTAGGAGTGATGGATTAGGCTAAACCTTGGCAAAGCCTGATGATTTGGACATACCATGATGCTGTAAAAAGTTCATACCAAATGGACTTACCAAAATGGTACTTCCTTCACAGCTATCATTTCTGTCCAAAAACTTCAGAAAAATTCTCAGGGCAATTGGATAGATTAAATGAGCCCAAATCTTGTGGAGATAGGTTATATGGATATGAGAAGCCCTGGGAATATTTTCAGCCATATTGAAGCAAGATAAAATACACTTGCTTCACAAACTAGAAATGTGGACAGAAACAAAGAATTGCTCCTGTGCTTACATAGTTCAATGGAATGAGATGAATCTTGGAGGAGTTTGATAATATGATCATTAGAGACTGATGGTATAGTTTCAGCTCATTTTGATCATCTATGAGGGTATTTCTTTCACAGACAAGCAAACCTGAATAGAAACTTGAAAAATTGCCAAGGAAGATTGGTAGATGGATTGAGCTGATTTTTGGTATCCAGAGGTGATTTGTCATTGTTAATCACCCTGCCAAATTATAGCTCAATTGGAGTAAGGAATAAAGCACTTCCTTTGCAAAATTTCACAGAAGGCAGAAACTTGCATTGGATCATGTGCCAAAATTTTGAACTGAGGAACACGAGATTAGGATGGAACTAGTTAATATATAGCAAGGACAAGCTCCAAAATTTATGTAGGAATTTTCCCTGCTATAAAAATAGTAGTTCCTATGGAAAATGGCAGAAATGCAATATTGGCATTAAATAGGAAAAGGAAATTTTCCTTATTTAATTATGGCCAATATTCTTGATAGAGATTGGATTAGGCATAAATATCGACTCCACCAATTCTCATGAATTTAGGAGACGGCTAGCTATGCCTTTGGATTTTATTCCTCAAAAAGGCAAGAAAAGGAATAAATCATAATTCAAAAATATTGCATTGGACTTAGCAATACTTATGCATATCCAAGGTTCAGAAAGATAGGATGGTCTCTGGGAACAATTGGGAGGATCAACAGAGCAAGGAGAATGATGGCTCCCTTGTTAGCACAAATGACCTATCCAAATTCCAAAAATTTGGAATTAGGGTTTGAAAGGATTTGAGCTGATGCAAATGAGGTCTTGCCCACTGAAAAAGACATGAGCAAGATTTTGAAAGGTTGGAAATGACAAAATTTCTCAGAGTCATCCAGCAAACTCAGGAGAAAATTTTGAAAATGAGTGCGAGGACAGAATAACATCACAAAAATTGATAACCCTTCCCCCTTAAAAAGAATCTCGTCCTCCAGATTGCTAGGGTTACAGCACAAATGAAAGAATAACCTCTGGGTTAATTTTTAACCCCTTGGTCAAATTCAAATGAGATAGGGGCGCCGATAATTGGTACACCCGGGGAGGGATATGGCAAACCTAGATGTATCCACTGCTAGGGGAATTCGAGATCAAACTCCCGAAAAATGCTAGATGCACCAAATGAACAGTGGTTTCACCTGCTGACACGTGGGTCTAGGGCCCACTGGCAGCCTCCTTCTTCTAACTCCGGCTTGCTGCTTCTTCTTCGTCGCTGCTCCGCGTGCGGCATAGCGCAACGCGCATCTAGCTTCTAGGGCGATGAGGACCCTAGTGCCGTAGTGCGGCGTGCATGGCGCCAGTGCAGCGAGCACTCATGTCACGGGCCAGCACCTTGTCGGCACTGCTCGCGGATTCGCCTCCTGGACGCCGGTGATCGAGCGACGAGCGGTTCTCCTGGACCTCGCTCACCGTACACCGGGGTTGGGCTAAAAAAGACGGCAGCGCGGCTCTCCCCCCGCCACACACACCAACACAATGCCGCTCTACTACCTCTTTGGTTTGGACGAGATCGAGCCGAGCTCCTTTGGCGAGGAGGTGTGTTGGGGATCGTAGCAGAAATTTAAAATTTTCTACACATCACCAAGATCAATCTATGGAGTAATCTAGCAACGAGTGGAAGGAGAGTGCATCTACATACCCTTGTAGATCGCTAAGCGGAAGCGTTCAAGTGAACGGGGTTGATGGAGTCATACTCGTCGTGATCCAAATCACCGATGATCCTAGTGCCGAACGGACGGCACCTCCGCGTTCAACACACATACAGCCCGATGACGTCTCCTATGCCTTGATCCAGCAAGGGGAGAAGGAGAGGTTGGGGAAGACTCCATCCAGCAGCAGCACGACAGCGTGGTGGTGGTGGAGGAGCGCGGGACTCCAGCATGGCTTCGCCGAGCACTACGAGAGACGAGGAGGGAGAGGGGTAGGGCTGCGCCAACAGGGAGATTGAATCATGTGTTGGGCTGCCCCTTTGCCTCCACTATATATAGGGGGAGAGGGAGGGCTGCACCCCCACCTAGGGTTCCCACCCCAAGGGGTGCGGCAGCCCTAGATCCCATCTAGGGTAGCGGCCACAAGGGGGAGAGGGGGAGGCGCACCTAGGGTAGGCCTTAGGGCCCATCTGCCCTAGGGTTTGCCCCTTCCCCTCTTGGAGGCGCCTTGGGCCTTGGTGGGAGGCGCCCCAGCCCACCTAGGGGCTGGTCCCTTCCCACTATTGGCCCATGTAGGCCTCCGGGGCTGGTGGCCCCACCTGGTGGACCCTCGGACCCTCCGGTGGTCCCGGTACACTACCGGTGATGCCCGGAACACTTCCGGTGGCCAAAACCATACTTCCTATATATTAATCTTTACCTCCGAACCATTCCGGAACTCCTCGTGACCTCCGAGATCTCATCCGGGAATCCGAACAACATTCGGTAACCGCGTACATACTTTCCCTATAACCCTAGCGTCATCAGACCTTAAGTGTGTAGACCCTACGGGTTCGTGAGTCATGCAGACATGGCCGAGACAACTCTCCGGTCAATAACCAACAGCGGGATCTGGATACCCATGTTGGCTCCCACATGCTCCACGATGATCTCATCGGATGAACCACGATGTCAAGAACTTAATCAATCCCGTATGCAATTCCCTTTGTCCATCGGTATGATACTTGCCCGAGATTCGATCGTCGGTATCCCGATACCTTGTTCAATCTCGTTACCGGCAAGTCTCTTTACTCGTTCTGTAACACATCATCCCGTGATCAACTCCTTGGTCACATTGTGCACATTATGATGATGTCCTACCGAGTGGGCCCAGAGATACCTCTCCGTTTACACGGAGTGACAAATCCCAGTCTCAATTCGTGCCAACCCAACAGACACTTTCGGAGATACCTATAGTGTACCTTTATAGCCACCCAGTTACGTTGTGACGTTTGGCACACCCAAAGCACTCCTACAGTATCCGTGAGTTGCACAATCTCATGGTCTAAGGAAATGATACTTGACATTAGAAAAGCTTTAGCATACGAACTACACGATCTTTGTGCTAGGCTTAGGATTGGATCTTGTCCATCACATCATTCTCCTAATGATGTGATCCCGTTATCAACGACATCCAATGTCCATGGTCAGGAAACCGTAACCATCTATTGATCAACGAGCTAGTCAACTAGAGGCTTACTAGGGACATGGTCTTGTCTATGTATCCACACATGTATCTAAGTTTCCTATCAATACAATTCTAGCATGGATAATAAATGATTATCATGAACAAGGAAATATAATAATAACTAATTTATTATTACCTCTAGGGCATATTTCCAACAGTCTCCCACTTGCACTAGAGTCAATAATCTAGTTCACATCGCCATGTGATTAACACTCACATGTCACATCGCCATGTGACCAACATCCAAGAGTCTACTAGACTCAATGATCTAGTTCACATCACTATGTGATTAACACTCAAAGAGTTCTGGGTTTGATCATGTTATGCTTGTGAGAGAGGTTGTAGTCAACGGGTCTTGCCATATTCAGATCCCTATGTATTTCGCAAAACTTTATGTCGTAGATGCTGCTACCACGTTCCACTTGGAGCTATTCCAAATTATTGCTTCATTATACGTATCCGGTATCTCTACTCAGAGCTATCCAGATAGGTGTTAAGCTTGCATCGACGTAACTCTTTATGTCGAACTCTTTATCACCTCCATAACCGAGAAACATTTCCTTATTCCTCTAAGGATAATTTTGACTGCTATCTGGTGATCCATTCCTAGATCACCTTTGTACCCTCTTGCCAGACATGTGGCAAGGCACGCATCAGGTGCGGTACTTAGCATGGCATACCGTATAGAGCCTATGGCAAAAGCATAGGGGACGACCTTCATCCTTTCTCTTTCTTCTGCCGTGGTCAAGCTTTGAGTCTTACTCAACTTCACACCTTACAACTCAGGTAAGAACCCCTTCTTTGACTGATCTATTTTGAACTCCTCCAAAAACATGTCAAGGTGTGCGTTCTTTGAAAGTACCATCAGGCGTCTTGATCTATCTCTATAGATCTTGATGCCCAATATGTAAGCAGCTTTATCCAGGTCTTCCTTTGAAAAACACTCTTCAAACAACCGTTTATGCTTTCCAGAAATTCTACATTATTTCGGATCAACAATATGTCATCCACATATACTTATCAGAAATGTTGTAGTGCTCCCACTCACTTTCTTATAAATACAAGTTTCTAGCAAACATTGTATAAACCTAAAAGCTTTGATCACTCCGTCAAAACATATATTCCGATTCCGAGATGCTTGCTCTAGTCCATAGAAGGATTGCTGGAGCCAGCATTCCTTTTAGCATCCTTAGGATCGACAAAACCTTTTATTATATCACATACAACTTTTCTTACGAAAACTGGTAAGAAAACTTGTTTTGACATCCATCTGTAAGATTTCATAATCGAAAAATACAGCTAATGCTATCATGATTCCGACAGACTTAAGCATCGCTACGGGTGAGAAATTCTCATCGTAGTCAACTCCTTGAACTTGTGAAAAGACTCTTTCCCATAAGTCGAGCTTCATAGATGGTAACATTACCGCCCACGTCCGTCTTCTTCTTAAAGATCCATTTATCTCAATGGCTTGCCGATCATCGGGCAAGTCCACCAAAGTCCATACTTTGTTCTGATATATGGATCCTATCTCGGATTTCATGGCTTCTAACCATTTGTCGGAATACGGGCCCACCATCGCTTCTCCATAGCTCGTAGGTTCATTGTTGTCTAACAACATGATATCAGGATTACCGTACCACTTAGGAGCAGTACATATCCTTGTCGACCTACAAGGTTCAATAGCAACTTGATTCGAAGCTTCATGATCACTATCATTAACTTCCTATTCAACAGACATAGGCGCCACAGAAAACATCTTTTTGTGTTGCATCACTCTCTGGTTGAAGTAAAGGTTTGACAACCTCATCAAGTTCTATCTTCCTCCCACTCAATTCTTTCGAGAGAAACTCCTTCTCAAGAAATGACCCGTTCTTAGCGACAAACAATTTGCCCTTGGATCTGAGATAGAAGGTATACCCAACTGTCACCCTTGGGTATCCTATGAAGATGTGTTTGTCCGCTTTGGGTTCGAGCTTCTCCGGCTGAAGCCTTAAGCATCGCAGCCCCAAACATTAAGAAACGACAACTTTGGTTTCTTGCCAAACCATATTCTTACAACGTCGTCTCAACGGACTTAGATGGTGTCTTATCTAAAGTGAATGCAGCTGTCTCTAATGCATAACCTCAAAATGAAAATGGTAGATTGGTAAGAGACATCATAGATCACACCATATCTCATAGGGTTCGATTACAACGTCCGGACACACCATTACCTTGTGGTGTTCCAGGTGGCTTCAACTGTGAAACAATTCCACAATGTCTTAAGTGATTGCCAAACTCATAACTCGGAAAATCCCCTTTTGATCAGATCGTAGGAACATGATCTTCTTTGTTATGATGATTCTTAACTTTACTCTGAAATTGCTTGAACTTTTCAAACGTTTCAGACTTGTGCTTCATTAAGTAAATATACCTATATCTACTCAAATCGTCAGTGAAGATGAGAAAATAGCAATATCCACCGTACGCTTCAATTCTCATTGGATCACACGCATCAGCATGTATGATTTCCAACAAGTCACTTTCCCGTTTCATTGTACCTGAAAACGGAGTCTTAGTCATCCTGCCCATGAGGCATGGCTCGCATGTGTCAAGCGATTCAAAATCAAGTGACTCCAAACATCCATCAATATGGAGTTTCTTCATGCATCTTACGCCAATATGACCTAAGCGGCAGTGCCACAAGAAAATGGTACTATCATTATTAACTCTACATCTTTTGGCGTGAACATGTGTATCACCACGACCGAGATTCAATGAACCATTCACATAGGGTGCATGACCATGAAAGGTATCATTCATGTAAACAGAATAACCATTATTCTCTAACTTAAATGAATGACCGTATTGCAATGAACATGATCTAACCACATTCATGCTCAACGCAGACACCTGATAACATTTATCTAGGTTCAATACTAATCCCGAAGGCAGATGGAGCGTGCGATGGTGATTTCAACAACTTTGGAAACACTTCCAACACACATCGTCACCTCGCCCTCAGCCAGTCTCCGTTTAGTCCGTAGCTTTTGCTTCAAGTCACCAATAATAGTAACTGAACCGATATCCAATACCCAGGTGCTACCAGGAGTACTAGTGAGGTACACATTAATAACACATATATACTTTGAAGTTGCCGGCCTTCTTATCTACCATGCATTTGGGGTAATTCCGCTACTAGTGACCGTTCCCCTTACAATAGAAGCACTTAGTCTCGGGTTTGGATTCAACCTTGGGTTCCTTCACTGGAGCGGCAACTGGTTCGCCATCCATGAAGTTTCCCTTTTAGCCCTTGCCCTTCTTGAAACCAGTGGTCTTGTTAAACCATCAACACTTGATGCTCCTTCTTGATTTCTACCTTTTGCGGTCTTAAGCACCGCGAACAGCTCCGGGATCAACTCCATCCCTTGCATGTCATAGTTCATCACGAAGATCTAGTAGCTTAGTGATAGTGGCTAGAGAACTCTATCAATCACTATCTTATCTGGAAGTTAAACTCCCACTTGATTTAAGTGATTGTAGCACCCAGACATTCTGAGCACATGCTCACTAGCTGAGCTATTCTCCTCCATCTTGTTGGCAAAAGAACTTGTCAGAGGTCTCACACCTCTCAACACGGGCATGAGCCTGAAATCCCAATTTCAGCTCTTGGAACATCTCATATGTTCTGTGGCGTTCAAAACGTCATTGGAATCCCGATTCTAAGCTGTAAAGTATGGTGCACTAAACTATCAAGTAGTCATCAGGATGTGTCTGTCAGGTGTTCACAACATCCACAGACGATGTTGTAGGGGTTTGCACATCGAGCGGTGCATCAAAGACGTAAGCCTTCTGTGTAGCAGTGAGGACACTCCTCATACTACGGACCTAGTCCGCATCATTGCTTACAATATCTTTCAACTTAATCTTTCTCTAGGAACGTATTGAAACAGGGAGCTACAACGTGAGCTATTTATCTACAACATATTGGCAAAGACAATTTAGACTATGTTCATGATAATTGAGTTCATCTAATCAAATTATTTAATGAACTCCCACTCAGATAGACATCCCTCTAGTCATCTAAGTGAAACATGATCTGAATCGACTAGGCCGTGTCCGATCATCACGTGAGACGGACTAGTCATCAACGGTGAACATCTCATGTTGATCATATCTTCTATACGACTCATGTTCGACCTTTCGGTCTTCCGTGTTCCGAGGCCATGTCTGTACATGCTAGGCTCGTCAAGTCAACCTAAGTGTTTTGCATGTGTCCCGAGGCCATGTCTGTACATGCTAGGCTCGTCAACACCCGTTGTATTCGAACGTTAGAATCTATCACACCCGATCACCACGTGGTGCTTTGAAACGACAAACCTTTGCAATGGTGCACAGTTAGGGGGAACACTTTTCTTGAAATTTTAGTGAGGGATAATCTTATTTAAGCTACCATCGTTCTAAGCAAATAAGATGTAAAACATGATAAACATCACATGCAATCAAATAGTGACATGATATGGCCAATATCATTTTGCTCCTTTTGATCTCCATCTTCGGGGCTCCATGATCATCGTTGTCACCGGCATGACACCATGATCTCCATCATCATGATCTCCATCATCGTGTCTTCTTGAAGTTGTCTCGTCATCTATTACTTCTACTACTATGGCTAACGCTTTAGCAATAAAGTAAAGTAATTACATGACGTTCATGTTGACACGCAGGTCATAAATAAATTAAGACAACTCCTATGGCTCCTGCCGGTTGTCATACTCATCGACATGCAAGTCGTGATTCCTATTACAAGAACATGATCAATCTCATACATCACATATATCATTCATCACATCCTTTTGGCCATATCACATCACAAGGCATATGCTGCAAAAACAAGTTAGACGTCCTCTAATTGTTGTTGCAAGTTTTTACGTGGCTGCTATAGGTTTCTAGCAAGAACGTTTCTTACCTACGCGAAAACCACAACATGATATGCCAATTTCTATTTACCCTTCATAAGGACCCTTTTCATCAAATCCGATCCGACTAAAGTGGGAGAGACAGACACCCGCTAGCCACCTTATGCAACTAGTGCATGTCAGTCGGTGGAACCAGTCTCACATAAGAGTACGTGTAAGGTCGGTCCGGGCCGCTTCATCCCACGATGCCGCCGAATCAAGATAAGACTATTAACGACAATTAAATTGACAAAATCAACGCCCACAACTGCTTTGTGTTCTACTCATGCATAGAAACTACGCATAGACCTAGCTCATGATGCCACTGTTGGGGATTGTAGCAGAAATTTAAAATTTTCTACGCATCACCAAGATCAATCTATGGAGTAATCTAGCAACGAGGGGAAGGAGAGTGCATCTACATACCCTTGTAGATCGCTAGGCGGAAGTGTTCAAGTGAACGGGGTTGATGGAGTCGTACTCGTCGTGATCCAAATCACCGATGATCCTAGTGCCGAACGGACGGCACCTCCGCGTTCAACACACGTTCAGCCCGGTGACGTCTCCTACGCCTTGATCCAGCAAGGGGAGAAGGAGAGGTTGGGGAAGATTCCATCCAGCAGCAGCACGACGGCATGGTGGTGGTGGAGGAGCGCGGGACTCCAGCAGGGCTTCGCCAATCACTACGAGAGACGAGGAGGGAGAGGGGTAGGGCTGCGCCAACAGGGAGATTGAATCGCGTGTTGGGCTGCCCCTTTGCCTCCACTATATATAGGGGGATAGGGAGGGCTGCTCCCCCACCTAGGGTTCCCACCCCAAGGGGTGCGGCAGCCCTAGATCCCATCTAGGGTGGCGGCCACAAGGGGGAGAGGGGGAGGCGCACCTAGGGTGGGCCTTAGGGCCCATATGCCCTAGGGTTTGCCCCCTTCCCCTCTTGGAGGCGCCTTGGGCCTTGGTGGGAGGCGCCCCAGCCCACCCAGGGGCTGGTCCCTTCCCACTATTGGCCCATGTAGGCCTCCGGGGCTGGTGGCCCCACCTGGTGGACCCTCGGACCCCTCCGGTGGTCCCGGTACACTACCGGTGATGCCCGGAACACTTCCGGTGGCCAAAACCATACTTCCTATATATTAATCTTTACCTCCGGACCATCCCGGAACTCCTCGTGACGTCCGGGATCTCATTCGGGACTCCGAACAACATTCGGTAACCGCGTACATACTTTCCCTATAACCCTAGCGTCATCGGACCTTAAGTGTGTAGACCCTACAGGTTCGTGAGTCATGCAGACATGGCCGAGACAACTCTCCGGTCAATAACCAACAGCGGGATCTGGATACCCATGTTGGCTCCCACATGCTCCACGATGATCTCATCGGATGAACCATGATGTCAAGGACTTAATCAATCCCGTATACAATTCCCTTTGTCCATCGGTATGATACTTGCCCGAGATTCGATCGTCGGTATCCCGATACCTTGTTCAATCTCGTTACCGGAAAGTCTCTTTACTCGTTCCGTAACACATCATCCCGTGATCAACTCCTTGGTCACATTGTGCACATTATGATGATGTCCTACCGAGTGGGCCCAGAGATACCTCTCCGTTTACACGGAGTGACAAATCCCAGTCTCGATTCGTGCCAACCCAGCAGACACTTTCGGAGATACCTGTAGTGTACCTTTATAGCCACCCAGTTACGTTGTGACGTTTGGCACACCCAAAGCACTCCTACGGTATCCGGGAGTTGCACAATCTCATGGTCTAAGGAAATGATACTTGACATTAGAAAAGCTTTAGCATACGAACTACACGATCTTTGTGCTAGGCTTAGGATTGGGTCTTGTCCATCACATCATTCTCCTAATGACGTGATCCCATTATCAACGACATCCAATGTCCATGGTCAGCAAATCGTAACCATCTATTGATCAACGAGCTAGTCAACTAGAGGCTTACTAGGGACATGGTGTTGTCTATGTATCCACACATGTATCTGAGTTTCCTATCAATACAATTCTAGCATGGATAGTAAACGATTATCATGAACAAGGAAATATAATAATAACCAATTTATTATTGCCTCTAGGGCATATTTCCAACAAGGTGTTCCTGGTGGCGCTGCGGTTGTTCCTCGCAGCGCTGCTGGGCATGCTGATCGGCTTGTCTCTCCTCCTGCTGATTCTCATCAGGAATGAGCGAGCTTGGAACAACACGCAGCTGGGTGCGGTGGCTCGAGATGCGGGAGAAGATGGCGCACTGGGTGGTCCTCCGCCACGATTGATTCTCCATCGCTTTGCGCCGGCGGAGTAATCGCGGGCAGCGGTGAAGCGGGGGGGCGACTTGCCTGCACCATGCAAGGCACATAAGATGGTGGGGGTGGGGTCCAGGTGCAGGAGAGGTGACTGCGCCAGCTCCAGAAGCACACTGGGGTACGGGAAAAATTTTGCGGATTGCTCCATGAAAAATAGGAGTCGAGGTAGAATCGGAGTTGAAATCTGTATCGGGGTAGATGTACTGGATCGAGGAAATAAAATTGGCAATGTTTCTCCGGAAATGAAATCGGGAAAAAGAATTAGAGACGAGGAATTTCCAGGCGGAAATGCCTCTGCAGGGTTCTGGATTTGAAAATCCGACACACGGGATATGCACAGATAGATAGGGATATGTGACTTTGCATCCCCCCGAGTACTGCCCGAAGGTACTCGTGGGTGAATTGGGTATGCGTGTGTTATGCAGTAATCTACACTAACAAACAGACAGAGATAAAAATCATGCAACGAAAAGCACAGCAGACAAATCATTCTAAAGCGTTTTAATGCTAGTGGGTATATATATAATTCTGGTATATATATATATATATACCCGAACCAACGCGCATTTTATTGAAGACTTGGGACGAGTAAATGTTGTGTTTAGTGTATGTGCTCTACTGATTAAAATCTTGTTAACTCACATTGCCAACCCTATCAAACATCGGCCGAAATCACTATTCTGACCTTGTCAGCGTTTATTGTCACAAACTGAACCCGACGTGAAAGTATTTCATGATTTGACCCTTTTAGAAACGCCAGGGTCCGTGGCGTTTCCACGCAACATAGAAACGCCGAGCAAGCTAGCGTTTCTGCCCTGGCCCATTGCCAAGCCAAGGACGCGTTGTTTGCTGACGTGGCAGGCTGGAAACGCCGACTTAGCTAGCGTTTCTGAAAATGCCACAATCAGTGGTGTTTCTGGTGCAGATATTTTAGGTGGCCGTGGGGCTTTCACCCACCACTCACCACTCACTCTCCTCTCCCCCATTGGCCTATCCCGAGCTCTTGCCCTTTTCCTCCTTTGTGTCCCTCACTTAGCCCCTCACAAATTCTTGCAAATCGGTTGGGTTGGTCCGTGGATCCGGTGTCATTTCCGTTCATTGAGGTAACCTCCTGCATCTCACAAATTTGTATTGGTTGAATTTGTCCATTTGGATTGATTTGTTCTTGTTGTTCCTAACCCTAGTTTTGAGCATGGATCTATAATGTGATGTTTTGAGTATTGTTGTTCCAATAGTGTTGCATTTTGATGTTGTTGAGCATACCTTATTGTGGGTTATGGCTAATGTTAAGATTTAGGGTTAGGGTTAGGTGTTTTGTTAGCAATGTGGTATATTTAGCATTGTACATTTCTTATACTTATGTTACCATTTTTTTAGATGGACAAGATTGTGAATATTCATTATGTTGACAAAGAGGCATTCATGAATGTGGATATTGTTGACAAGTACGAGGAAGTGTGGATATTTCTTGAGACCCCTAGTTATGAAGAGGTTGTGGAAGAAACATGGATAAGATTAAAGTTGGTGGATGCAAGTGATCAAGTTGAATTAGTAGGAAGATATGATGTTGGGTCGGCACACAAGTGTCGAATGAAGACAATGCCTATCAAGTCCAATTTGCATTGGGCTGCATATAAGGAGGTTGTTGCATCCTCGGAAGTCAAGTCACTCGAAGTCTTTGCAAGTAAGGTGGTCAAGGCTCCTCTCTTTCATGTTGACTTGAACCAAACCTTAGTAGATGATGTGAACCCGGTTAGTAGTGTGCCGCCTATTGTTGAGTATAAAGTTGAAGCGGAAGCCAATGAGTATCCCCAATATGAGTTCGGAGGTAGTGCACCGATGAAAGATGATGGCGATGACTCCGACGAAGAGTATGAGAGGCACCACAACATTGTTGGTGATGTAGAGGCTGAAGTAAGGCATCAAGACATGGATCCTGACATTATCTATCAGCGTGCTTGTGTGGATGACTCGGATGATGAAGGCCCGGTGAATGAGTTGGACGAGGATGGCTTGACTGCGAAAGAAGCAGAGTGGTACACAAAAATCACCGGTAGGGATCACAAAGTTCCCTTGTTTTGTGATGTTAGCCTTGCAGATAAGGCTATAGTCGACGGTGGCATGAGCAAGACAATTGAGGCTAGACAGTTCCCAAGTAGTACACCCGACGAGATTTCGATGTCATACGTGAGGAAATGTTTGATGTTCGAGCACATGCTAGAATTCAGGATGTGGTTGTGTGAGTATGCTGTCAAACACCACATGCCTTTCATAATTGTTCACTCGGACTGCAACAAGCGATACACCGTGAAATGTGAGGTAGAAAGATGCAAATGGAAAGTCAATGGAAGACTCACGAAAGATGGTTGGTGTAAGATAACTAGTTGCAAAGCCACTCACCAATGCACACCGCCGGCCGTAGAAGCACGGAAGACACACTGTCAACTAACCTCGGAATTCATTGGTTATAAATACCAGAAACATATAGCCGAGGATTCGACCATTAAAGTGAAGTTGTTGATGAGTTGGATTGAAGATAAATTCAGATATAAGGTCAAGTACGGAAAGACATGGAAGGCCAAGCAAGTCGCTCTCAGAATGTTGTACGGTGGATGGGAAGAGGCTTACAACATGCTACCCAGGTTGTTGGGAGCGATGTCATACAGAAACCCAGGAATGTACCACTATGTCCAAGATATTGAAGGAGTGTTCCGTCGTGCCTTTTGGACGTTTGGCCCATGCATTGCAGCTTTTGAGCATTGTCGACCGGTTTTGTCTATAGATGGGACATTCTTGACAGGGAAATACAAGGGCACACTCATGATAGCAATGGCACATGATGCTAACGATCAGGTGTTGCCTGTGGCATTTGCTTTGGTCTCTGTGGAGAACCAAGACAACTGGGAATGGTTCATGAGACTTGTTAGGAGCACGGTCATTCCTCGGAATAGGGAGGTATTCATCATATCCGATCGGCACCAAGGCATATTGAAGGCCGTGGATATTCATATTCCAGGGCATGTGAGGCTTCACCACCAATGGTGTATGAGGCACTTCGTTGCAAACTTTTACAGGGCTTGTAAGAACAAGGATCTTTGCAAGGATCTTAACTCCGCATGTTCTCCGTTAAGTCATTCACGACACGCTTGAACAAAATCTATGAGAAGGCAAACGAAGGTGGGAAAGATTTCTTAGAAAGGAATATTGATGAGAGACACAAGTGGTCACGGGCATGTGACGAAGGAGGCATGAGTTATGGTGACATGACAAGCAATCTAGTTGAGTGCTTCAACTTTGTCTTGAAGGGTGCCCGTCAGTTGCCGGTGACGGCAATAGCGGAATATACCTTTTACAAGCTGAATGAGTATTTTTTGAAGCACTCCGATGAAATCGACAAGTTGATTGCTGATAGTGAGAAGCCTCCCAATGAAATTTATCCGAAGAAGGTTGCCGAGTGGCTGGAGTTTCAGAGAGACAAGTCAGCCATCCAGCGAGTCACTTGTTTCGATAATGTAGAAATGAAATACCAAGTGGATGAGCCAGGTGGGACAACTAGATATGGACAATCATATGGTGGTCGCTCATTTAAGGTAGCTCTTAGGACAAGACATTGCACTTGTGAGCGGCCTAGTAAGTACCACTGGCCATGCTCGCACATGATGTCGGCGGCCTGCATCAGGAATGAGGATATCTCCGATGGATTAGTTGTGAGGTTGCATGAATTCAATTTGCAAACTCATAAGTTAACATGGGCGTCTAGATTCCACCCTTTTCTGGATGCATCGCAGTGGCCAGAGTATCACGGTCCTAACATTAGGCCCGATCCGGAGATGATGGTACAACCCAAGGGTAGAAGGAGAACAAAGCGATACAGGAATGATATGGATGACCTCATGAGCACCAGAGAATTTGGTAGTGGACATTTCATGGAGATACGTGATAGGAACCAATGCGGTGGTTGCAATGAAACAACACACAACAAAAGTACTTGCAAAACAAACAAAACTTCAAAAGGGCACAATGCTTCTTCAAGTGGTGGCCGAGGTTCCGGTGATGGCCTTGGTGGTGGCCGAGGTTCCGGTGGTGGCCTTGGTGGTGGCCGAGGTTCTGGTGATGGACTTGGTGGTGGCCGAGGTTCCGGTGGTGGCCTTGGTGGTGGCCGAGGTTCTGGTGGTGGACTTGGTGGTGGCCAAGGTTCCGGTGGTGGCCTTGGTGGTGGCCGAGGTTCCGGTGATGGACTTGGTGGTGGCCGAGGTTCCGGTGGCCGAGGTTCCGGTGGCGGTCGAGGTTCCGGTGGTGGCCGAGGATCCAGGGGTGGTCGTGGTCGAGGATGAATTACCGGTGATGGTGCTCATGGTAGGGGTAGAGGTTCGGGTGGTGGTAGAGGAGGTTTCATGGGTAGAGGCCGTGGTAATGCTAGAGGAATGTTTGGATACCTAGATGGACCATTTCCGTACGTGGCTACATTTGATAATTATTTTCATGTTGTTTTTGTCCTTACTAACTAATGTCTTGCAATTTTTCCTAGGTATGGCGGCTTCTCAACCCAACAAGGCAACAATGAAGGGGCTTGAGGATGGCGAAGGTGAGATGGCGGGATGGTGGGAGAAGGCTGCGAAGAAGCTTAGAGAGGAGGATGCAGCCAAGCTAAAGAAGAAGAAGGAAGAGGAACTTGAGAAGAAGAGGAAGGAATTAGAGAGAGCGAGAAATGCTATGTATGCTAGGGAGCAAGCGTTGGTGAGGAAATGTGAGGAGGCACAGAAAAAGCGTCAAAAGGATTTTGTAGAAAAAACCTTGAAACTTTGGGCAATTTCAGATGAAAAAAGAGAGAGGGAGAATCAAATATTCATGGAGAGGGTGGTCAAGGAGGCTCACCTCATAAGGAAAAGGGAGGAGGAAGAAGAAGAAGAGAGGAAGAAGAAGAAGGGAAAGGGGCCTTGCTCTACACAATAGAGAAATGATGTGAACTATGCCATGCTTTGGACCTTCGTGTGCATTTCATCTTGAACCTTCTTGTTGCCTAGACTCCTTTATGTGGTGAACTATGTGTACTCTAAATTTCTTTGGACTCCTCTATGTGTACTCCTTTATGTGGTGAACTATGTGATGTCACAATTGCTTGGGCCTCCTCTATGTATACTCCTTTATGTGATGTCACAATTGCTTTGGACTCCTCTATGTTTACTCCTTTACGTTATGTGGTGAACTATGTGTACCACAAAAGGCTTTGGAGTTTGTTTTGACACCCTGTTATGACAGCAACGCCAAACCAATGGGCGTTTCTCTATACACCAGAAACGCCAATGACCCTGGTGTTACCACCCTACAACAAAATGCTCTACTTGGCTTGGCGTTTCTTTAAGACAGAGGCTGGCTGGGACATGCACACGAAACATTGCCGCTCACCCCAGAAACGCCAATGACCCTGGCGTTTTGACCCTACAACGAAACGCTCTCTGTGTCTTGGCGTTTCTTTAAGACAGAGGCTGGCTGGGACATGTTCACGAAACATTGCCGCTCACACATGAAACACCATTGTCCTTGGCGTTTCCCAGCCATAGATAAACGCCATTGTCCTTGGCGTTTCTTCCCTGTTATGCAGAACACAGCAAACCCTGCTGCCCATGTCCATTCCATCACAGATAGCAAAGGTACAACAACAGTTTTCACAATATAATGCCAAGTACAAGCAACAGTATAGCAATGAGACATATTTTCGGCAATGAACTTAACATGATCCAGCTTACATAATAATTACCAAGTCTTCCTAACATAGAAGTAACAAGTCCATCAGACATAAAACATAACAAGTTCATCACATATAGAACTAACAAGTTTGCTCCATCTGAAACGCTAACTACATTTCTAGTTCACCACATATAGAACTAACAAGTTCGCATTAGTCATCACTTCACTTCTTGCCTCTTTTTGCAGCCATCTTCCCCCTGTTGACGTAGCCCTCTCGAGTGTTCTGCCATCCAGGACGTCGGATGGTTCTTGAGCTAACTCGGCGTGCTCCTTCAGAAGGCTGAGAATAAAACACAAGGAGTATATGTCTTCTTTCTAAACATAATGTAACCAAAATATTCATCAAACAAATCACTAATAACTCATCTTAGGGTTCCACCATGTTTGAAAAAATGCATCTACAATAGCCAATCTTGACTGAAAATAAATGGAGGATTGGGAAGAGAATACCTCAAGCAACTCGGGGATGCTCCGATCTACTCGTTTTGATGATCAAAATAGCAGATCTGGGGGAGATTTGATGAAGAAGAGGGAGGGGGCGGCCGCCAGTTCGTCCTGCAAAGAACTGCTCGACCGGGACTGCGACTGTGAGTGGGCTGGGGTAGGCCCCCGCGGCCCACGCGCGTTACTTAATCCTGGTCAGAAATGCCAAGGACCTTGGCGTTTCAAGCGTGCCACGTCAGTGAAAGCAGCGGGTTCAGACTGACTGTGGGCCAGGGCAGAAACGCTAGCTGCCTCAGAGTTTGTGTGTTGGCAGGGAACGCTAGCTTGCTTGGCGTTTCTATGTTGGGTGGAAACACCGTGGACCCTGGCATTTCTAAAAGGGTCAAATCGCGAAATACTTTCTCGTCGAGTTCAGTTTGTGACTATAAACGCTGACAAGGTCAGAACAGTGATTTCAGCCTCAAATATCTCTGTTTGACAGAGAGACAAACCAACACAACAATCCAAAAGCAAGAAAGCAAGCATAAACACATCATACGAGTTACAACAGTGCAATCATACAACCAAGCACGAGCGCTCTACGTGCTAAATGAAACTACTCACTTCGGGATACAGGGTTCTATCCTCATATCGGGAATGAACTGACAGACTGACCTACTAGCAGAAACAACTGGTTGTGCGGCTGAGATCAAGCTGAGGGCTTGCTTTGCTGGGGCTCTCTGGGAGGACGAAGACTGAGCCAATCTCCATCTTCATCATCCGAGATCACTGTGGGTTGGGGTTCGGCTACCGGGGGTGTGGCTGAAATTGATCCAAGCATATGCTGGTGGTGGATCCAGAAAAGAGTCTTGTCGAGAGTGATGATGTTTGGCCGAGGCCACAACACCGGCTGGGAGGGTAGCATTGGCTCGGATAGCGTTGGGTGAGCCACTTGAGATGCGATCTTACGAGCCTCATGGTAAGCTTCCTTGAAAACTCGCACCGCATCATTGTCCAAGGTTCTGAATTCTGCAAGCATCCTTGAAATCATCATTCCCTGGGCAGTGATATACTGCACCGAGCGAGCGATTGCGGGGTCACTCCCTTGGATAGAGGGGGTGGTTGAATTCCTGACGCTATAACAATGGGGAAGAAACAGAACTCCCTTTGATCTGCAACTTGCGGGAATTGGTTCGGAGGTATAGGATTGCCTCCACAGCAGCGGCCTGGATGGCCAAATCAGTGGTAGGCATGGCTCTACCCTGAAAAACCAACGGATGGCCATCTGCTGCGGGGCCGGGGCTGATGTGCACCCTTGCATCATAGCGATGAAGGTGAGGAACGGGTGTTGACTGGAATACCAGGTAGTCGGGGCTAGCATCATAGCCAAAGGCTTGGGTGAGCATCTCAGCAAGAAGGGGTGGAAAGCCAGGATGGTTGACGGCGCTTGTGTGACTATGGAACTTAGTAGTTTTGAGGGTGCTAGCCATGACTGGAGTGTTACTAGCTAGGCTTCTCTGCAGGGACATGGCTGAATGAGGAGTGAGCGATACGGCTAGCGGAAAGGGGGATTTTATAGGCAGCTATGCGGGACATGCCCGCATGGTGTGGACCCTTTCCCTTAATGGCGAAGGGCAAGCGGTGCGGCCGACCAGAAAGGATGTGGCTGCTACTTTCTCCACGGATAACTAGGCGGGGACAGCGGGATGAGGACGTGTCGGTCCCGACTGCGCCAACTGTTGATTAACAGTGGCCATGCCAAATGTAGGGATGGGTCAAATCCCTTAGGGCCATTACTGGTTAATGGTAGCGGTGATCTAATATTAGGATAACCTATGTCAGCCTGGCTGCTCTGATACCATGCCCTGTGGCACCCCGATCCGCATGGAGCAGGGGGCCTTCGTACGTCAGCCCAGGATAACACCTGACGCACGACAGGTCCATAATACAGCATTCCAGGTACAAGAACATTCATCAAATACATGTATATGAGATTACATCATTGATGAATACAATTATCTGGCATAGTCGTAAGGCTACTAAACAACAGTGGAAGTCTGATTGAATTGTGGCGGAAGTCTTGGTTTGGCAGCATAACAACTCTGGTTGGGCTCCACAACTCACAGGACTGGCAAGGTTACGGCCTAGGACGACGAATCAAGCGAACAATTTGAGTACGACCTACAAAACTGGCATGACACACCAGGCCATTACATTGAATGTACTTGCAAGACAACCAAATACATAGCATCCAAACAAGTAGAAGACAAAGCAAGAACCGAGCGCATGCAACATCCTAACTCATATTAATTACTAAACATGGCATGATAAAGATCAACTAAGCATGAACAAAATCATAGCATCTGCTAACATGGCAATAACATGGCATATCAGATCATGCTTATAACATGGCAAAGGTAAAACATATCATATCAACTCAATCATGGCATAAATTAACGTATCAATCAAAGCATGGCATAGCATCATGAAATTATGCTGAAAATAAACTACCAATAATATCCAATGCAAACATAGCATATTAACTTTATGCAATCATCTTCTGTTCTATCATGGTTCTTTAAATGCAAATAATGATATATTACTCATGCAATGTAACCAAACTTGTACACCGAGTCCCTCAGACTCTCTTATCAACGGGTTGCCTCGCAACCGAACAGTGATCTTTCCGGCGATCTCAACCATGACCAACACTTGGTCTCCAACACTCACCGAGACCTCATCTCGTGATCATAACAAAATATCGTCGTGACTCCTCACGACTATCTCATAGTCCAAGTCACCATATTTTTTTTATCACATATTTATTTACCAACTTAATTATTTCGGTTTATCCTCCATTTCGACCAAGACCTGATAGTGGGACCTACTACAAACTGTTGCTATCGATAGACTTTATACACTCTGCAAAGGTAGCACACTGTACCCACACCACGGAACCCGTGGCCTCATCATCCCATTCGGGTGGACAAACGGCATTCCGACGAAACCGACCTACTGCCATGACGCCCTCCCGGCCACTCTGACCCAATCCCCAATGGGCTGGTCCTGGGTGGCCCCGTGTCTACCGAAGACACCCCGACCACCGTCGTGGTCAAAAAAATCCCACTCGGGGACTCGGTACCATAATCTCATCAATGAGCACACAAGATTATGTCTACCTAGCTTATCAGGGTAAGCACTCCCATAACCTTCCCTAGTGGGAGGCACCGACGAGAGGTCACGACAATAGCTCGCATTAAGGCCTTCCCACAAAGGCAAATGTGGCTGCACTGAAAAAGTTCGATTTGGGGGCACTATGACTCGATCCCATCGATGACGGAGGAGGTTTGTTATTATTAAGTCATTTTATTTCCTTCTCCATCATCATGAGAATATTTAACATGGATGCAACAATGAGCATGCAGCATACAAATGCATGGCAAATTATCGAACTCCTCAAGTGCACAACTATAACATAAAGAACTTGACAATAGAATTTCAACAGTGCATTACAATCCTCATATCATTTTAAAATGATGACATGTAAATAAAGTAGAGTAGTGACATGGCATTATTAATAATAACATTCTAATTAGCATGGCAAAAGATATCATGAAAACACAAGCATGCAAGATAGCATAACGGAATAATTGCAGACGAAAACAATATGAAACAACTACAACTACACACACACACATAAGGTGCCAGCAAAGTCAACATGCAAGTTCGGGACTCATGATAAGAGGTTGGTTTGCCTGGGGGTCGACAAATACTCCGGGAAGAAGTGGGAAACGATCGCGGAAAGATTTGCTGGAAATAGTTCTCTCATGGAGGGGGCTGTTTACGGGCAAGGGCAAAATGGTCATTTTCACTGTGTGGAAATATTATGAAAATGACATCAACGGCACGGGCTCGATGAAACGAAGATGTGGGCTTTGGAATCACCTGATTCGGAGCTACAGGTAGAAAGATACGGACGTTTAAAGTTCAGGGACTAGTCTGTAAAAACAATACTTCTACAAACAGGTCCCTGGTAGTTTAAACAGAACGTGTCTTTTTTGAAAATACGTTTTCCAGGAAGGGAAACGTATTCCCAGCCGAAGGCGAGGAAGAATGCGCTTTCTGAGATTGAAAACGCATTTTCCAGAAATGTGCTTTCGCGCGGGAAAAGCGGCGTCGTGGCAGGGGCGCCGTCACTTATCCACACTGGCACTGGGCCAGGCCCATCGGTCGTCGACAGGTGGGGCCGTGCATGGAGGGGCCCGCCTGGCCTGGTTTCTTCCCCCTCCCATTCGACGCGCGCCTGGCCGAGGAGAGACGCCCGCCCCGACGGCGCTTGCCGGCGCGTCCGGCCACGGCAGCAGACGGGTGACCTACCGATCTTCTCAGCATGAAGAGGCGCATCTAGTGGTGGTAGCTACTGCCTCCGAGGAGCATCAGGGAAGGGGCTGCAAGGCCCACGGCAGAGAGGGGGTTCGGTTGCCGGCGAGATGGAGGCTACGGTGGAGGAGAGGAGGGGCCGAGGCCACGGGGAGACTCGCTGGGCTCTATGGGTTGCAACGGTGTTGGAGGAACGGCGAGAAGGGAGCGACATCGCCAAAATCGAGTGAAGCCCGAGGCGACGGCCATGGCGGCGATGGGGTCAGAGAGAGGCTCCGGGGATGAGAGGAGGGGTTGGGGAGGCGTAGAGGAGGATGGGAAAGCTGCTGATGATCTCCAGAGGGGGTCACGGCTCCTTAAATAGCCGGGGCGAGGGCACCCGAGCCAGTGGCCGCCGAGCGAGTCCGGCCACGGCTCTACCGACCGCAGCAGTCACGGGGGGGGGGGGGAGGCACGGGAAGGCGACGAGGAGGATCAAGACGAGCGCCAGGGAGTCACGGAGACGAGCAAGGCTCGAGGACAAGAGGAGGAAGCAGACATCAGGGAGGAAGACGACAATGCACAGGAGCACACTATTCCGGTCATTGGCACGGCTCGCCGGAGAAGAGAACGAACGGGGCCAGAGGTCCAGAGGGAAGATGGCATCGAGGGGGAGCTGCTGGACATTAATGGCGAGGCCAGAGACGGTCGGGGCAGCGATGCCGACGACAACAGTGGCTAGACCACGTTTTGGCTGGTTGCCCACGTAGTCACCACTGGCATGGCACGCTCTGGGGTTTTTACGGCTGTAAGTCCATGTCTACCGCGTAGTCCTTCCAGCGTGGAGTATTACCATGGTAAAGAGAGGGGTGGAGACAAAGTGAGCTGAGTAAAACAAGCTCCACAATTTTACTGCAGAAAACTTTACCACACTCTAGAGAGAAACCAGAGAGGGTAAAAGGTAAACTTGATGTCTGGGAGGCTTAGGGTAGAAAGGACTATAGTCCTGGGAGTTTTGAGGTGAATTGGAAACTATTTACCATAGTTGCTGTACAACCACCAAATCTGACCCAAAAACTGAATCATGATGAAGCACACACTAGGAGTGATGGCTTAGGCTAAAACTTGGCAAAGCCTGATGATTTGGACATACCATGATGCTGTAGAAAGTTCATACCAAATGGACTTACCAAAATGGTACTTCCTTCACAGCTATCATTTCTGTCCAAAAACTTCAGAAAAATCCTCAGGGCAATTGGATAGATTAAATGAGCCCAAATCTTGTGGAGATAGGTTATATGGATATGAGAAGCCCTGGGAATATTTTCAGCCATAATGGAGCAAGATAAAATACACTTGCTTCACAAACTAGAAATGTGGACAGAAACAAAGAATTGCTCCTATGCTTACATAGTTCAATGGAATGAGATGAATCTTGGAGGAGTTTGATAATATGATCATTAGAGACTGATGGTATAATTTCAGCTCATTTTGATCATCTATGAGGGTATTTCTTTCACAGACAAGCAAATCTGAACAGAAACTTGAAAAATTGCCAAGGAAGATTGGTAGATGGATTGAGCTGATTTTTGGTATCCAGAGGTGATTTGTCATTGTTAATCACCCTGCCAAATTATAGCTCAATTGGAGTAAGGAATAAAGCACTTCCTTTGCAAAATTTCACAGAAGGCAGAAACTTGCATTGGATCATGTGCCAAAATTTTGAACTGAGGAACATGAGATTAGGATGGAACTAGTTAATATATAGCAAGGACAAGGTCCAAAATTTATGTGGGAATTTTCCCTGCTATAAAAATAGTAGTTCCTATGGAAAATGGCAGAAATGCAATATTGGCATTAAATAGGAAAAGGAAATTTTCCTTATTTAATTATGGCCAATATTCTTGCTAGAGATTGGATTAGGCATAAGTATCAACTCCACCAATTCTCATGAATTTAGGAGATGGCTAGCTATGCCTTTGGATTTTATTCCTCAAAAAGGCAAGAAAAGGAATAAATCATAATTCAAAAATATTGCATTGGACTTAGCAATACTTATGCATATCCAAGGTTCAGAAAGATAGGATGGTCTCTGGGAACAATTGGGAGGATCAACAGAGCAAGGAGAATGATGGCTCCCTTGTTAGCACAAATGACCTATCCAAATTCCAAAAATTTGGAATTAGGGTTTGAAAGGATTTGAGGTGATGCAAATGAGGTCTTGCCCACTGAAAAAGACATGAGCAAGATTTTGAAAGGTTGGAAATGACAAAATTTCTCAGAGTCATCCAGCAAACTCAGGAGAAAGTTTTGAAAATGAGTGCCAGGAGAGAATAATAGCACAAAAATTGATAACCCAATTTTGGGGCTGTTACACTAAGCCTCGTCGTCGTCCACCGCCCTGGTGCTCTCGGCACGGCGTGGTCAACGTGGTCAAGGAATGGCTTCCATCGGATGTGGACTGTACGTGGAGAGGCTGACAGCTGGGTCCACGGTCGCAGCAAGGAAGTCCCTCCTTATTACGCGCAAAATAATTATTCCTCCACCTGACAGCGGGGACCCACCGGACGGGCCACCGTATTTCACAAAAAAAATGTTTCCCCCTGACTGCTAGGACCCACCAGCTACATCTTTGCACGCAAGGAAGTGCCTGACAGTCGGGACCCACCTGGTCGAAGCATACGTAGCATTGTCATTCTGGTCGCTAATGTGTACGTACATACTGGTCGATGTAGAGGTGCGCACGTGTCGTAGTAGAGGCGCACACATAGCATGTACATGTATGTACAGCGGCCAGTGTGCAAGAAAGAAAATACGGCCACGTACATACATACGGGCAGGGTCTCGAACGCCTACTCGCGCATACGTACGGCCAGGGCTCGTGTACATGGCTGGGTCGGAACGGAGAAACAATGTCGTCATTGTGTTCATGGGGAGCCAACCGTCTGGGTCGAACGGAATGCGTCGTCGTGTTCATCGGGAGGGCTTGGACAGAACAGCCGATGGAAACAAGTCCAGGTGTACCGCAGAACGGAGGAAACGGCCTTGTGTTCGACCGGCCACATTCGAAACGGGATCCTGTTCATCGGGAGGGGTCTGGCATACCGCAAAATGGAGGAAACGGACCTCCTACGGTCGAAACGGGGGTCCTATTGATTGGGAGGGGTGTGGCGTACCGCAAAACAGAGGAAACAGACTTGTGTTGGAGCGCTATGGTCGAAACGGGGGTCCTGTTCATCGGGAGGGGTGTGGCGTACCACAAAACGGGACTACACGGGATACTATTTATCTCCACCGTCGACCCCCTCCAGCCTCCACAGGCTACTGTTCATCCACCGTCGACCTCCTCCAGCCTCCACCTGTGACTGTTCATCCACGGGCTCCTGTTCATCCAGCCTCCATCGCGCACTACTCCACCGGCTACTATTCAACCAGCCCTCTCCACGGGCTCCTGTTCAACCACCCCTCCACGGGCTACTATTCATCTAGCCCTCCACCATCTACTGTTCATCCTGCCCTCCTCGGGGTGGTCCTGTTCATCCTGCCCTCCATGGGGTCCTGTTCATCCATCCCCAACTGGCTCGATCGATCGGGGTCCTGCTCATCCAGAGGCAACACCACGGGGTCCTGTTCATCCACCTCCACCGGGAACTGTTCATCCACCCCCACAACGCTCACTATTCATCCAGACGCGGCATCGATTGGCTTCAGTTAGCAGCAGTAGCGAAGGAATCGCTTGATCGGGTTCAATTAACAGTCATCGATCGATCGCTCGGGTTCAGTAATGCGCAGCCTGCAGTGCAATCGCTCGGGTTCAGTTAGAGCCCAACGCCTCACTCGGGTTCAGTTAGAGCCCAACGCCTCGCACCCACGCGCGTGCGTGTACGAGAGAAACACACATCGCTCGGCCCCGACCACCCATCGTAACCGAGAACACCCCGATATTTTCCTCGTCCTTGCTTCTACCATGGTTTTTTCCGTTATGGACGGCCCAAAGAATGTCATGCAGATGCGTCTCTGGCCCGCCCAGGACGAAAAGCCCATTTTCTGTCATGATTTTTTGTCATAGAAGTAGGAGCCACCACATCTATGATGATACCGGGTTTTGTCACAATTATCGCCATAGAAGTGTCATAAGTATGATAGAAAAAAATTCGTTCGGCCCAAAATGTCACGGATGTGTCTTTTTTTGTAGTGATACAATTCACCATGAACATAAATAACGTGGAGGTTATGTTGATTTTGTTTAAATTACATGCGTGAACATGTGCCAAGTCAAGCCACTTGAATCGTTCAAAGGAGGATACCACCCTATCATACCACATCACAACTATTTTAATAGCATGTTGGCACGCAAGGTAAACCATTATAAACTCCTAGCTAATTAAGCATGGCATGAGCAACTATAATCTCTAATTGTCATTGCAAACATGTTTCATTCATAATAGGCTGAATCAGGAACAATGAACTAATCATATTTACAAAAACAAGATAGGTCGAGTTCATACCAGCTTCTCTCATCTCAATCGGTCCATCATACATCATCATTATTGCCTTTCACTTGCACGACCGAATGGTGTGGATAATAATAATAGTGCACGTGCATTGGGCTAAGCTAAAATCTGCAAGCATTTAATACAAGGGATAAGACAAGGTAATATGGGCTCTTGGTTAAATCAACGATAATGCATATGAGAGCCACTCAACATTTTCATCATGGTCTTCTCCTCTCGACCCCCAAAGAAAAGAAATAAAACTATTTACACGGGAAAGCTCCCAACAAGCAAAAGAAGAATGAGAAATATTTTTGGATTTTCTTTTAATTACTACTACTACAAGCATGAAAAGTAAACTAGCTAAAAGTTACAACTATTTTTTTGGTTTTTATTAAGGTTTTTCTAACACACAAGAAGAAGGCTTAGAAACGAAATTAAACTAGCATGGTTAGTACAATGAAAAAGTATGAGCACCGACAACTAGAATGAGTTTGTGAACATGAATGTAATGTCGGTGAGAAATACGTACTCCCCCAAGCTTAGGCTTTTGGCCTAAGTTGGTCTATGGACACTGCTAGCCCGGTGGGATATCCAAAGTTGTAGCTGGGGTCATACTGTGATGCAGCAGCTACTGCCTGACGAGATGCAGCTTGGAGGCGAGCTGCCTCCGTCCTCCTCTAATATCTGTTTGCTTCCTCCCTGGTTATAACATATCTCCTTTTTGCCTGAAAGTCAAAGAAAGTAGGAGCAGGGAGGGCAACATGGACAGTGTGTCGTCTGTCAAATATTAGTCGGTACTAGAGGAAATATTCGTTCCTCTCAAGAAACTGGTGGCGAACCATAGCATCATAATCTAGATAAGCAGGAGTCAACTCCATATCATTTCCATGTATGGGTATATTAAGATAATTAGCTACACGAGTTCCATAAATTCCACCAAACAAATCTCCACTTATACCGTTAAGATGCAACCTTCGTGCAACAATGGCCCCCAAGTTATATTGTTTATCACCTAATACCTCACTCTTGAGGACATTAAGATCTGGAACGCACATCTGACAAACCTCATCTTTACCGTTAATGCATCTACCAATGAAGAGATCAAAATAATGTACAGAAGGGAAATGAATGCTCCCTATGGTAGCTTGTGTGATTTCCCTAGATTCCTGCACAGTGATACTAGCAAGAATGTCTTTATATTCAGATTTGCGAGGTTCACTAACATTGCCCCAATGCGGGAGTTTACAAGCAGTGTTAAAATCTTCTAGGTCCATGGTATATGATTTATCATAAAGATCAAATAAAACATTGTGAGAATTGCGCGAGGATGTAAATTTAAACCTCCTCACAAAGGAATAAGTTAGATAGTGGTATTGTGGGCACTTATCTGACACGAAGTCCTCAAGATCAGCATTACGCATATACGCGTCAAATTCATCCTTGATGCCTGCCTGGACCATAAACTCCTCTGACGGCCATTCACAAGGCCACACTTGGGCTTCCCACGGTGGTTCATCGTCTGGCTCACGTATCACGAGCCTCGGTCCTTGCTTCCTTGAGTAACCACCTTGGTACATTTTCCTAAACAGTTTTCTTCCTCTGAAAAATTTCTGAAATTTTTAGTGATTCAAAATAAAAGTGAATCAAACTCAACAAGATTGATAGCAACTACTCCTACAAGTGCCTAGAGGCTATATCGTGCATTAAAACTACTTTTGACCACATAAATTTGACATGCAAGCTCAAGAACAGGGTCACTTTAGCAGCAAAAATTTGCAATGAATAAAGCACTAGAACAAAAACTAATTGGACCATTGGAGGAGTCACATACCGAAGAACAATCCCCCAAAGCAGTTTTGTGAATGAAGCTTTGAGCAAGGAGATAGAAAATGGCAGCAAGATGAGCTAGAACTCGGGTTTGAGCTATGGGAGGATTTTTCTGGAGGAAGATGAAGTGAGTGGGTGCTGGAATAAGTGGAGGGGGTCCACATGGGGTCCACGAGGTAGGGGACGCGCCCTGGACCCTCGTGGCCAGATGGTTGGTCCCCCTTGTGTGTTCTCAGTGCCAGTAATTCTAAAATATTCTACAAAAATTCATATATCATTTTCAGGACATTTGGTGAACTTTTATTTTCGGGGTATTTTTATTGCAAGGATAATTCAGAAAACAGATAGAAAATACTATTTTGCTTTATTTAATCTAAATAATAGAAAGTAAAAGGAGGGTACAAAGGGTTGTGCTTTCTAACTTCATCCATCTCATGCTCATCAAAAAGGAATCCACTAACAAGGTTGATCAAGTCTTGTTAACAAACTCTTTTCGAATAACATGAAACCAGAGAATTTTCGAATCACACTAAGTTACCTCCACGGGTATATACATGTCCCCAACAATAAGAATATCATATTTCTTCTTTACAGTAGGAAGAGGGAATTCAAAAACTCCAATAGTTATCGTTGAAATTTTTCCAATAGAATTGATATTGTATACTTGAGGTTGTTTCCTCGAAAAGTGTATCGTATGCTCATTACCATTAACATGAAAAGTGGCGTTGCCTTTGTTGCAATCAATAACAGCCCTGCAGTATTCAAAAAGGGTCTACCAAGGATAATAGACATACTATCGTCCTCAGGAATATCAAGAATAACAAATCCGTTAAAATAGTAATGTTTGCAACCACAATAGGCACATCCTCACAAATACCGACATGTATAGCAGTTGATTTATCGGCCATTTGCAAAGATATTTCAGTAGGAGTCAACTTATTCAAAACATGTCTATGATATAAAGAGAGAGGCATAACACTAACACCGTCTCCAAGATCACATAAAGCAGTTTTAACATAGTTTCTTTTAATGGAGCATGGTATAGTTGGTACTCCTGGATCTCCTAATTTCTTTGGTATTCCACCTTTAAATGTATAATTGGCAAGCATGGTGGAAATTTCAGCTTCCGGTATCTTTCTTTTATTTGTAACAATATCTTTCATATACTTAGCATAAGGATTCATTTTAAGCATAGCAGTCAAACGCATATGCAAAAAGATAGGTCTAATCATTTCAGCAAAGCGCTCAAAATCCTCAGTATCCTTTTTCTTGGATGGTTTAGAAGGAAAAGGCATGGGTTTCTGAACCCATGGTCTCTTTCTTTACCGTGCTTCCTAGCAACGAAGCCTCTCTTATCATAACGTTGATTCTTTGATTGTGGGTTATCAAGATCAACATTAGGTTCAATCTCTACATCATTGTTATTGCTAGGTTGAGCATCAACATGAACATCATCATTAACATTATCACTAGGTTCATGTTCATTACCAGATTGTGTTTCAGCATCACAAATAGAAATATCATTGGGGTTCTCAGGTGTGTCAACAACAGGTTCACTAGAAGCACGCAAAGTCCTATCATTTTTCTTTTTCTTCTTTTTAGAAGGACTAGGTGCATCAACATTAGTTCTCTGAGAATCTTGCTCAACTCTCTTAGGGTGGCCCTCAGGATACAGAGGTTCATGAGTCATTTTACCCCCTCTAGTCACAACTCTAACAGCAATTGTTTTTCTTATTATTTAATTCATTGATAAAATCATCTTGTGCTTTAAGAACTTGTTCTACTTGAGTGGTAACCATAGAAGCATGTTTACTAACAAGTTTAAGGTCTCCTTTAACTCTAGACATATAATCGCTCAAGTGTTCAATCATATAAGCATTACGTCTCAATTGTCTACCAACATAAGCATTGAAGTTTTCTTGTTTAACAATAAAATTTTCAAACTCATCCAAGCATTGGCTAGCAAACTTAGTAAATGGGATTTCACCCTTATCAAATCTATAGAGAGGATTTACCTTTACTACATGTGTCGGGTTATTAAGACCATGTATTTCTTCAATAGGTGGTAAATTCTTAGCATCTTCAACTTAAATACCTTTTTCTTTCATAGATTTCTTTGCCTCTTGCATATCTTCAGGACTGTGAAATATAATACCCCTTTTCTACGGAATTGGTTTGGGAGTTGGTTCAGGAAGTGTCCAATCATTAGCATTACTCAACATATTATTCAATAGCAATTCAGCTCGTTCAACAGTTCTTTCCCTGGAAATACAACCAGCATAACTATCCAGGTGGTCTCTGGAAGCATCGGTTAGTCCGTTATAAAAGATATCAAGTATTTCATTTTTCTTGAGAGGATGATCAGGCAAAGCATTAAGTAATCAAAGAAGCCTCCCCCAAGCTTGTGGGAGACTCTCTTCTTAAATTTGCACAAAATTATATATTTCCCTTAAGGCAGCTTGTTTCTTATGAGCTGGGAAATATTTAGCAGAGAAGTAATAAATCATATCCTGGGGACTACGCACACAACCAGGAGCAAGAGAATTATACCATATTTTAGCATCACCCTTTAATAAGAATGGAAATAATTTAAGGATATAATAGTAACAAATTTTTTCCTCATTAGTGAATAGGGTGGCTATATCATTCAATTTAGTAAGATGTGCCACAACAGTTTCAGATTCATAGCCATAAAAAGGATCAGATTCAACCAAAGTAATTAACTCAGGATCGATAGAGCAATCATAATCCTTATCAGAAATACAGATAGGTGAAGTAGCAAAAGCAGGGTCATATTTCATTCTAGCATTCAAAGTTTTTTCTTTCATCTTAGCTAACAGTTTCTTAAGATCATATCTATCTTTGCAAGCTAAAAGATCTCTAGCAGTTTCTTCATCCATAACATAAACCTCAGGCACATCAGGCAATTCATATCTAGGGGGAGAAACTTCATCATCACTTTCATCAATATTATCAGTTTCAATAATTTCATTCTCTCTAACCCTAGAAAGTTGTTCATCAAGAAATTCACCTAATGGCATAGTATTATCAAGCATAGAAGTAGTTTCATCATAAGCATAATGTATAGCAGAAGTGACATCATCAATAACATGCGACATATCAGAATCAATAGCAGGTGTCGCAAGTTTACTCAAAATAGAAGGTGAATCTAGTGCAGAGCTAGATGGCAGTTCCTTACCTCCCCTCGTAGTTGAGGGAAAATATTGGTTCTTTCATCTTTCAAGTTCCTCATAGTGATCAACAGATATAAATCCCAAGTGACCCAAAGAATAGAGCTATGCTCCTCGGCAACGGTGCCAGAAAATAGTCTTGATAACCCACAAGGATAGGGGATCACAACAGTTTTTGAGGGTAGAGTATTCAACCCAAATTTATTGATTCGACACAAGGGGAGCCAAATAATATTCTCAAGTATTAACAGTTGAGTTGTCAATTCAACCGCACCTAAAAGACTTAATATCTGCAGCAAAGTATTTAGTAGTAAAGTAATATGGAAGTAGCGGTAACGGTGGCAAAAGTAAGTAGTAGTTTTTGTAGTGATTGTAACAGTGGCAACCGAAAAGTAACTAAGAAAAGATCAATATGCGAAAAGCTCGTAGGCAATGGATCAGTGATGGATAATTATGTCGGCATTCTAGGAACTGGGGTCCCCAGACTTGCCTGCCTGTGGCCCGCGGTGTGGATCCATCAGCAGCCCTGTACGACCCATCTTCACCAGCAAACACTCAAGACCCTCGCGACGGGCCAAGCCTCGTGAGGCAGACGACGCAAGACCTCCTCAGGGATGGCCTCGCCAGGCAGGCTCGCGAGGGGCGGAGAGATCAAGGCAAGGGACACCTCACGAGATTTGTGACGCAAGCCATGATGACTAGAGCCAGGCGGGCGCCAGCGCGCAGTGTCCTCTTTTCCTCTTTGGTGCTAAAGAGGCAAGCGCAGGTGAGGAGTCCCGAGGCATCAGGCAAAGGTTTCCATATTGGTGCAACAAGACCAAGACCAGAAGGACGACAGAACGAGGTCACCGTAGAGCCTAGGACGACGTCACCACCAGAGCATTTGGCAGGCGAAGACTCCTTTTGTCAGGATAGCTTGTACTAGTTGTCCCCCTTCAAATTGGCCGTTGTGGGATCCCTTCCCACCCGATATTTGGGAAGAGGACCCGGTCCTCTATATATAGGAATAGCCACCACCGTAGGGAGGCATTCTGATTCTGATGCTGATCGGATCTTGGTCCGGATTCATCCCATCAAAGCCACCACACTCACCAAGCACAAGAACACCTCTCCTCAGGAGGCTATTCTTCCCTTGTAAATGTTCTTCCTCAGCCCGAGAGGCAATCCACCACACCACACTGGAGTAGGGTATTACACCACATCGGTGGCCCAAACCAGTATAAACGCCTGTGTCTCTTGTTCTTTGGGTTCGTCAAGCTAGGCCATGAGATCATGATGTGTGCGAGCTAGAGAGGGGGAGATCTTTGTGCGCACCCCAGTGTTCGAACCTCAAGGGTTTTGCCGGAACCTGAAATCCGACATTTGGGGCGCCAGGTAGGGGTCGCTTAAGCCTTCCCCTTCATCAATCCGTGCTTCGCCACTCCACCAAGCTCATGGCCGACGCTCACCGGGCCTGCGCTGAGCGCCGGGCCGCTCTTGCCACCCGCATCCCTCAGACAACCCCTGTCGGTGGACCTCCCCGTCGTTCTCCATCACCCGCTGCCAATGCCGCCACCGACCTGGCGGCAAACGAGCAGCAAGCTTCCTCACTACACCCCTCCGTGCGGCGAGATGGCCGCACCGCCACCCCGTCGCTGACTCCTGCCAGCTCATCGTCTCACGCTCGCCATGCACCCACACACATGCAGGCCGCGCTACTCCTGGCACGCGAACTCCTATGCTACCGCATCGCTGAGCTCATTAGCATCACGAGGGGATCTCCCACGCCATCCCTCTCGTTGCCTCGTCCGCCCCCGGCTGCGGGCGATGTGGCTCACGGAGCGCCTCCGCCACTCCGCACCAAGATGGCGCCCTCGCGCCGAGACGTGCGGCTCATGGAGTGCCTCCGCCTCCTCCACGTCAAGACGGCGTCCTCGCTCCAAGATGTGCGGTCCCGCGGCATGATCCACCGCGCCATGTGCCCGCGCACGAAGAAATAAGTTTCCAAGAGATCCCTCGTCCGCAAGAAAACATTCCACCGCTCCCAGCACTGCCATGTCAGGATCGCTTGCCGCGGCAGGGCCATGCGCCACTTGTCGTGGCAGCGCAGGGACACCAAGATCAAGCTCCGCCTCCACGACGGGTCCTGGTGGCCACGGCAGGCTGCCGCGCCTTCACTCCTGAGCTACGTAGCATCGTCTGGCTGGGCAAGTTCAAGCCGGATCTGCCTCCTCGCTACGACGGCACCCCGACCCTACGGAGTTCTTGCAGCTCTACAAGCTGAGCATCGAGGCTGCCGATGGTGATGAAAAGGTCATGGCGAACTGGTTTCCCATGGCTCTCAAGGACGGCGCCCTCTCATGGCTCCTAAACCTGCCCCCGGCTCAATCTCCTCCTGGGATCAGATGTGCGGCGGCTTCATCGCCAACTTCCAGGGCACTCGCGACCGCCCCCCGGCCGCGGGTGACCTGCGCTGCATCAAGCAACAGTCGGGAGAGACCCTCTAGAAGTACATCCAGTGCTTCAACAGTGTGCGCCTCAAGATCCCGAAGGTGACGGACGAGGCCATCATCTCAGCGTTCTCCGATGGCGTCCGCGACATCAAGATGAAGGAGGAGCTCGCCATCCATGAGGAGTTGTGCACGACTTTGGAGCTGTTCAACATAGCAACCAAGTGTGCAAGAGCTGAGGAGGGGCGTCTCTCCCTCCTCGAGCTCCCTTCTGTGGATCCAGAGGAGAAGAAGGCCAAGGTCAAGGACGTGAAGCGCAAAGGGGTGGCCGTACTCGCGGTAGAGCCAGATACCAAGCGCGGCCGAGACCTCCCCGAGTCGTCCAAGGGCAGCCGTACGTTCTGCGCCTTCCACAACATGCGCATCCCCAACACCAACAATTGTCAAGAGCTCAGGGCCATTCAAGATGGACGCTTCGGTCGACGCCCCGAGCGCAACGACCGGGGCTACGGCCGAGGAGGTGGACAAGGTGGAGGATGTTGGGACGACCGCAGCCCTCGCCAGGGCTGGCAGGACCATCCTCGCGAGGACTGCTGGCAGGACCAGCCTCGTGAGGGTGCCTGTAGGGACCAGCCTCACGAGGATCGTCCTCAGGGCAACACTGATCTCCCTCCGCTGCCGCCGCCACCAAGGAGGAACGACGACCATCAGCAGGACGAAGGGGCTAGGGGCTTCCAGGAGCCGCGTGCCATCGCCTGCATCTTGGGTGGCACTCAGGCCCCAGCTTCCCAGTGTATCTTCAAGCAGTTCTCTCGCGAGGTGAATGCAGCCCTCCCCAAGCTCGAGGCTATGCGCCCGCTCATATGGTCCAAGTACACCATCACCTTTAGCTCGGCGGACCAGCTCAAATGCGCGGCAACCGTCGGTGTCCTCCCGATGCTCTGTTCGCCCGTCATCAGCAATGTCCAAGTCACCAAGACCCTCATCGACGGCGGCGCAGGGCTCAGTGTCCTGTCCGTCGAGACGTTCGACAGCCTTCAAGTGCCATATGATCAGCTCCAGCCCACCAAGCCTTTCTCAAGAGTGACCGACGGCTCCACCACCCCAATAGGGAAGGTTCGTCTCCCTATCACCTTCGGCACACGCGACAACTACCGCACCGAGCTCATCGACTTCGACGTCGCCCACATCCGCCTGCCATACAATGCCATCCTCGGGTACCCAGCGCTAGCCAAATTCATGGCAGTCACCCACCATGGCTACAACATCCTCAAGATGCCGGGAAGCGGCGGGATCATCATAGTCCCCTGCGAAGAAAGAGATGCGGTGTGCTCCCTCGAGCGCGCCTTCCAAGCTCCAGCAGTCGAAGACCCTGGCAGCGCATATATGCAGTACCCTCCTGAGGCCAACCCCAAGAAGAAGAAGTAGCAGCTCCGCACTGGGCCTCAGGGGAGCGGCGCCACCTCGGGATCAGTGCCCGCGCCTGGCGCTCCTCCCTCCCTCGCATAAGGAGGCGCGCCCGGCGCCCTCCTCAAGCAGGGCTTGGGGGCTCTCTTCTGGAGGCCCTTAGACCTGGCCAACATCACGAGGGAGGCGCTCGGGCACCACGTGGAGGCGTGCTTCGCGGCACATTTCCCTCAGGAGGACACCAGGCGACGAGCACCTGACCCTCATGAGTTCATCACCAAGACCACACAGGAGCTTCAGGAAGCAAGAGCAATATGCGGTGACCACCGCCCACTTGGCGCTGCTCCCCATCCAGGCGAGGGTGGTGATCTGCGCGTCTGCATCGACATCCTAGGGCTCAACAGGGCCGCATGCGCTTCTGGCCTTCGTGTGCTGACGATGTGAGGGTCCACCTCACAGCTACGTTCGCATGCCGTTCAGCCTGCCAAGCGTGGCAGTCGCCTTCCAGTGCAACCTGCGGAGCATCCTGGCAGGTCAAGAGGCCAGGCATCACACAGTCCTGGCAGAGATGGAGACGGTCCTCAGGAGGCCACCTGAGCCTCCAGAGCCTCCTGAGGCTCTGGGTCTCGACGGCTCGTGAGGAGCGACTTCTTCACCATGTGTCTTCAGCTACCCCAACACTCCTTCAACAACCAAACCAGGTGACATTTTCCAAGTTTATTTAGCTGGGAGCGCCCCCTGGGTTGCATCATTCCCAGGCCGTGTGGGCCTGCCCCTGCGGCATGTATCCGCTTGCATCTTTAGTTCACCCTGCTGGGGGCGCCCCTCGGGCTACATCATCCCAGGCCGCTCGGGTCCGGCCCAGTGGCATGTATTGTTCTTGCATTTACCTAAGCTAGTTCGCTTGTCATGCATAATCTATCTATGGTTATCACATGCTTGATTGTCACCCACCATGGGAGCCGCGCGCCGATCATCTTTCTTCAGGATCCTTCACATAAGAAGGCTAGGAACGGCATCTGTGCTCGGGCCCATCCCTGCAGCATTGATAAATCCAACGGCTGAGCTCTGTCTGGCGGGTCGGCCCCGTTCACGTCACCTCCTGGGGTCGTTGGTGTTCGGCCTTCTCGTGCGGTAACCTCAGGAAATTTGTTCGGCGCAGGTTGTCTAACCATCTCGCAGGAACGCCACAGCCATCAAGAACTAAGACCAGGCGCAACCCTCCTTGAGGTAGGGCCTCGTGAGTCCCATGCTGGCTCACGAGTGCCCAGACACACCTCGTCTGGCCCTACCGTGCAAGCCACATGTCAGGGCGGGGCTGTACATGCCCCCGGGGCTCTCCGCACTAGGGAGTCCCCTCCCATGTGCCAGTGGAAGCACCATGCTCCGCGCTGGTAGTCGACACTGCCGAGGAGCGGCTATGCCCATGCAAGTGCAGAAGCGCCATGCTCCGCGCTGGTGATAAACAACTGAGGGCGGCCACACGACCGTATCAACCTCAGGGAGCCTCCAAGCTCAGTGTCTGTCCCCATCGCAGCACCTCCCCTCAGGAGAGTCGCGCGAGGGGGCTGGGCACGGGGGCTACGCTTGGGTCACGCCCAAGCGTACGCCATCCTGCCAGGTCCCTCAGACCTGGTCGTCGCGTGCCCTCCCAAGCGGAGCCAAGGTACGAAGGTCGTTTGAACGTCAAGGGGGACTCCTGAGCATCGCGACTCAGGAGCCTAACTGATCATGTAGCCCCTCACTCGTTGGTCCGTCCTGGTGATCTGGACGACCCAATGGTGGCTGAGGTATGCGCGCGGTCGGGCCCTGCCGACGTAGAACACTAGGCCTACTCCCAGATCTCCTTTCTATAGGTTGTTTGTGCGTCAAGGGGGACTCCTAGGCATCGTGACTCAGGAGCCTAACTGCTCACGTAGCCCCTCAATCATTGGTCCGTCCTGATGATCCGGACGGCCCAACAGCGGCTGAGGTATGCGCGGGATCGGGCCCTGCCGACGTAGAATGTAAAGCAAATGGAAAGGAATTGTGGAATTTCAAAGCAAATATTACAAGACATATCGTTATCCTCAAACCAAACGCGAGTTTAACGCCTCCACGAGGCATGGTGCATATTGCAGAAACTAAAACAGAAAAGAAGCCGCCAGCAAGTTGTCCCATCATCCCTAGACACCGCTGTCGCCCACGAAGGATGCTTCTTCTTCAACGGTGTCGCCTTCACCTGTACCACCAGCCGGAGTTGCAAGATCAGTAGCACCCCCGGCCGGGGACGTGGGAGCAAAGGCGCGGAACCTCTTCAGCAGGGCCTCCACCTGACCTTCACAGCTGCAGCAGCGGCCTCGCAGTGCTCATCTTTCACAGGCTCCAGCAGCTCGTCAAGGCGGGCGGCAAGATCGCGGAGATGGAGGTGGCTGAAGACCTGCGTCGGCGCAGCTGAGGAAAGAACGCGGGCTTCTTCCTCCACCATGGGGTCGATGCCGCTCACAACGTCCTCCAGCGCATCGACCAGATAAGAAAGCAGTTGGATGGGGCCCTCGTCGGCGATGGCCAGCGGCTCCTGCAAGCCCTTCTCGTAGAGTGACTGCAGCGTCGTCTGAGACCTCTCCTCAAGGAGCTTGAAGGCTGCGCGGTCCTCAGCCAGGACCTTTGCCTTGGCGTCAAGCTCGGCCTTCTTCGCCTTCAGCTTCTGCACCAGCTCCCCCAGCTGGCTGTGCTCCATGGCCTGTGCCTTCGCCAATTGTTCCAGTTCGGCATCGCGATCCTAGACGGCGTCCTCTCGGGCCTTCATCTTCTCCTCCTCCGCCTTGCGGCCTCGGGCTTCTTTCGCGCATTCCCTCCGCATGGTCTCCAGCTCGACCTCCAGTGACTGCAGCAGTCATGGGCGGCCCCGGCATCCTTTAGTGCCACCTCACGGGCGGCCGCAACTTGGGCGACAACCTCCCTATCCTTCTCGGAGTCGGCAGCAGCCCGGCTCAGCATCGCCCGGACGGACACATCGGAGTGAAGCCAGCCAGAGACCAGCTCCAGGCGCCCAGCCACCAGGCGACGGTCGGTGCCTTGAAGATCTCCTCGCAGCAGGGCAATCATAGAAAGAGCGCGCTCCAGGACGTCAGGAGAGGCGAAAGAACCCGGAGATAGCAATGCGGCAGGAGGAGGAGGAGGAGGCGTCGTCGTCACCATGGCCTAGGAGGACAGAGGCTCCTGAGCCTCGGGAGCCCAACGCCCGAATCGGACGTTGGCACCTCCGGAGCCAGCGGGGCCATGGGGGCTGAATCCTCCCAAGGATTCTCCACCTAGCCTCGCGAGGATGATCGGGCTGGAGAAGCGCGAGTGCCATCGTTGCCCTTATCCATGGAGAGGGGTGCGGCCGCAGGAGGCGATCTGGGCTTGAGCTGTACCACCTCGTCCCCCTTCCTCTTCTTTGCCGCAGGCGTCGGCCTAGTTGCACAATGGAGAAGAGTCAAGGACGAGCAGCAGAAGCAAGAACAAGGCAGGACAAGAACACTTACTGGTCCACCGCGGCGTAGTCCCTCCACTTCATAAGCTTGAAGACGGAGAGCTTCATGGCCCGAGGCGCAGGGGCGCGGGCTCCAGGAGCAGAAGCAGGGGCAGAAGATGGACCGGAAGCAGCTCCAGGCGGTGTCGAGGCAGGAGCGTCGTCCCGGGAGATCAGTGCCGACCTGCCCTTCGTCGGAACCACGGGCGGCTCCTCCCTCTCTGGGAGGACGTCGGCCTCGTCATCATCAGCAGGCAAGGTGCGGAGGATGCCGGCCTTGCGCAAGGGGGAGGTCTCCCCCATCCCCTCGGGGGTCGCCTCCGAGTCGCCCTCCTTTTCCTCCGGCTCTTCCCCATCCCTGAGGGAATCGCCAGAAGACACGTCCACCGTCGCCGTCGCTACCGGGGCTCCATGGGGCGCCGGCGGCACGAGGCCACGCCCAGCAAAGGTGGGCATGGCGGCTGCGACCAGCGTCCTGTCCTTCCGAAGGAACAAGGGAGCGTGGACACTCAGCGGATACTCTTGGTCGTCCCCGACCAAGAGGCGGAGAGCCACGACCAGCTCCCTTTCGGATAAGGCCTCCGAGCTCAGGCGAAGCTTGTCCTCTCTGTCCCCGAGCGTCCACAAGGAGCTGCTACCTCTTGAGCACTGCGTTGGTTTTCCCTTGAAGAGGAAAGGGTGATGCAGCAAAGTACCGTAAGTATTTCCCTCAGTTTTTGAGAACCTAGGTATCAATCAAGTAGGAGACTACACACAGTCCCTCGTACCTACACAAACAAATAAGAACCTCGCAACCAACGCGATAAAGGGGTTGTCAATCCCTTCATGGTCACTTACGAGAGTGAGATCTGATAGAGATAATAATAATAAGATAAATATTTTTGGTATTTTTATGATATAGATTGGAAGTAAAGATTGCAAAATAAAATAGATTGGAAACTTATATGATAAAAGATAGACCCGGGGCCCATAGGTTTCACTAGTGGCTTCTCTCAAGATAGCATAAGTATTACGGTGGGTGAACAAATTACTGTCGAGCAATTGATAGAAAAGTGAATAATTATGAGAATATCTAGGCATGATCATGTATATAGGCATCACGTCCGCGACAAGTAGACCGAAACGATTCTGCATCTACTACTATTACTCCACACATCGACCGCTATCCAGCATGCATCTAGAGTATTAAGTTCATAAGAACAGAGTAATGCATTAGGCAAGAAAAGACATGATGTAGAGGGATAAACTCAAGCAATATGATATAAACCCCATCTTTTTATCCTTGATGGCAACAATACAATATGTGCCTTGCTGCCCCTGCTGTCACTGGGCACCGCAAGATTGAACCCAAAGCTAAGCACTTCTCCCATTGCAAGAAAGATCAATCTAGTAGGCCAAACCAAACTGATAATTTGAAGAGACTGGCAAAGATAACCAATCATACATAAAAGATTTCAGAGAAGAATCAAATATTGTTCATAGATAAACTTGATCATAAACCCACAATTCATCGGATCTCAACAAACACACCGCAAAAAGAGTTACATCAAATAGACCTCCAAGAAGATCGAGGAGAACATTGTATTGAGATCCAAAGAGAGAGAAGAAGCCATCTAGCTAATAACTATGGACACGAAGGTCTGAGGTAAACTACTCACACATCATTGGAGAGGCTATGGTGATGATGTAGAAGCCCTCCATGATCGATGCCCCCTCCGGCGGAGCTCCAGAAAAGGCCCCAAGATGGGATCTCTTGGGTACAGAAGGTTGCTGCGGTGGAAATAGGGTTTCGTGGTGCTCTTGGATGTTTTCGGGGTATATGAATATATATAGGAGGAAGAAGTAGGTCGGTGGAGCCACGAGGGGCCCACGAGGGGGGAGGGCGCGCCCAGGGGGTAGGTGCGCCTCCTGCCTCGTGGCCTCCTCGTTGGTTGCTTGGCGTCCACTGCAAGTCCCCTAGATCATGTTTGTTCCAAAAGTAACTCTCCCAAAGATTTTTATTCCGTTTGGATTCCGTTTGATATTCCTTTTCTGCGAAACACTGAAATAGGAAAAAACAGCAATTTGCACTGGGCCTTGAGTTAGTAGGTTAGTCCCAAAAATAACATATAAGTGTATAAATAAGCCCATTAACATCCAAAACAGATAATATAATAGCATGGAACAATCAAAAATTATAGATACATTGGAGACGTATCAAGCATCCCCAAGCTTAATTCATGCTCGTCCTTGAGTAGGTAAATGATAAAAACAGAATTTTTGATGTGGAATGCTACCTAGCATAATTCGTAATTTTCTTTATTGTGGCATGAATGTTCAGATCCGAGAGATTCAAGACAAAAGTTTAATATTGACATAAAAATAATAATACTTCAAGCATACTAACTAAGCAATCATGTCTTCTCAAAATAACATGGCAAAAGAAAGTTCATCCCTACAAAATCATATAATTTGGTCATGCTTCATTTTCGCCACACAAGAATGCTCTCATCTTGCACAACCCCGATGACAAGCCAAGCAATTGTTTCATACTTTAGTAATCTCAAACTTTTTTCAACTTTCACGCAATACATGAGCGTGAGCCATGGATATAGCACTATGGGTGGAATAGAATAATGATAGGGGGTCATGTGGAGAAGAAAAAAAGGAGAAAGTCTCACATCGACAAGGCTAATCAACGGGCTAGGGAGATGCCCATCAATTGATGTCAATGCAAGGAGTAGGGATTGCCATGCAATGGATGCACTAGAGCTATAAATGTATGAAAGCTCAACAAAAGAAACTAAGTGGCTGTGCATCCAACTTGCTTGCTCACGAAGACCTAGGGCATTTGAGGAAGCCCATTGTTGGAATATACAAGCTAAGTTCTATAATGAAAAATCCCCACTACTATATGAAAGTGAAAAAACAAGAGACTCTCTATCATAAAGACCATGGTGCTACTTTGAAGCACAAGTGTGAAAAAAAGGATAGTAACATTGCCCCTTTTTTGGGGCCTTTCTTTTTTTATTTGGCCTTTCTCTTTTATTATTTGGGACAATGCTCTACTTATGATGATCATCACACTTCTAGCTATTTACAACTCAATGATTACAACTCGATACAAAATATGACTCTATATGAATGCCTCCAGCGGTGTGCCGGGAAGGGCAATGAATCAAGCGTGACATGTATGATAAATTATGCATGGTGGCTTTGCCACAAATACGATGTCAACTACATGATCATGCAAAGCAATATGACAATGATGAAGCGTGTCATAACTGAAACGATGGAAAGTTGCATGGCAATATATCTCGGAATGGCTATGGAAATGCCATAATAAGTAGGTATGGTGGCTATTTTGAGGAAGATATAAGGAGGTTTATGTGTGATAGAGCGTATCATATCACGGGGTTTGGATGCACCGGCAAAGTTTGCACCAACTCTAAAGGTGAGAAAGGGCAATGCACGGTACCGAAGAGGCTAGCAATGATGGAAGGGTGAGAGTGCGTATAATCCATGGACTCAACATTAGTCATAAAGAATTGACAAAGTTATTGCAAAAATCTACAAGTCATCAAAAACCAAGAACTATGTGCATGCTCCTAGGGGGTAGATTGGTAGGAAAAGACCATCGCTCGTCCTCGACCGCCACTCATAAGGAAGACAATCTAAGAACACCTCATGTTTCAAATTTGTTACACAATGGTTACCATAGATGCATGCTACGGGACTTGCAAACTTCGACACAAGTATTTCTCAAATTCATAGTTACTCAACTAGCACACTCTAATATCACCACATTTATATCTCAAAACAATTATCAAGTATCAAACTTCTCATAGTATTCAATGCACTTTCAATGATAGTTTTTATTATACCCATCTTGGATGCCTATCATATTAGGACTAGTTTCATAACCAAAGCAAATTACCATGCTTTTCTAAAGGACTCTCAAAATTATTTAAGTGAAGCATGAGATATTAATAATTTCTATAAAATAAAACCACCACCGTGCTCTAAAAGATATAAGTGAAGCACTAGAGCGAAATTATCTAGCTCAAAAGATATAAGTGAAGCACATAGAGTATTCTAATAAATTTCAATTCATGTGTGTCTCTCCCAAAAGGTGTGTACATCAAGGATGATTGTGGTAAACAAAAAAGCAAAGACTCAAATCATACAAGACGCTCCAAGCAAAACACATATCATGTGGTGAATAAAAATATAGCCTCAAGTAAAGTTACAGATAGAAGAAGACGAAAGAGGGGATGCCTTCCCGGGCATCCCCAAGCTTAGGCTTTTGTTTTTCCTTGAATTTTACCTTGGGGTGCCATGGGTATCCCCAATCTTAGGCTCTTGCCACTCCTTGTTCCATAATCCATCAAATCTTTACCCAAAACTTGAAAACTTCACAACACAAAACTTAAACAGAAAATCTCATGAGCTCCGTTAGTATAAGAAAACAAACCACCACTTAAGGTACTGTAATGAACTCATTCTTTATTTATTTTAGTGTTAAACATACTGTATTCCAACTTCTCTATGGTTCATAACCTCCGATACTAGCCATAGATTCATCAAAATAAGCAAACAACACGCGAAAAACAGAATTTGTCAAAAACAGAACAGTCTGTAGTAATCTGTAGGTTTCTAATACTTCTGTAACCCAAAAAATTCTAACATAAATTTATGGACGTGAGGAATTTATCTATTAATCATCTGCAAAAAGAATCAACTTAATCGCACTCTCCAGTAAAAAATGGAACCAAATTTCGTGAGCGCTAAAGTTTCTGTTTTTTACAGCAAGATCGCAAAGGCTTTCCCCAAGTCTTCCCAAAGGTTCTACTTGGCACAAACACTAATTAAAAGCATAAAAGCACATATAAAAACAGGCTAGATGAATTATTTATTACTAAACAGAACCAAAAATCAAGGAACAAAAATAAAATTGGGTTGTCTCCCAACAAGCGCTATGTTTAACGCCCCTAGCTAGGCATAAAGGCAAGAATAGATCTAGGTATTATCATCTTTGGTATGCAATCCATAAGTGGCTCTCATAATAGATTCATAAGTTAATTTAATTTTCTTTCTGGGAAAGTGCTCCATGCCTTTCCTTAACGGAAATTGGAATCTAATATCCCCTTCCTTCATATCAATAATTGCACCAATCGTTCTAAGGAAAGGTCTACCAAGAATAATAGGACATGTAGGATTGCAATCAATATCAAGAACAATGAAATCTACGGGCACATAATTCCTATTTGCAACAATAAGAACATCATTAATCCTTCCCATAGTTTTCTTAATAGTGGAATCCGCAAGGTGCAAATTTAAAGAACAAGCATCAAATTCACGGAAACCTAACACATCACACAAAGTTTTTGGAATCGTGGAAACTCTAGCACCCAAATCACATAAAGCATAGCATTCATGATCTTTAATTTTAATTTTAATAGTGGGTTCCCACTCATCATAAAGTTTTCTAGGGATAGAAACTTCCAATTCAAGTTTTTCTTCATAAGATTTCATTAAAGCATCAACGATATGTTTAGTAAAAGCTTTATTTTGATGATAAGCATGCGGAGAATTTAACACGGATTGCAACAAGGAAATAAAATCTACTAAAGAACAATTATGATAACGAAATTCCTTGAAATACAAAATAGTGGGTTCATTGCTATGTAACATTTTGACCTCTCCAATCCCACTTTTATCAATTTTTGCATCAAGATCTAAAAACTCTGAATCACTGGGACGCCTTTTAACTAAAGTTGACTCATCTCCAGTCCCATCATTATCAAGATTCATATTGCAAAACAAAGATTTAATAGGAGACACATCAATCACTTTTAGATCTTCATCCTAATTATCATCAAAACTAGAAGAACACACTTTCACAAAGCAATCTTTTTTAGCACGCATCCTAGCGGTTCTTTCTTTGCACTCATCAATGGAGATTCTCATAGCTTTGAGAGACTCATTGATATCATGCTTAGGTGGAATAGATCTAAGTTTCAGAGAATCAACATCAAGAGAAATTCTATCCACGTTCCTAGCCAACTCATCAATCTTAGACAATTTTTCTTCAATCAAAGCATTGAAACTCTTTTGCTAACTAATAATTTCTTTAATATTAGATTCAAAATCAGAGGGCAACTTATTATAATTTCCATAAGAATTGTTGTTGGAATTACCATAATTATTAGAGGAATTACTAGGAAGCGGCCTAGGATTAAAATTACCTCTACACGCGTTATTACCAAAATTGTTCCTACCAACAAAATTCACATCCATAGATTCATTATTATTCTCAATAAAAGTAGACAAAGGCATATCATTAGGATCAAAAGAAACACTCTTATTAGCAAACAATTTCATAAGTTCATCCATCTTTCCACTCAAAACATTGATTTCTTCTATAGCATGCACCCTTTTACTAGTAGATCTTTTAGTGTGCCATTGAGAATAATTAACCATAATATTATCTAGGAGTTTAGTAGCTTCTCCTAAGGTGATTTCCATAAAAGTTCCTCCCGCGGCCGAATCTAAAAGATTTTTAGAAGCAAAATTCAATCCGGCATAATTTTTTTTGTATAATCATCCAAAGATTCAAACCATGAGTAGGGAAATTACGTATCATTAATTTCATCCTATCCCAAGCTTATGCAACATGTTCATGATCAAGTTGCTTAAAATTCATAATATCGTTTCTAAGAGAGATGATCTTAGCGAGAGGAAAATACATAGAGGTAAAAGCATCTTTGCACTTATTCCATGAATCGATACTATTTTTAGGCAAAGACGAAACCCAAGTTTTAGCACGATCTCTATGTGAAAACGGAAATAGCTTCAATTTAACAATATCATTATCCACATCTTTCTTGTTTTGCATATCACACAAATCAACAAAGTTGTTTAGATGGGTAGCGGCATCTTCACTAGGAAGGCTGGAAAATGGATCTTTCATAACAAGATTCAGCAAAGCAACATTAATTTCACAAGATTCAGCATCGTTAAGAGGAGCAATCGAAGTGCTAATAAAATCATTATTGTTGCTATTAGAAAAGTCACACAATTTAGTATTATCTTGAGCCATCGTGACAAACAATCCAACACACAAGCACACAAGAGGCAAGCGAAAAGAGACGAACGGAAAAGAGAAGGGGAACGGAAAAAGAGGGCGAATAAAATGTCAAGGGTGAAGTGGGGGAGAGGAAAATGAGAGGCAAATGGCGAATAATGTAATGCGAGGGATAAGAGTTTGTGATGGGTACTTGGTATGTCTTGACTTGTGGTAGATCTCCCCAGCAACGACGCCAAAAATCCGCACATTGCCAGGAGATCAAAGCTTGACTTGACTTGGTGTAAGCCTCCCCCGCAACGGCGCCGGAAATCCTTCTTGCTACCTCTTGAGCACTGTGTTGGTTTTCCCTTGAAGAGGAAAGGCTGATGCAGCAAAGTACCGTAAGTATTTCCCTCAGTTTTTGAGAACCAAGGTATCAATCCAGTAGGAGACTACACACAAGTCCCTCATACCTACACAAACAAATAAGAACCTCGCAACCAACGCGATAAAGGGGTTGTCAATCCCTTCTTGGTCACTTACGAGAGTGAGATCTGATAGAGATAATAATAATAAGATAAATATTTTTGGTATTTTTATGATATAGATTGGAAGTAAAGATTGCAAAATAAAATAGATTGGAAACTTATATGATAAAAGATAGACCCGGGGGCCATAGGTTTAACTAGTGGCTTCTCTCAAGATAGCATAAGTATTACGGTGGGTGAACAAATTACTGTCAAGCAATTGATAGAAAAGTGAATAATTATGAGAATATCTAGGCATGATCATGTATATAGGCATCACGTCCGCGACAAGTAGACTGAAACGATTCTGCATCTACTACTATTACTCCACACATCGACCGCTATCCAGCATGCATCTAGAGTATTAAGTTCATAAGAACAGAGTAATGCATTAGGCAAGATGACATGATGTATAGGGATAAACTCAAGCAATATGATATAAACCCCATCTTTTTATCCTCGATAGCAACAATACAATACATGCCTTGCTGCCCCTGCTGTCACTGGGAAAGGACACCGCAAGATTGAACCCAAAGCTAAGCACTTCTCCCATTGCAAGAAAGATCAATCTAGTAGGCCAAACCAAACTGATAATTCAAATAGACTTGCAAAGATAACCAATCATACATAAAAGATTTCAGAGTCAAATATTGTTCATAGATAAACTTGATCATAAACCCACAATTCATTGGATCTCGACAAACACACCGCAAAAAGAGTTACATCAAATAGATCTCCAAGAAGATCGAGGAGAACATTGTATTGAGATCCAAAGAGAGAGAAGAAGTCATCTAGCTAATAACTATGGACCTGAAGGTCTGAGGGAAACTACTCACACATCATCGGAGAGGCTATGGTGTTGATGTAGAAGCCATGAAGCTATGTACCTAGGGTAGGGTCATGGACCTATCCAAACTGACCTACCCAGGGACATCTCTAGAAGAAATCATCTTTCAATCGACTTGAAGGTGTCTCACTCGACAGACTTGAAGATACTCGACCAAGAAGCAATCACTCGACCAAGACCAAGCCACTCGACGGTCAGGTGACCTAAAGGCGCTCCGCATGCTAATGGTTGGTCATTAAGTAGCCTTTATGGTCATCATAGCACTTTATTAGGGGCGTTACCAGTAACGCCCCACCTTAATGTATTTAAAACCCTGCATAACTAAGGGCCGGAGGGGTCGGGCGAACTCTATATAAGCCACCCCCCTCCTCAGTGTAAAGGGTTCGCACGCCTGTAATTCACACACGCATAGTCCAGTCGACCGCCTCCGGGCTCCGAGACGTAGGGCTATTACTTCCTCCGAGAAGGGACTGAACTCGTAAATCTTGCGTTCCTACAACTCCTCTATAGCTAAGATCTTGCCTCTCCATACTTACCCCCCTACATCACTGTCAGACTTAGAACCACGACAGTTGGCGCCCACCATGGGGCAGGTGTTTTAGCGTTTTGTTGGAGGAGTTGCGATCTTTTCTGACCCGAATCATCATGGTTTTCGGCGGTGTTTTGGTGGAGGGCCGCGAGATCCGTCTCGGCGCGCTCACGTTCATCGCCGACGACTCCGCGTGGCTTCAGGAGGCTCCGCTCGACGTGGACGCACTCCTTGTCCACGGGGCAACGCACTTTAGCGCGTGCGTCCACGGCGTTCTCCTGCGGCAACCGTCGACCCCCTACCAGTCGGCTCCTGTGTTGTCCTCCCTCCTAGTTTCCCACCGGCGCAAGTGCGCTGGTCGGTCGAGACTCCAGCGGTGGGTGAGACACGCGGTGGCACGCCAGTCGGCCACCCCTCAAGTCGCGGCGATCAAGCCCGACGAATCCCTCTACGGCCTGTTCGACCTGTCGACCGGCTCCGCAGAGACCGCATCCGAGTGCGACAGCAGCGATCCGACGGCGGAGGTTCTGATGGTCGATGGACCTCCCAGTCCTCCCAGTTTTCCCCGCACCGACGGAGGCGCGGGTGGAGGCGACCCGTCGCGTCCTCATGAGGAATATCTTCCCGAGCCTCTCACGTCGCTGTAGAGAGAAGAACTTCGCCATCGGAACATGGATGCATTGCACACTCCTATCATTGGAGAAACCCCCGAGGCTCGTGCCTTGGAGGACGCGCGCCTGGCAAACTTGGCCGAGCGCACTCGACTGGAGAACCTCCAGCGAGCACTCGACGAGCGTGCGCGACAACGGGTTCCCGAATCTAGTCGACGTCAGCTCTTCCCGCCCCCGCAGATATATCGAACTCCGATTCAGAATTTAGCAGCTGCAGCCCGCATAGCAGAGTCGATTCAGCCTTCCCAGTCGGAGGCTGGCAGAGGCTTGCTGCAGATCAGAGCGTTGCTCCGGGCAGCAGGAGACCAGAATTCCGCTGTTTCTCAGTCGCGGAACAGGATTCACAGTAGATCCGTTGCCGAAGACACAGTCCAGTCGGCTCATAGCCCAAGATCGCCCCTGAGGCATGAGGGACGTGGGGACCGGCGTAATCAGCATGGTAACTGTGAGCAATATGATCACCGTTTCGATCGTGATGATCAATGTCGAGTGCCCACCCCTCCCCCGAGGAGCGGGTCGTATGCGCCTCGACAACAGGATGATAGGCGCCCTTGTAGTGTTGCGCGAAGGATTCTAGTCGACTCCAGGGAGCCAGGCTTCGATGCGAGATCCATTCTCGTTCAAGGTTTGATTGATAGGAACAGAGCTCACCGGGAAGGACACGACAGAGATGCTCCTACCAGCAGCAGAGCACATGTTTCGGGGCCAGAGTGCTTTAGTAGAGCCATCAGGGCCGCTGTGATTCCTCCCAACTTCAGGTTGGCGACTGGAGTCAGCAAGTTCACTGGCAAGTCCAAGCCCGATACTTGGCTTGAAGACTACCGAGTGGCCGTCCAGATTGGCGGCGACAATGATGAGGTGGCCATGAAGCACCTGCCTCTCATGTTGGAGGGCTCGGCCAGAGCGTGGCTGAACCAGTTAGCACCCAGCAGCATTTACACTTGGGAAGATCTCGCCTGAGTGTTTGTCACCACATTCGAAGGAACATGCAAACGACCGACAGGGTTGACGGAACTGCGGTCCTGCGTGCAGAAGCTGAATGAAACCTTGAGGGATTACATCCAGAGATGGATCACGTTGCACCACATGGTAGAGAATGTGCCTGACCACCAAGCAGTCTGTGCCTTCAAAGAAGGCGTCAAGTACAGAGAACTGAATCTGAAATTCGGTCGAATCGGAGATATGTCTCTGAACCGAATGATGGAGATTGCCACCAAGTACGCTAATGGAGAAGATGAGGATCGACTCCAGAGTGGCAAGCTGAAGTCAGTCGCCCAAGAAACCGGAGGAAATTCCAATCGGAAATAGAAGCGGAAAGCCGAGCCAACTGCTCCTGGGGAAGCCTTGGCTGTGACTCAAGGAAAGTTTAAGGGGAAACCCAAAGGACCTTGGAACCCCAAGAAAGTTAAAGACCAAGACGGAAATGATGTGTTCAATTTGTCGTGCCTCGTCCACACTAAGAAAGATGAAGAGGGTAATTTTATTTACCCAAAAGATACCACTCGACAGTGTCGACTCTTGATCCAGCAGTTCCAGGGCAAGCAGCCCAAAGATAAAGAGAAGGAGTCAGACAAAGTTGAGGACAAGGAAGATAGCGACGATGGATACCCCCAAGTCAATTCCACCCCGATGATTTTTGCTGATGTTGAAAGCAAAAGTCGATTGAAAGTCATCAACCGAGAGGTGAATATGGTTGCTCCGGCGACACCAAGTTATTTGAAATGGTCTCAGACTGCCATCACGTTCGACCAGTCCGATCACCCAACGCATATTGCCACCCCTAGGAGGCAAGCTCTGGTGGTCGACTGTAACACCCCGGATGTAACTTTCCCAATTTGTACTCCAACTCTTGCCGTTTCCGGCGTTAAGTTATTTTATTTTCTCGGGTTCGGGTTTTTGTCTCCGTGTGTTGTTGTCGTTGTCATGCATCTCATATCATGTCATCATGTGCATTGCATTTGCATACGTGTTCGTCTCATGCATTCGAGCATTTTCCCCGTTGTCCGTTTTGCATTCTGGCGCTTCGTTCTCCTCCGGTGGTCATTTCTACCTTTCTTTCGTGTGTGGGGATTAAACATTTCTAGATTGGACCGAGACTTGCCAAGCGGCCTTGGTTTACTACCGGTAGACCGCCTGTCAAGTTTCGTACCATTTGGACTTCGTTTGATACTCCAACGGTTAACTGAGGGACCGAAAAGGCCTCGTGTGTATTGCAGCCCAACACCCCTCAAATTTGGCCCAAAACCCACCAAAACCCTCTCCATCTTCTAGAGCGTTCGATTACGATCGCGTGGCCGAAAACCTCACCTCATTTGGACTCTCCTAGCTCCCGCTATGCCTATAAATAGGTCCTCCTCGAAAAATCCGGATCCCCCTCGTCCAAAACCCCTAAAAAAATCATCTCCGCGCCGGCCGAACACGTCCGTCCGGGCCGGACGCTTCCGCCGCCGCCAACCAGCCGCCGCCACGTGGCCCAGGCGAGCCCCACATCACCGCCGCCGCCCGAGGCCCGCCCGAGCCCGCGGGAGGCCCTCCCGGGCCCATCGACCGCACTGCCCCGTGCCTCCTTCTCCTCCGACGCCGTCCGCCACACCCGCGCCCCTCCCCGGCCGGATCTCGCCCCGGCCACCGCGCAGCTCGCCGGCGCCAGCGCCGCCGCGCGCCCCTCGCCGCCATAGCCGGCCGGAGCCGCCACCCTCGCTGGATCGGGACGAGAGGGGGCCGGATCCGCCCCTTCCCGGCCTCCCCATCGACTTCCCTCGCCGGAGCCGCCGCCACCTCGCCGGATTTCTGCCTCGGTTCGCGCCCCATCATGAAACCCTAGATCCGGAGGTCGAGATTCTACTAAGTCCCCGATTTTTCCAGTTTCAAGTGCCTATGTTCATCATGCCGTAACTTTGCATCCGTAGCTCCGATTCATGCATATAGCATATCAAAATGTTCATCTCAGAGAGTACATCATTTCATTCCATTGCATCATTTTCATTTGAGTTCATCTTGATGCCCGAAATGCTGTTAGAAGAGTGCTACCTGAGATAATTGTCAGACCTGATGCTCCATTTAGATATTTGTCATTTTTGTCATGATTATTGTGTGCATGATGTGCCCATGAGTTCTACATATGTTTTGTTAAGGGTTTTGCCATCTTTCCAGAGGTGCAACCCATGTATTTTTCTGATGTGTATGGTGACTAGCACAAGCTTGCAAAGTGAGGCACTTGGTAATGCTGATTTCAGGGACTTAGCATTTCCACTAAGTCCTTGACCTGTTTATCTCATATGGCCATATGTTCATGTTGTTTCCTAGTGATCCGTGCCTCTTTTGAGGATGATCAGTAAGGATGTTTTGTTAATATTGTATTTCTCTATCCATCCATGCCTTTGTTTGCATTTATGGAGCACCCTAGCTTGAGTCAATTGAGCTCTACTTTTGCTACTTTGTGAATCTGGGCAGATTGCCAACTTGTTTGCAACTTTGCCGATGATGTTGTAGTTGATCCATGCATGCTATGTTATTGTTCTTGCCATGTCTAGCTTGCATTTTGTGTATTCTTGATGGGTGTATGCTTAGTTTGTCATGACTTGCTCCGTAGTGAGGGCATCGAGCTCGTAAACATGCCTACTTGAGATCTGTTTTCAGCATGCTCCAGTTTTCACTAAGTCTGTGATCTGATTATGTTTTTGCTATGTTCACATGCTTGCAATTGTACTTTCTGATCCCTTTTGGCTCAAGGTCACTAAGGGACTTTTGTTAAGCTCTTTGAGTAGCTCCATGCCATGCTTTATGTTGCCATGTTCAGGTCCTGTAGCATGTAGTTTTGATGCTCCAAAGAGTGCTACCTGATCTAAAATTCCAGACAAGTGTTGATTTCATTAAGTCTGAAATCTGTTTGCCATATGCATTTTTGCCATGCTTGTTTGAACCTGATAATGGATGAATTGGCTGTAGCTCAGTGCTAGACTTTTGTTAAGAATCTTATATGCATCCCTGCCATGTATTTTGTTGTCATGTTTGGGTGTTGTAGCATGTTCATTTCGTTGCATTTAGATGGCTACTTGCTGTAAATCGCAGACCGGTGTCATATTTGAATCGCTTGCCATTTCCAAACCGTAACTCCGATTCCGACGTTCTTTATATCGTTTTTAAGCGATTTCATCTCATCTTTCCAGTGGCACACTTGGATTCCCAAGTTGAAGCCAGGTTCATGCATCCCTTGTCAAATCTTGCATATGCATCCCGCATCGCATCCCGCATAGCATACCATCCTTGCATCACATTGTTTGATCCTTGCACGTGGTTGATTGTGTCCTTGTTGCTTGTTTGTCTTGTTTGGGTAGAGCCGGGATACGAGTTTGCTAACGAGGAGCCCGTTGAGTTTGCTTTCGAGGATCCAGTCTACTCTGACAACTGTGCAGGCAAGATGATCATACCCTCGAAATCACTACTATCTTTGCTACGCTAGATTGCTCGCTCTTTTGCTATGCCAATGATACGATGCCTACCACTTGCTTTCAAGCCTCCCAAATTGCCATGTCAAACCTCTAACCCACCATGTTCCTAGCAAACCGTTGATTGGCTATGTGACCGCTTTGCTCAGCCCCTCTTATAGCGTTGCTAGTTGCAGGTGAAGATTGGAGGCCGTTCCTTGTTGGAACATTATTTTACTTGTTGGGATATCATTATTTTGCCATGTTATCTTAATGCATCTATATACTTGGTGAAGGGTGGAAGGCTCGGCCTCTCGCCTAGTGTTTTGTTCCACTCTTGCCGCCCTAGTTTCCGTCATATCGGTGTTATGTTCCCGGATTTTGCGTTCCTTACGCGGTTGGGTTATAATGGGAACCCCTTGATAGTCCGCCTTGATTAAAGCTTTTCCAGCAATGTCCAACCTTGGTTTTACCATTTGCCACCTAGCATCTTTTCCCTTGGGTTTCTAGAGCCCGAGGGTCATCTTATTTTAGCCTCCCCCCGGGCCAGTGCTCCTCTGAGTGTTGGTCCCACCGAGCGATGTCCGGGGCTACCAGGGGCAACTCTGGGCTGGCCTACCCGACATCTGCCTCATCTGAGTGTGCCCTGAGAATGAGATATGTGCAGCTCCTATCGGGATTTGTCGGCACATTCGGGCGGTGTTGCTGTTCTTGTTTTAACCTGTCGAAGTGTCTTGAAGAACCGAGGTACCGAGTCTGATCGGAACGTCTCGGGAGGAGGTCTATTCCTTCGTTGACCGTGAGAGCTTGTCATGGGCTAAGTTGGGACTCCCCTGCAGGGATTTGAACTTTCGAAAGTCGTGCCCGCGGTTATGGGCAGATGGGAATTTGTTAATGTCCGGTTGTAGATAACTTGAACCTTAACTTAATTAAAATGAATCAACTGAGTGTGTTACCGTGATGGCCTCTTCTTGGCGGAGTCCGGGAAGTGGACACGGTGTTGGAGTAATGTTTGCGCAGGTTGCTCTCTAGTTTCTCGCTCGCGCTTTGCCTCCTCTTCTCGCTCTCTTTTGCGAATAAGTTAGCCACCATATTTTGCTAGTCGCTTGCTGCAGCTCCACCTACATTTACCCTGCCTTACCTATAAGCTTAAATAGTCTTGATCGCGAGGGTGCGAGATTGCTGAGTCCCTGTGGCTCACAGATTACTATTACTCCAGATGCAGGGCCCGATGATTCCGCTCCAGGAGACGCGTTTGAACTCAAGTGGGAGTTCGACGAAGACTCTCAACGTTACTATGTTTCCTTTCCTGATGATCAGTAGTGGTGCCCAGTTGGGGGTGATCGGGACCGTGTCGCATGTTGGGTTATCTTTTATTTTGGCACCGTAGTCGGGACATGAGTGTTTGGATGATGTAATGTTATTTATGTACTTGATTGACGTGGCGAGTGTAAGCCAACTATGTTATCTCCCCTTTTATTACATATATATTACATGGGATGTTGTGAAGATTGCCTAACTTGCGACATATGCCTTCAATGCGATTATGCCTCTAAGTCGTGCCTCGACACGTGGGAGATATAGTCGCATCGAGGGTGTTATAAGTTGGTAATCAGAGCCTTTCCCGACCTTAGGAGCCCCATTGCTTGATCGTTTTTAGCGGTCGAGTTGTGTCTAGAAAAATGTTTTGAGTCATTTAGGAATTATATATTGGAGAGTTTAGGAATTCTTTTTACTTCTCAGTCTCCTCATCGCTCTGGTAAAGCATCCTGACGTAGAGTTTTGACTCTTCTCTTCTCAAATTTCACTAAAAAAAATTTAGGATCACGCGGGTATCTTGGAATCGTTCTGATGGTTTTATGATGAGGACATTGTCTTGGTGCCTCCTGTCAGGGGTTTTGTGGAAGTGTCCCGGGGAGTTGAGCTCTGAGGTGTTGTCGTCATAATTTTATCGTTGCAGTTCTGGAATACCTGAGTTTAGTACGCCGACATCAAAAATCTCTTTTATGCAGTTCGTTGGTGAGATAACCTCGACGCCACCCAGTACTGGGGCGGGAGTTCGGGAGTATCGCCATAACTTGTGTAACGGATGCTTTTCGAAGGTTGAGGTAGATGGTTTCCAAAGTTTTTCTCGGTTATGTGTTGAAGGATGGATACAGCTGGATGTAGGATTTGCTAGATTTGGGTGAGATATTATGCTTCCCCTGTATCCCCAACACCTGATTGCATAACCGGAAAGGTTCGGGAGTTTCATAGGTGGGAATTCTCATAGCTCTAGTTCTTCTTCCACGGATATTTGTTTTGAGATTGGGATTTCTTACCGATTATTCATTCTTGATCCGTACCTTGTTGATTTATTTCTCTACCTTAATTCTACGTGGCTTCTCAATTTATGGATATGTGACCATTTCAAGAGGAATGCATTCGTTCATTTTGTTCGGATGTGAAGACTATATGTTGCAATTTTCATTTCGTTGGATTCAGCTTCTTTTATCTGTCTATGTGCTAACAGTGGTCAACCTCTTCAGGATTGCTCCCGCTAAGAGCACCAATCAGAATCAGAATCAGGATCCGCCACCACCTCCCCCTCCTCCGGAGGCATGGCAAGCTGTGATGGCCGCAACCAATGCAAACACACAGTTGATCATGCAAATTCTTCAAGAGCGCAATCAAGGCAACCAAGGGAACCAAGGCAACAATCAGAATCACTTTGCTACACTCAACCAGTTCCTTGCTAACGGGCCAAAGACTTTCAGCAATTGTGTTGAGGCAACCGATGTTGACGATTGGCTTGTGGATCTGTGCAAGCATTTCGAGTGCAGTAACGCCAGGCCTGAGGACTTTGTTAAGTTCGCTTCCTTCCAACTCATAGATCAAGCTGCAGAATGGTTCCAGCAGTACAAGGATTCCAGAGGTGGACGTGTTATCACTTGGGATGAATTCCGTCAAGATTTCCAAGCTCATCATATTCCTCAGAGTGTGATTGAAAGCAAGCGTGAGGAATTCCGCAACCTGGAGCAAGGCTCTTTATCTGTCTATGACTACAACAAGTTGTTCCAGAAGCTCGCCCGCTTTGCCAAGCAGGACGTCCCTGATGAGAAGAGCATGATATACCAGTTCAGGGGTGGTCTCAAAGAAGAAATTCAGCTAGCTCTTGTTCTCTTTGAGCCCTTGAGATACGATGAGTTCTACAACATGGCACTGAAGCAAGAGGCCGCTCAGTTGAGGTGTGATGCTTCCAAGAAGCGAGTCAGAGATGTTACTCCTTCTTCCTCTACTCAAGTGGCCAAGCAGCAGAAGTATTGGCTTCCTCCTCCTCCGTTCGGTCAGCCGTATCAGCAGAAGAGCAAAGGTGGCAGTGGTTCTTCCCACCCACCCAACCCTGGCTTTCAGAACAAGACTTCGTCTCAAGCTCCAAGATCAAGTGCTCCGTATCACCGTCCGCTTTCAGAAGTCACGTGCAACAAGTGCCAACAGAAGGGTCACTATGCCAACAAGTGTCTCAACCAGAGGCGTCTTCCCCCTCCTCCTCCTGCCAGATCGGCAAGTACAGCTGTGGTCAAGCATAACCCCAAGTCCGCCAAGGTCAACTTGATGAATGCAGCTCAGGCAGAGGATTCATCAGATGTCATCATGGGTAACCTTCCTGTTAATGATATTCCTGCAAAAGTTCTTTTTGACACGGATGCATCACATTGTTTCATCTCGAGGCCATTTGTTTCTAAGCATGAGTTGCCCTTGCAAGATTTGCCTAGACAGTTATCTGTTGTTTCTCCGGGTAAATTCATGAATGCAAGCGCTATTGCCCCAGATGTTACTATCACGTTGGGCGATTACAAATTTCTCTCTTCTCCGGTGGTTCTTGGTAACTCGGATATTGATCTTATTCTCGGAATGGATTGGCTTTCTAAGCACAAGGCTCAACTTGATTGTGCAGCCAGGCAGATTCAATTGACTCATTCGTCTGAGGATGTAATTGTCTTTGCCGCTCGTGATGATACTATCCGTCTGTTTTCTCTCAATGAGAAGGGTGAACTCGATGCCATCTCGCAAATTCCAGTCATTTGCGAATATCAAGACGTCTTTCTAGAAGAGCTTCCAGGAATGCCTCCGCACCGGCCAGTTGAATTCGTTATTGATCTTGAGCCTGGCACGGAACCTGTGTGCAAACGTCCTTACAAGCTCGGACCTGAAGAGTTGAAGGAGCTGAAGAAGCAACTCGATATTCAAGAGAAAATGGGTCTCATCCGGCCTAGTTCTTCTCCGTGGGGTTGTGGGGTTCTTTTTGTGAAGAAGAAGGATGGAACGGACCGATTTTGTGTTGATTACCGTCCATTGAACAAGAAGACCATCAAGAATAAATACCCACTTCCCAACATCAATGAGCTGTTCGAACAACTCAAAGGTGCTCAAGTATTCTCCAAGCTTGATCTCCGTATGGGTTATCATCAGATTCGAATCCGTGAGCAAGATATTCCCAAGACGGCTTTCAGGACAAGCTATGGTTCATACGAACACACTGTCATGTCTTTTGGCCTCGTCGACGCTCCTCTGATGTTCTCTCGCATGATGAACTTCATCTTCAACGCCTACACCAATGACTTTGTTTTGGTCTATCTCGACGACATTCTGGTTTTCTCGAAGAACAAGGAAGATCATGCCAAGCACTTGCGTTTGGTTCTTGATAAGCTCAGGGAACACAAGTTCTACGCCAAGTTCTCCAAGTGCGAATTTTGGCTTGATGAGGTTCTTTATCTTGGTCATATCATCTCTGCCAAGGGTATTGCCATGAATCCTGAGAAGGTGTCTGCAATTGTGAATTGGGAACCTCCTCAGAACATGAAGCAACTACGTAGCTTCCTCGGTCTCGCAAGCTATTGCCGAAGATTCGTTGAAAACTTTTCTAAGATCGCGAAGCCTCTCTCTAATCTTCTCCAGAAGCACGTCAAGTACGTTTGGTCTCCGGAGTGTGACATTGCTTTCAACACTTTGAAAGAGAAATTGATCACTGATCCAGTTCTGACTCCGCCTGATGAATCCAAGCCGTACGAGATCTTTTGTGATGCCTCTCTCCAAGGTCTTGGCGCAGTATTGATGCAAGAGAAGAAAGTTGTTGCTTATACCTCTCGCTAGTTGAAGCCTAATGAGAAGAACTACCCCACTCATGATCTCGAGTTGGCGGCAGTTGTGCATGCTCTTTTGACTTGGAGACATCTCTTATTGGGAAGAAAAGTGGACATCTTCACTGACCACAAGAGTCTCAAGTACATCTTCACTCAGCCTAATCTCAACCTCAGGCGATCTCGATGGGTCGAAATGATTCAAGAGTATAATCCGAGTATCGAGTATACTCCAGGCAAGGCCAATGTGATTGCTGATGCATTGAGCAGGAAAGCTTATTGCAACAGTCTGATTCTTAAGCCTTATCAACCCAAGCTTTGTGAAGCTTTCCGCAAACTTAATCTGCAAGTTGTTCCTCAAGGTTTCCTCGCCAACCTTCAAGTCTCTCCTACCTTGGAAGACCAAATTCGCCAAGCTCAGCTTCTTGATGCTATGGTGAAAGAGGTGAAGATTGGGATTGCCAAGAGTCAACCCAAGTACAAGTGCTACCGCCTTGATGACAAGGATACTCTCTTCTTCGAGGATCGTATTGTTGTACCCAAAGGTGACCTCCGTAAAGTGATCATGAACGAGGCTCACAATTCTCTCCTCTCCATCCACCATGGGAGCACGAAGATGTATCAGGACCTTAAGCAGGCTTATTGGTGGACAAGAATGAAGCGTGAGATTGCTCAATTCGTGAATGAATGTGATGTCTGCAGAAGGGTGAAGGCAGAACACCAAAGGCCAGCTCGTCTCCTCCAACCTCTTGCCATTCCAGAATGGAAGTTTGACCACATTGAGATGGAATTCGTGACTGGATTTCCAAAGTCCAAGCGTGGCAATGATGCTATATTCATTGTCATCGACAAACTCACTAAAGTGGCTCACTTTCTGCCTATCAAAGAGCCCCACATCGCCACCGCCGCCCGAGGCCCGCCCGAGCCCGTGGGAGGCCCTCCCGGGCCCATCGACTGCGCCGCCGCGCGCCTCCTTCTCCTCCGACGCCGTCCGCCGCACCCGCGCCCCTCGCCGGCCGGATCTCGCCCCGGCCGCCGCACAGCTCGCCGGCGCCAGCGCCGCCGCGCGCCCCTCGCCGCCATAGCCGGCCGGAGCCGCCGCCCTCGCCGGATCGGGACGAGAGGGGGCCGGATCCGCCCCTTCCCGGCCTCCCCATCGACTTCCCGCGCCGGAGCCGCCGCCACCTCGCCGGATTTCTGCCTCGGTTCGCGCGCCGTCGTGAAACCCTTGATTCGGAGGTCGAAATTCTACCAAGTCCCCGATTTTTCCAGTTTCAAGTGCCTATGTTAATCATGCCGTAACTTTGCATCCGTAGCTCCGATTCATGCATATAGCATATCAAAATGTTCATCTCAGAGAGTATATCATTTCATTCCATTGCGTAATTTTCATTTGAGTTCATCTTGATGCCCGAAATGCTGTTAGAAGAGTGCTACTTGAGATAATTGTCAGATCTGATGCTCCATTTAGATATTTGTCATTTTTGTCATGATTATTGTGTGCATGATGTGCCCATGAGTTCTACATATGTTTTGTTAAGGGTTTTGCCATCTTTCCAGAGGTGCAACCCATGTATTTTTCTGATGTGTGTGGTGACTAGCACAAGCTTGCAAAGTGAGGCACTTGGTAATGCTGATTTCAGGGACTTAGCATTTCCACTAAGTCCTTGACCTGTTTATCTCATATGGCCATATGTTCATGTTGTTTCCTAGTGATCTGTGCCTCTTTTGAGGATGATCAGTAAGGATGTTTTGTTAATATTGTATTTCTCTATCCATCCATGCCTTTGTTTGCATTTATGGAGCACCCTAGCTTGAGTCAATCGAGCTCTACTTTTACTACTTCGTGAATCTGGGCAGATTGCCAACTTGTTTGCAACTTTGCCGATGATGTTGTAGTTGATCCATGCATGCTATGTTATTGTTCTTGCCATGTCTAGCTTGCATTTTGTGTATTCTTGATGGGTGTATGCTTAGTTTGTCATGACTTGCTCCGTAGTGAGTGCATCGAGCTCGTAAACATGCCTACTTGAGATCTGTTTTCAGCATGCTCCAGTTTTCACTAAGTCTGTGATCTGATTATGTTTTTGCTATGTTCACATGCTTGCAATTGTACTTTCTGATCCCTTTTGGCTCAAGGTCACTAAGGGACTTTTGTTAAGCTCTTTGAGTAGCTCCATGCCATGCTTTACGTTGCCATGTTCAAATCCTGTAGCATGTAGTTTTGATGCTCCGAAGAGTGCTACCTGATCTGAAATTCCAGACAAGTGTTGATTTCACTAAGTCTAAAATATGTTTGCCATATGCATTTTTGCCATGCTTGTTTGAACCTGATAATCGATGAATTGGCTGTAGCTCACTGCTAGACTTTTGTTAAGCATCTTGTATGCATCCCTGCCATGTATTTTGTTGTCATGTTTGGGTGCTGTAGCATGTTCATTTTGTTGCATTTAGATGGCTACTTGCTGTAAATCGTAGACCGGTGTCATATTTGAATTGCTTGCCATTTCCAAACCGTAGCTCCGATTCCGACGTTCTTTATATCGTTTTCAAGCGATTTCATCTCATCTTTCCAGTGGCACACTTGGATTCCCAAGTTGAAGCCAGGTTCATGCATACCTTGTCAAATCTTGCATATGCATCCCGCATCGCATCCTGCATAGCATACCATCCTTGCATCACATTGTTTGATCCTTGCACGTGGTTGATTGTGTCCTTGTTGCTTGTTTGTCTTGTTTGGGTAGAGCCGGGAGACGAGTTTGCTAATGAGGAGCCCGTTGAGTTTGCTTTCGAGGATCCAGTCTACTCTGACAACTGTGCAGGCAAGATGATCATACCCTCGAAATCACTACTATCTTTGCTACGCTAGATTGCTCGCTCTTTTGCTATGCCAATGCTACAATGCCTACCACTTGTTTTCATGCCTCCCAAATTGCCATGTCAAACCTCTAACCCACCATGTTCCTAGCAAACTGTTGATTGGCTATGTGACCGCTTTGCTCAGCCCCTCTTATAGCGTTGCTAGTTGCAGGTGAATATTGGAGGCCGTTCCTTGTTGGAACATTATTTTACTTGTTGGGATATCATTATTTTGCCATGTTATCTTAATGCATCTATATACTTGGTGAAGGGTGGAAGGCCCGGCCTCTCGCCTAGTGTTTTGTTCCACTCTTGCCGCCCTAGTTTCCGTCATATCGGTGTTATGTTCCCGGATTTTGCGTTCCTTACGCGGTTGGGTTATAATGGGAACCCCTTGATAGTTCGCCTTGATTAAAGCTTTTCCAGCAATGCTCAACCTTGGTTTTACCATTTGACACCTAGCCTCTTTTCCCTTGGGTTTCCGGAGCCCGAGGGTCATCTTATTTTAGCCCCCCCCGGGCCAGTGCTCCTCTGAGTGTTGGTCCCACCGAGCGATGTCTGGGGCTACCAGGGGCAACTCTGGGCTGGCCTACCCGACGTCTGGCTCATCTGAGTGTGCCCTGAGAATGAGATATGTGCATCTCCTATCGGGATTTGTCGGCACATTCGGGCGATGTTGCTGGTCTTGTTTTAACCTGTCGAAGTGTCTTGAAGAACCGAGGTACCGAGTCTGATCGGAACGTCTCGGGAGGAGGTCTATTCCTTCGTTGACCGTGAGAGCTTGTCATGGGCTAAGTTGGGACTCCCCTGCAGGGATTTGAACTTTTGAAAGCCGTGCCCGCGGTTATGGGCAGATGGGAATTTGTTAATGTCCGGTTGTAGATAACTTGAACCTTAACTTAATTAAAATGAATCAACTGAGTGTGTTACCGTGATGGCCTCTTCTCGACGGAGTCCGGGAAGTGGACATGGTGTTGGAGTAATGTTTGCGCAGGTTGCTCTCTAGTTTCTCGCTCGCGCTTTGCCTCCTCTTCTCGCTCTCTTTTGTGAATAAGTTAGCCACCATATTTTGCTAGTCGCTTGCTGCAGCTCCACCTATATTTACCCTGCCTTACCTATAAGCTTAAATAGTCTTGATCGCGAGGGTGCGAGATTGCTGAGTCCTTGTGGCTCACAGATTACTATTACTCCAGATGCAGGGCCCGATGATTCCGCTCCAAGAGACGCGTTTGAACTCAAGTGGGAGTTCGACGAAGACTCTCAACGTTACTATGTTTCCTTTCCTGATGATCAGTAGTGGTGCCCAGTTGGGGGTGATCGGGACCATGTCGCATGTTGGGTTATCTTTTATTTTGGCGCCGTAGTTGGGCCATGAGTGTTTGGATGATGTAATGTTATTTATGTACTTGATTGACGTGGCGAGTGTAAGCCAACTATGTTATCTCCCCTTTTATTACATATATATTACATGGGATGTTGTGAAGATTGCCTAACTTGCGACATATGCCTGCAATGCGGTTATGCCTCTAAGTCATGCCTTGACACGTGGGAGATATAGTCGCATCGAGGGTGTTATATCGACCCAGTGGTTGAAGGCACTCGACTGACCAAAGTCTTGATGGATGGTGGCAGTGGTTTGAACATATTGTATGCTGAGACGTTGAAAGGGATGGGCATTCCGATATCCAGACTCAGTGCCAGCAACATGAGTTTCCATGGAGTCATTCCTGGGAAGAAGGCTGGATCACTCGGCTAGATTGCTCTTGATGTGGTTTTCGATGATTCCAAGAATTACCGCAAAGAAAAGTTGACATTTGAAGTTGTAGACTTCCAGAGTGCCTACCACGCTATTTTGGGCAGGCCGGCTTATGCACGCTTCATGGCCCGACCATGTTATGTGTATCTCAAATTGAAGATGCCTGGCCCCAAAGGTGTGATCACTATTACGGGCAATCATAAGAAAGTGGAAGAATGTTTTCAGAAAGTTTCGAAGATCGCCGATGCTCAGATGGCAGTGGTGGAGTTGCAGGAATACAAGAAGACTGCATACCCGAGTGATTTGTTGCGAGCCAAGAAGCCCGCTACAGAATCAGCTTTTCAGTCGACTGGCGATACGAAGACAGCTCACATCCACCCGACTGACCCCAGCGCTGCTCCAACTCATATCTCGACAACACTCAACTCCAAATAGGAAGAAGCGCTCATCCAGTTCCTCCGTGAGAATTGGGACATCTTCGCATGGAAGCCTTCTGAGATGTCGGGTGTTCCCAGGGAGCTGGCTGAGCATCGCCTAAGAGTCGACTCAAAAGTAAAACCTGTCAAGGAACATCTCCGACGGTCCGCTGTCCAGAAGAGAAAGGCCATTGGCGAGGAGGTGGCTCGGCTCTTAGCAGCGGAGTTCATCCGAGAAATCTACCACTTCGAGTGGCTCGCCAATGTTGTTATGGTCCCCAAGAAGGACAAGTCACTTCGCATGTGCATTGCCTTTAAACATATCAATCGGGCCTGCCCGAAAGATCATTTTCCTCTCCCCCGCATCGGTCAGATAGTCGATTCGACTGCGGGATGTGAGCGACTGTCTTTTTTAGACACCTATTCCGGGTACCATCAGATCCGTCTGTATAGACCTGACGAGATCAAAACAGCCTTCATCACTCCATTCGGGTGCTTCTGTTATGTTACCATGTCGTTCGGCCTCAAGAATGTCGGAGCCACATTCATGAGGATGATTCAGAAGTGTTTGCTCACCCAAATCAGTCGGAATGTGGAGGCGTACATGGATGATATTGTGGTCAAGTCACGGAAGGGTTCCGACCTGCTGAATGACCTTGATGAAACCTTTGCCAACCTCAGGAGGTATGATATCAAGCTTAATCCATCAAAGTGCACATTCGGAGTTCCTGGCGGAAAATTACTCGATTTTCTCGTTTCCGAACGGGTAATCGACGCCAATCTAGAAAAAGTCGGTACTATACTCCGAATGAAAAGTCCTGTGCGAGTGCACGACGTCCAGAAGCTTACTGGTTGCTTGGCCGCTTTAAGTCGATTCATATCTCGTCTCGGTGAAAAGGCATTGCCCGTTTACCGATTGATGAAGAAGTCCGACAAGTTCGAGTGGACTCCTGAAGCTGATGCAGCGTTTGCAGAGCTCAAAGCTCTGCTCTCCACCCAGCCGGTGCTTGCTGCCCCAATCAGTAAGGAGCCTTTGCTGCTTTACATTGCAGCCACGGGACAAGTCGTCAGTACGGTACTTATGGTCGAGCGGGAAGAAGAAGGAAAGGCCTTCAAAATTCAGCGCCCAGTATATTATATTTCTGAAGTTTTGACCCCGTCGAAGCAAAGATATCCTCATTATCAGAAGCTTGTATACGGGATTTATATGACCACAAAGAAAGTTGCTCATTACTTCTCTGATCATTCCATTACAGTCGTCAGCGACGCTCCATTATCAGAGATCCTGCATAACAGGGATGCAACCGGTCGAGTGGCAAAATGGGCGATTGAACTCCTTCCTCTAGATATCAAGTTTGAGGCAAAGAAAGCTATTAAGTCCCAGGCAATCGCAGATTTCGTCGCCGAGTGGATTGAACAGCAGCTGCCAACTCAGGTTCACTCGGAGCATTGGACCATGTTCTTCGACGGTTCCAAGATGCTGAATGGTTCCGGTGCCGGAGTAGTGTTGGTCTCCCCCAGAGGAGATAAACTCAGTTATGTTCTTCAAATCCACTTTGATTCCTCCAACAACGAGGCAGAATACGAAGCACTTATGTATGGGTTGCGCATGGCCATTTCACTCGGCGTCCGTCGCCTCATGGTCTATGGCGACTCAGATTTGGTGGTTAATCAGGTGATGAAGGAATGGGACGTCAGAAGTCCAGCCATGACTGGTTATTGCAATGCAGTGAGAAAGCTGGAGAAGAAATTTGAGGGGTTAGAGCTTCATCACATACCCCGACTGAAAAATCAAGCAGCTGATGATCTGGCAAAAATAGGTTCCAAAAGAGAAGCCATCCCTAGCAATGTGTTTTTGGAACACATTCACATACCATCAGTTTAGGAGGATCCATTCAGTGAAGAGGCCCCGCAGCCAAAAAGCGCCACGGATTCGACTGAAGTTGAAATTCCAGCTGTAGTCGGCCTGATCATTGAAGTCTTGGTCAGCACTCCCGACTGGACAGTACCGTACATTGCATACATCCTAAGGAAAGAGCTCCCAGAAGACGAAGAAGAGGCTCGACAGATCGTCCGACGATCCAAGGCCTTTACAGTCATAAAATGACAGTTATATAAAGAAAGCGCGACTGGAGTCAGTCAGAGGTGTATTACACCAGAAGAAGGTCGGATGATCCTTGATGATGTCCACTCGGGGACCTGTGGTCACCATGCGTCCTCTCGGACCATTGTGGCTAAAGCATACCGAGTGGGATTCTACTGGCCAAGAGCCAATGAAATGGCAAAAGAGATAGTCGACAAGTGTGAAGGATGTCAGTATTACTCCAATATGTCGCACAAGCCCGCGTCAGCTCTGAAAACCATTCCACTCGTCTGGCCCTTCGCTGTTTGGGGGCTGGACATGGTTGGACCACTGAGAACAGGCAGGAGCGGCTTCACTCATGTGCTAGTAGCAGTTGACAAGTTCACCAAATGGATTGAAGCCAAGCCTATCAAGAACCTTGACGCTTGCACTGCTATCAGTTTTGTCAGAGGGTTGATATTCAGATATGGAGTTCCGCACAACATCATCACTGACAATGGGTCAAACTTCGATTCTGACAAATTCAGGGCCTTTTGCGCCTCTCAGGGTACCCGAGTCGACTATGCTTCGGTCGCTCACCCCCAGTCGAATGGGCAAGCAGAAAGGGCAAACGGCCTAATTCTCAAAGGACTGAAACCCCGGTTGATGCGCGATCTCAAGCACGCAGCAGGTGCATGGGTCGACGAGCTTCCATCAGTCCTTTGGGGATTGAGGACAACCCCGAACCGATCGACCGGAAGAACCCCATTCTTTCTGGTCTACGGAGCCGAGGCAGTCTTGCCGAGTGACCTGCTTCACAACGCTCCCCGAGTCGAGCTCTACTCTGAAGATGAAGCAGAACAAGCCCGGCAGGATGCAGTCGACCTCCTGGAAGAAGAAAGAGAAATGGCCATGATCCGATTGACCGTCTACCAACAAGACTTGCGCCGATTCCATGCCAGAAATGTGAAGGGTCGAGCCTTCCAAGAGGGAGACTTAGTCCTCCGAGTGGATCAGCAGAAACCACACAAACTCGCCCCTACTTGGGAAGGCCCCTTCATAGTCACCAGAGTCCTTCGCAATGGAACATACCACCTCTACAATGTTGATCGCCAGATTGATGAGCCGCGAGCCTGGAATGCCGAGCTACTCCGCCCCTTTTGTACTTGAATTCTCACTCGGATGAGATGTAATAAGAAAAAACTCATGTAGTTTATTTTTCAAAGACAAGAGCGTTATAATTTTCTTAGTGATTGTTATCATTTTTTGTTTGTGAATGAAATCCCCCAGTGGGTGGCTTAGCTGCGAATCCGTTTCGCCTAAGTTTGAAAAAAAAATCCTACCGAGTGGAGAGCAGTCCTCCCACTCGGGGGCTTAGCTGCAGTCCAGTACTCGCCTAAGTTCTCTCACTTGAGGACTTAGCTGCAGTCAGGCACTCGCCTAAGTTTGAAAAAATCCTACCGAGTGGAGAGCAGTCCTCCCACTCGGGGGCTTAGCTGCAGTCCAGTACTCGCCTAAGTTCTCTCACTTGAGGACTTAGCTGCAGTCAGGCACTCGCCTAAGTTTGAAAAAATCCTACCGAGTGGAGAGCAGTCCTCCCACTCGGGGGCTTAGCTGCAGTCCAGTACTCGCCTAAGTTCTCTCACTTGAGGACTTAGCTGCAGTCAGGCACTCGCCTAAGTTTGAAAAAATCCTACCGAGTGGAGAGCAGTCCTCCCACTCGGGGGCTTAGCTGCAGTCCAGTACTCGCCTAAGTTCTCTCACTTGAGGACTTAGCTGCAGTCAGGCACTCGCCTAAGTTTGAAAAAATCCTACCGAGTGGAGAGCAGTCCTCCCACTCGGGGGCTTAGCTGCAGTCCAGTACTCGCCTAAGTTCTTCTCTTGAGGACTTAGCTGCAGTCAGGCACTCGCCTAAGTTTGAAAAAATCCTACCGAGTGGAGAGTAGCCCTCCCACTCGGGGACTTAGCTGCAGTCCAGCACTCGCCTAAGTTTGAAACACATCCTGCTTTGCAGCAACAAGGGGCAGGTCGACTACCGCCTCCTCCTTGGAGAGCTTCGCCACAAATACAACACGCACTTCATCCTGCTCTGCAGTAACAAGGGGCACGTCGACTGCCGCCTCCTCCTTGGGGAGCTTCGCCACAAATACAATGTACGATCCATCGCTGACCCGCAAAGACGACGAGGTGCAGGTCGACTGCTACCGTCTCCTTCGGAGCTGCGCCGCAAATACAAAAGTTGTCTCGAATAAAGAACGATTTCCACTCGACGGGGAACGCATAAAGATATTCGATGATAAACCAAGTTCGGATAAATCCTAAAGGTTTCCGGACCATAGATCAAAGTACTCGGGCATTCAGCCCGAAAGAGTTTAACGGTTACAAAAACCACTCGGCATTCCGAGGCAAATTTAAGGTGAGGCATAAAGTTTGTTCACTCCGCAGGAGGAGGGCTGGCAGGCTCGACGAACTCATCCAGGTCGACGCTGTCGGCTATCCGAGTGGCTGCAGCGATGAAAGTCTCCATAAAGTTCGGAAGTCATGTTTCTGGGTGTTGGCGACCTTGATTGCTGCCAGTTTGTCTTGTCGCACCTCCTTGCAGTGGACACGAACCAAAGACAGAGCCACGTCAGCGCCACACCGAGCAGCAGACTTCTTCCACTCCTGCACTCGGTCTGGGATTTCATTTAGTCGAGTCATCAGGGACTCAAGATCATTTTGGAGCACAGCCTCTGGCCAAAGTGCCGGGTCAATCCGCGACATGGCGACCTTCAGTCGAGCCAAGTAGTCCACGACACCGTCAATGCGGGATTCCAGTCGGAGCAGATTCATGGCAGTTTCATCTTTCACAGGAGAATTGATTGGATCCAAACCAGGTTCGATCCGCCCAGTCTCCTCCTCGAAGTTCTGGCAAAACTCTGCATCACGATCCAAGGATAAGTCAATTTACATACGCCGAGTCGACACAAAAAAAATCAGTCGGAACAAAATGTGCACCTTCAAGCTTGATGAACAACTTCTTGGCAAGACTCCTCAGGTAGCTCTCCAGATCGTCCCTCCTGCGAGCAATGCTTTCCATCTTCTCGCCCAGGATGAGATTCTCCTTCTTCCAGCGCGAGCACTCCTTGTTGGCGTCATTCAGAGCAGACTTCAGCCTGGTATTCTCTTCTTCCAACTGGCCGACCAAAGCCAGTTTCTGTCCAGCTAGAGCAGTTTTGTCGTCAGCCTCCTTTCGAGCAGCATCCAAATCCTGGTCCTTCTTCACCAGAGCTTCTCTCAGTTTTTCTACAAAGAAATGATGCCTGATTCAGAAAGAGCAGAAGGGAACTCAAGCTTAAGACGGACCAGTCGACAAATTCGTCTTACCAGTGGCGTCGTCCTTGACCCTTTGCAGCTCTGTCTTGGCCAGCTCCAAGTCAAGGTTCAATTGGATCTGCTGTTTCTCTAAGTCAGTAAAGTGAGCCCCAAGATCACAAGATTTCTGAAATCAAAGGGGAGAAGTTATTTTTACAGCAAAAAAAGTTACTAAGGCTACGGTCTACTGCCCGCAGTCCACCATAGCCTCGGGGACTACACCCAGCGGGTGCACTTTGCGTGCCCCCACCGGTTCTGAGCCCACTCGACCGGCCCGCCAGAGTCGAGTGCAGGGAGTAAAAAAAGAGAGCTCAGACCACAGTCGACTGCCAGCAGTCGACCACGGTCTCGGGGACTACACCCAGTGGGTGCACTTGGCGTGCCCCCACCGGTTTCGACCCCACTCGACCAGACCGAGTGGAAGAGACAAACTATCAATTCGGTTTACACTCGACAAGATACAAAGACTACAGTCGACTGCCCGCAGTCCACCGCAGTCTCGGGGACTACACCCAGTGGGTGCACTCAGCGTGCCCCCACTAATTCAAAGTTCAAGCAACGCACCCAGTGGGTGTACTAACGCAAAGATTTTCAGAAAGGAGTCTTCAGATATCATATCCCAACAGAACAAGCGGCGACCAACTAACCTGAACGTTGCTTTGGAGAGCCGAGCTGGCGTCGTAGGCAGCCTGACTGGCGTCTCGCACCATCTTCATCTTCTCCATCATGACACCCGCCTGGCGTATAGCTTCCCTGGCAGCATTCACTTCGTCTTCTGGGACATGATGGGTCGCAAAAACCGAAGGTGGGTCGACAGGGGCCTGAGCAGTCGACGAAGAAGGCAAGGCACTCGACAGTGGCACGGCGAAGGTAACAGAACCCCGATTGGCGTCGCCAGCGTCCTGAACGACTGGTTCCGCCCTCTGTGTCGACTGTAGCGCCTCGCTTGTAGGAGCTTGCCTACTCTTCCTCGTCAAAGGCCTCGCAGGCTCTTCATCATCATCAGGGAGGTCAATAACGTTGGGAGCTGTGTAGGGTGCAATTGCCAAAGTCACATCACCCAATGATGCACATTGCAATTGGATCGACCAAACAAAGACAGTACGGCAGAAATCATACCCAGATTAGAAGTGACCGCATCCTCCATCACCTCGTCCTCATCCCTGTAAGCTGAGGTTCCGGAAGTGGCAGCACTGACAATCCCAAAATCCGACCAGTTAAAACAAGAAAAACAAACAACATGAAGTGTCGAGTGAATACGAAAGGAGACACTCACGCGGAAGCAACGGGGATGTCAATCTTAATCTTCGGCAACGCCTTCCGAGTCTTCAGCTCTGCAACTTTGGGGTGCTTTGGCGCTTTCTCAGTCGGGGTTGGTGAAGAGACCCGAGGACGCTTTGAAGACTGACCAGCCTGAGCAGTTACCTTTTCACGGGCACTCGGTCGTTCTTGGTCGAGCTTGGATCGCCTCTCCCGGCGAGGAGGTGACTCGACTTCTTCTCCATCACTTGAGTCGTCGCTTCCTCCACCCCCTTCACCGTTGGAAGTCCACTCGCCACTGTCGCCGCCGCTCGCCTCGCCTTCTAGAGCTTGCTCTTGCTCTCCGTTGGGCATTGAATACATTTCAATAATGGCCTGAAAGAAAGCAGAGAGAACAAAGTCAGTCGACGCAGTGTATGCAGGAGCGAATTCAAATTACAAAGCAAAAACTCAGAATCAGACCTTCCCTGGTGCATGAGACTGGTCGAATGGAGGGACTCTCCTGGCTCCCCTGGGGTTGTCCTTGTTCCCGGTAATGCCCGACAGCCACTTCTCCAGTGTGTCGTCGTCGACCTCCTCCGGGTGGATCCGAGTGGAGTCTTCAAGACCCGAATACATCCACATCGGATGGTCTCGGGCTTGAAGAGGCTGGATGCGCCGCTGAAGGAAGACCTCCAAGAGATCCATACCAGTGACCCCGTCATGGATAAGCTGGACCACTCGATCGACCAGCACCCTCACCTGCGCCTTCTCCTCCGGGAGCACCTTCAAAGGGGAGGGTTTCCTCACTCGGTCCATGGTAAAGGGAGGGAGGCCAGTCGACTGCCCTGGCGTCGACTGGTCCTTACAGTAAAACCAGGTCGACTGCCATTCGTGGACTGAGTCGGGAAGAATCATGGCTGGAAAAGAACTTTTTCCTCTCATCTGGATACCAAGACCCCCACACATCTGAATCACTTGTGTCCTCTCGTCACTCAGATTAGCCTTTTTCACCGTCTGGGAGCGACAAGTGAAAATGTGCTTGAAAAGACCCCAGTGAGGCCGGCAACCCAGGAAGTTCTCACACAAAGAAATGAAAGTGGCGAGATAAACGATTGTGTTGGGAGTAAAGTGGTGGAGTTGTGCCCCAAAGAAGTTCAGAAACCCTCGAAAGAAAGGGTGAGGAGGCAAGGAAAATCCACGATCGACGTGGGTGGCAAGAAGAACACACTCACCCTCCCGAGGTTGCGGCTCAGATTCCTTCCCCGGAAGCCGCGCCGAGTCATAGGGGATCAGCCCCCCTTTGGCCAGGTCGTCGAGGTCTTCTTGGGCGATCCTCGAGTGGATCCAGTCGCCCTGGATCCAGCCCTTCGGCAGGGCGGTTCGCGAGGAAGATCCGCCCCGGCTGGTCGCCTTCCCCTTCGACCTCGCCGTCGCCTTCTTTGCCCGCTCCAGAGCCGCCGTCTTCTCCTTCCCCATTGTCGCCAGCGAGATGCGTACGGAGCGGTGGCGCTAGGGCGAGAGCGAGCGCAGCGGAGGGGCGTGAAGAGGAGAAGAGGTAATGGGAACGCACTGTTCGGGAGACTCCGGTTCAACACCTTCTATGAGGCCGCTTCCGAGTGGCTGACGGGTAGGCCCAGGCGGCTCTGTCAAATCTTGTAACAATCGCGCGCGCGATACGTGGCGAAAAAGGTGGCGCGGGGATCGAGGCGGCTCCGCTCCATCCCATCCGATTACTGCGGCCTCCCCCGTCCCGCGCGCTTCCCAAAATTCGGATCCCACGAAATCCGCGGGCAGCAGAACAACTTGTCAAACCAAAGATCTCCTCCGCACCGTCACTCGGAGCCTTTCGAGTAAAGAAACTCACTCGACGAAGAATTAAGAATGGATCAAGGCGACTGGAAAGGAAGTCGTTGTCAACACTCGGGTTCATTGGTCCGAAACAAGGTATGCTCGCGGCATGAAAAACGAGTCAGAAAAATGCTCAAACCCTGTCCCGCTCAAACCTCGATCCATTCGGGGGCTAATGATGAAGCTATGTACCTAGGGTAGGGTCATGGACCTGTCCAAACTGACCTACCCAAGGACATCTCCAAAAGAAATCATCTTTCAATCGACTTGAAGGTGTCTCACTCGACAGACTTGAAGATACTCGACCAAGAAGCAATCACTCGACCAAGACCAAGCCACTCGACAATCAAGTGACCTAAAGGCGCTCCGCATGCTAACGGTTGGTCATTAAGTAGCCTTTATGGTCATCATAGCACTTTATTAGGGGCGTTACCAGTAACGCCCCACCTTAATGTATTTAAAACCCTGGATAACTGAGGGCCAGAGGGGTCGGGCGAACTCTATATAAGCCACCCCCTCCTTAGTGTAAAGGGTTCGCATGCCTGTAATTCACACACGCATAATCCAGTCGACCGCCTCCGGGCTCCAAGACGTAGGGCTATTACTTCCTCCGAGAAGGGCCTGAACTCGTAAATCTTGCGTTCCTACAACTCCTCTATAGCTAAGATCTTGCCTCTCCATACTTACCCCCCTACATCACTGTCAGACTTAGAACCATGACACCCACCGTGATCGATTCCCCGTCCGGCGGAGCTCCGGAAAAGACCCCAATATGGGATCTCTTGCGTACAGAAAGTTGCGGCGGTGGAAATAGGGTTTCATGGTGCTCCTGGATGTTTTCGGGGTATATGAATATATATAGGAGGAAGAAGTAGGTCGGTGGTACCACGAGGGGCCCACGAGGGGGAGGGCGCTCCCAGGGGTAGGCGCGCCCCCTACCTCGTGGCCTCCTTGTTGGTTGCTTGATGTCCACTCCAAGTCCCCTGGATCATGTTTGTTCCAAAAATAACTCTCCCAAAGGTTTTATTCCATTTGGATTCCGTTTGATATTCCTTTTCTGCGAAACACTAAAATAGGCAAAAAAACAACAATTTGCACTGGGCCTTGGGTTAATAGGTTAGTCCCAAAAATAATATAAAAGTGTATAAATAAGCCCATTAACATCCAAAACAGATAATATAATAGCATGGAACAATAAAAAATTATAGATACGTTGGAGACGTATCAGGGGCACGAGCGCGCTTGGAGAGGAGCCACCCGTAGCGTCAGGAACTCCCTCAGGAGCATGGCCCCGTCAAAGGGGGGCATGGCGGCCGCGACCACCGCCCCGTCCTTCCAAAGGAACAAGGGAGTATGGACACTCGACGGATACTCTTGGTCGTCCCCGACCAAGAGGTGGAGAGCCACGGACAGCTCCCCTTCAGATAGGCCTCCGGGCTCAGGCGAAGCTTGTCCTCTCTGTTCCCGAGCGTGCACAAGGGGCGCAAGCGCGCTTGGAGAGGGGCCACCCACAGTGTCAGGAACTCCCTAAGGAGCATGGCCCCTGTTAGCTTCGCCGCCTTCGCATTGCCCGGCCTTAGGTCGGCGGTCATCTTCTCCAGCACCGCCTTCGCCCGATCGTTAGCACTACAACAAAACAAACTTTAAGTAACACAATCATGTAACAGGTTGAAAAATGTGTGACAAGGGAAATTACAGTAACACAACATTTTGTGTCGAACGACAGGCAGTAACACATACTATATAAGGCCTCAAAATGTGTTACCGGATATTGTAATAGTAACATGTAAATATGTGTTGGTCAAGTGTGTTACATAGATCTTGACGTGGTAACATATGAATATGTGTTACCGAAATGTGTTACTTAGTTCAACAATGTTAGTAACACATAATCATGGTTGATACATAGTGTTACAAGCTCTATTATAGGGGGGGACTAGAAAAACTAAAATCAAGTGCATGCATAGATCACAAATACCTTGACACATAGGGCCCATGTGTCAATGATAATACGTTCTTGTTTTGGTAAATAGTGTTTTCATTCTTTGGTAATATGGTACGAAAAAGAATACATTTTGGTTGGTAAATACCAAACTATTTTCGGTCTGGTTGCATTGAATATCATATTAACTATATTTGTACATGAATTTTAGGATAACTCAACAGCCATAAATGTGAAATGCAAACTTTAAAATGATCATATGAAATTAAGTATTTGACGTGAATACTCACAAAGGAGTGGAAGACCAACATCGAATGAGAGCTTAAATTTGAAGGTAGTTTTAAGAACCGGACTGGTGGTTCGACTGGAGAAAAGGGAACCAAGTCCTCGTTCGGTTAAGGTGTGTTGGTCTGATAGGTCTTTAGCACGAAAAATTCCCGACTGTCTACTACAACAAGTTGTGCCCAACTCCGGCGAGGGAGGAGCGATGACAGCGGCACACCTTGGGCTCGCTTCAGTGCTTGTAATCATCGCTAGGTGGTCTATGAATCTAGATGTAATTTTTTATTTCTGGTGTCCGTTGTACCGCCATGATTGAAGTTGAATAGATTTAATAGTTTCTCGTGAAAAAAATATCAAGGGGAGCCACACTTTCACAGAGAGAGAGAGATAAGGGTAAGAGCGAGAAGGAAGGGAATGTCACGTGACCAAGGCTACTTTGCTACTATTTTTCTTGAACACCTCAACCTCTGCTGCTCTTCTTTGAGCGCCTCTTCTGTGGTGCGTCCCCATGGCTCCTCTACTACTGGCCATTGCATCAGCTGTTCAAATGCATATCATCAATAGTTAGGCACCCGATCTGAGCGGCAAGATGGCTAGCAACCAGTTGCAAGTGTAAGCAACAGGCACAACAGCTAGCACCTAGCTGCAAGTGGAAGCAACAGAAGTAACACGTGCAACGGTTGGTTCACAACAACAAAGAAAATATCGAATCAGGTTTTGACAGCAAACAAGCATCCCACATAAATTAGAACGCCAATTTCAAACAGACGTAAACTAAGTTTACAAGATGGTAAATCTGACATAATACTTCTTCAACAAAAGTGTATCTATTTCCAATGACAATATCTCGTACAATTTTCTGAATTTTTCCAAGCTTCATGTTTGAGGAGCAAATACTATGCAAACATATAAAAGCCCGCTAAAAGAACACATTGCTTCATCCACCAGTTTAGAACAATCCTTGTAATCTTAACTTGCAAAAATTTCTGAAAAAGAAGATTCACTGAAGCGCATGAGAAAAAGTTCATAACAAATCAACAAGAGTCAAGTTAAATTCAATGCATATAGGGATCCACAATGGCAACATCTATGGAAAATCGGACGAGAAACTGAAAAGCAATAAAGAAAAAGAAAAATTGGGTTTATATGTTGAGTGAAAGACCTCATTCCTTCGAATTTTTTGAAGGGTGTAAGCTCAGCCAACAATCTGCAAGAACATATAATGGTTATTAATGTCCTGCAAACTCAGCTTTGACTTTAGCTAAAACTACAATGTATATATAATCAAGAAAATGTTGGTTGAACAGAGAAATACCTTTATATGATGTACCATCACCGTTCTTCATCGATCAAAGAATTATCATTAGCATCCACAATTGTTCCCTCAATATCAGACCTTACCCAATGTTGATCTTTCCTTTTCGTTTTAAACATATCCGTGAGGTGAGAAACATGGAATGGCTCAGCTTCTACGTCTCGTGTGAATTCATCATTTCCAGTGTCATATCTATCTCTAGGTAGTTTATTCTGCATCACCACTGACCAACCTGGGTTCAGTTCGTCTTCTAGGTAAAACACTTGATCGACTTGGTTAGGCAAAATAAAAGGCTCATGCTCAATCTTGTCTCCTTTGTGCATCAAATGTGAGAAGTTAACAGGTGTGTAGCCATACTTGTCCTTTTTAATTCCTTTTTCAGAAATATCAACCCATTCACACTTAAATAAATCCACCAAAAATTGTCCAGAGTAGTTCAACTGAATAATATCAATTATCCTGCCATAGTAAGTCACATCACCTAAAACAGGGGTCGCATCACCTGGTGCAGCATATGAAGATGTTTTGGCATGTACCACCACTCCACTATTTTGACTCACCCTGTCTAACCGTTTAGGCCTAAACCGATATCCTCTGGAGTTGTAAGCGCGGTACCTTTTTGCTGCATCTACTGGGCCACGTGCTAGCCATCTAATATCATTATTAATACTACCAATACCATTTTCCTTCTCCAATTTAATTATCTGTAGATTAAGAAGTTGTTTAGTAAATGGCTTTAGTTGTACATACAAAGAATATGAAATACGGACTTACATGAGCTTTGAACCACTCATTGAACTTATCATGTTGGATCGACTCGACCATGTTTGAGACACCACGCTTGCTAGTGATCTCATCGGCGTGAGCTCTGCAAAGTAATTTTATAATTAGTTTTGAAGTCAGAGAATGAGTTGTGAAAACATGTCAAAAAAACTGATATTATTTAGAGGATTGAGGTACTACCGAAGGACTGGGTTGACATCTGAGCAGTTGAACAACACATATCTATGTGCTTGGAATTTAGTCATCCCTCTAAGAACATAATTGCCAGGCTTTCCAAGTGGTTTTCCTACCGAAGGAAACAAAGTTGATCCTTGTTCAACATCAACCGCCTCATCATCATCGTCATTCCTTGAAGGCCGATTATGCTTGGTGGCAAAACCATCAATATATCTTGAACAAAATGTCATGCACTCGTCTGCAAGATGTGCTTCAGTGATAGATCCTTCTGGATGTGCTCTGTTACGAACATATGACTTCAGGACACAGAGATACCTGCATAAATAAAAAATGAAAAAAAAGACAAAAAATGTTAATGAATGTAGTACAGTAATAATTAGAAAATATATATGTCTCATTTTTGACAAAATACCTTTCCAGAAACCACATTGAACGGTAGGCCACAGGGCCACCTATTTTTGCCTCTGTTGCTAGATGAAGAACCAAATGCACCATAAGAGTAAAAAATCCGGGCGGAAATATCATCTCCATACGGCATAATGTTATCTTTATTCTTTGCTCTAACTTCTCAAGATCTCTCACATGAAGAACCTTTGCACTAACTTCTCTAAAATATGCACATAGATCAAACAAGACAGATGTGACATTATCTGGAAGTAAGCCTCTCAATGCAACAGGCAATAGTTGTTGCATCAGAATATGACAATCATGGCTTTTAAGGCCTAAAATTCTCCCTTCAGAAACATTTACACATCTTGAGATGTTCCCCGAATACCCATCTGGTACTCTTATATCATGAAGTACTTTGCAAAACTGTTGCTTCTGTTTCTTTGACAACGTATAAGAAGCAGGAGGAAGAAAATACTTGTCATTGTTTTTTTTGAGGATGTAGCTCTGGCCTGATTTTCATGTCCTGCAGGTCAAGTCATGCCTTTAAATTATCCTTTGACTTGCCCTCTATTCCTAGAAATGTCCCATATATATTTTCACATACATTCTTTTCAATGTGCATAATATCTAGATTGTGGCGGAGCAAACTGTAGTCCCAATAAGTCAAATGAGAGAAAAACCCGTTAACAAACTTCCAAGTTTTGGAATCATTGAAGTTCTTAATTGATTTTATCTTATCTAAAACTCCAACTTTATAATAAAGAGTTGGTTCTGTTTTGTGTTCCTCCAATCCATCAAACAAGTCAGATTCATGGCGGAACTCATGGTTTGGGTGCAGAAATCGGCGATGTCCCATGAAACAGAACTCCCCCCCCCCATGTTTCAAGTGCAAAGACCAAGTTTCATCACTACACGGGAAACAACCGGACTCAAAACTGGTGCTATGTCCTGAAGCAATTGCAAGCCCAGGGTAGTCACTCACAGTACACAACACAACCGCATAAAGTTGGAACGTCTCATCTCGAGATGCATCATATGTTAACATTCCAACTTCAAACAACTCAGCTAGTTCCTCATAAACTAGTTCCATGAATACATGGAAGTTCTTTCCAGGGTAACCTGGAATAATCAAAGTAAGCAGAAGAGAGGAGGCTTTCATGCATAACCATGGAGGAAGATTATAGGGCACTAAGACCATGGGCCAACAGCTATGTTTGGACTCATCTTCCCAAATGGATTGAACCCATCAGCTCCTACTCCAAACCTCATGTTCCGGGGGTCTGATGCAATGTGTTTATACTTAGAATCAACGGCCTTCCAAACCTCTGAATCAGCTATATGACGCGATGCTCCATCCTTTGTGCGCTCTTCGTCATGCCATCTTAAAGCTGTAGCTGTATCTTTGTGCATGAAAAGCCTCTTAAGCCTTGGCTTAATTGGAAAGTACCATAACATCTTCCATGGGATTGCCTTCCTTCTTTCCTTCTTAGCCAAATTAGTTTTATCTGGTATGTTCTTCCACCTTGAAGTTCCACACACTGAACAAAAATCATCACTCGCTTTCTATTTCCTATAAAGCTGGCAGTTATTTTCACAAGAATGAATTCTCACATAACTAAGCCCAAGCTTTCCAACGATCTTCTTCGCCTCAGAAAATGTACTAGGTAAATTCTTACCATTAGGAATTGCTTTCTGCAGAACTGCTAGCAAATCATTTAAAGATTTATTGCTCCACTTGTTAGTGGCTTTTATGTGGAAGAGAATAACAAGAGAAAGGATGGATAGTTCACAGCCTGGCCATAAAGGTTGATCTGCATCTCTCAAAAGGTCATAGAAAGCTTGTGATTCAGGGTCTGGTCCTGGTTTAGACGTATTTTGGGCTTCGGGTTCTATCGTTGGAGGTCCACAGAAAACATCTTCCACTAACTGACGCATATTAGATTTTGTTCCTTCAAACTGTGATCGTGACCTTTTGTTACTCCTCATGTGTGTTGGAGTTTCACCTTGTTTATTAGCAGAGATGAATGATGTTGTTTCCCCATGGCAACCCCAAACAGTATATCCAGGTGAAAATCCGCTACAAACCAAGTGATCGTACACGTCCTCCCGCTTCTGTAACGATCCATTGACACATATGACGCATGGGCAACAGATCTTGGCATCAGAACTTTTCCCGATGTACGCAAAGTCAAGAAAACCAGCAACACCAGCCAACTATTCCTCACTTGGTCTAGGAGAAAGCAATAGCTCCTTTATAGATTCTAAATCCATTGATACACTGTAACAAAAGGAAATGTAGTTAATGCGCTGAGTGACAAGGGACAAAACTAACATGAACATGTCTTCCTATAATTCCTTAAACAGACTTGGTTTGGTCTTTATTACAACAACAGACATTGATGGGTCGGATGGTCTAGTAGTACTAGTTTACTTCTACAAGGGTCCTATTTAGAACTTAAAAAAGAAGCACATCAGCAAGCCATGAAGCTGCCACTCTGAAACCTGATCTAGCTCGGTCTCAAGACATTGGAGAAGCCGGTTCGATGTCCAGTTTTTTAAGCCATATTACTAATAGACACTCCAATCAATAGATAAACAAATTGTAATAAAATACAAAGCAACCAGCAACTACAAATATACTATCAATTAGCAAGCACAAGATCCAGATATACGCAACTAGCAAACAACAGCTGCAATCGGACAATCAAGACAATGTGAACAACGGCATCATTTATCATATACACTAATAATTTCTAGTTCCTTTCCCTAATATTTCTAATTCTAGTAGTTCACAATCTTCACAAGTTGAAGTATGACATAAAGATGCTTCTATTACCAGCGTCCTGGTCAGGAGCGGAGGGAGGCATTGTCCTAGTCGGCTGGTCGTCCTGCCTGGAGTTCTGAGAGGAGGGAGGCAACCGGAGGACGGCTGGAGTACCTGGAATTTTGAGACCAGGCGGCGGCGATGGCGTCCCCTGGACGGCGGGGGTCGCTGGACCAGCTTGCAGCAGCGCTGCAGCAGTGCTCGCGCGGTCGTACTGGGAGGCGCCGACGTGCTGGTCCTGGGCTCCTTGTGGCGTGCGGCGGCGTCGCCTCACCGGGCAAGGGCGGCGGCGGAAGGGGCGGTTGCGCCCTGTTGGAAGCGGCGATGGGGGGGGGGTAGTGGGGAACCGGATCCTCTGCCGGCACAGGTACCGTGCCTTCTTACGACGACCCCAGCGAGCCTAGCAAACGCATTGACATGGCCCAAGAAAGCCCATCTACCCAGCCGTTGTCTAATGCAATCAGCCGTTCACAGCTGCCGCAAAACTTTTCTTAAAAAAAAGCTGCCGCAAAACTGAAGAAAAAAGCTACTGCAAAACTGAAGAATCACACTCTTCTGAACTGAACCTGCTACGAAACTGAAGAATCAACCTGTGCAGTTACAACCAAGTGAATTCCACTTAATAGTCTTAACCAACTGTTGGTCTCGCATTGACAAATTCAAGAGCAGTACAAACGTTAAAATACTAGAATTTCCACATGCTTTCCCTAGGGCAGATTTAACTAATTAGTACATGACCAACATTATAAGAAAATGAATGCATGACCAGCAGCATCCATCCAATCTTTAGCATTCACCACTCTTCAAGTCCTCCTGTGATAAAATGGATCTTCAAGTCTACTGATGACAAAAGGGATCTGATAGAAACATGCCATTTATGTACAGTTGTTCGACACTAGAACCCTGCATCATTAAAGGATTGCTCATATTAGAAAAAAACATTGATTTGGTGAAACCGTAAGTTAAGCACAATGGTAAATGGGATGAAGCATACCATCAATAATTCTGTGTAACTCTTAATACATCCATAACCATGAAAATCATTCTCAATGCTCCCAGTAGTTATTTTGATTCTAGGTAGTTTCTCTCTGGACACATACTCCAAGTTCAACTCATTGTCTCGTTTCCCTTTCACAACCCTTTCAAAATGCTTGAAAAAACGAACAAGGTTAAGGTCTAATTTCAGGTGGAGTTTCAAGTCATTGTTTAGGCTCTCGCTTAGTTGCGTGCTTCGCATCCCTAAGGTGAAAGCATCCCTCATATAACATTCAGCCCACTTTTCTCTTACTTTATAGATGCTATCAAACCAAGTTTGCTTCTCTACCAACATGAGCATAGTCAATGATCATTTTAGCATCAAGGTCGCAGGTTTCCTTCTCTAGTACAACTGCAAGTTCGCTCGGTTTTTTAAACCGTGCGTGCAGCTGGTATCCCTCCCCTTATTCTCTATCGCCATGAAGGTGGAAGGAATGAGGAGGCTAGATTGATCTGTCAGCCTCTCGGACATGTCGTTACAACACCGCTGGCGGTCGGTCATAGCTGACGCATATCGTCGTCGCCAATTTCGTAGCACCACCCCATGCGCTCTCAACACAGGTCAAAAGTCGTCGGCCTCGCGGGTTACAACATGCTCTCGGGCTGATTGCAACTTCTAGCATTGTCGGCCTTAGCTTTCTCCCACACCGGTCATAGCTTCCATGGGTAGTCGTATGGGGATGACGTGATCTTGGTTGAGGCGACCGATCAGGAGTCATATCGGTCGATCGAGTTACAATGTTTTTCTTTAACCAGCCATCGAGGTTGCAAGTTTCCTTTTTCTGATATGACTGCAAGTATGGTTGGTTTTTTGAACCGTGGTGTAGCTGGGATACCCTCCCCTTATGCTCTATCACCATGGATATGTCGTTACAACACCGTCGACGGGCGGTGGCAGCTGACGCATATCAGCGTCGCCACTTTGTAGCACCACCACTTGTGCTCTCAGCACCGATCAAAAGTTGCCAGCCTCGTTGGTCACAACATGTTCCTAGACGGGTCGCAACTTCTACCATTGATGTTAGTCGTAGTTTTGTCCCACACCGGTCATAGCCTCCATTGGAAGGCGTGTGGGAATGATACTATCTTGGTCGAGACGACCGATCAGGAGTAGGATCTGCCAGCTGATCGCCGCTGTTAGAGCGAGAACCCATGTTATAGGTTATTTAGCACATGTTACGTAAATCAATTTTATAAAGCCATTACTATTTATCTATATCTAATTTCCCTTCAATCAATAAAATAATAAATACAATATACTCTATTTTTCCATGCCAAAAACATTTTTTGGAAAATTTATATTCCAAACATATTAATATATGTAACAATGTCCCGGTTCTTCCAAAACAATTTCCCTCCAGTTCTCTTTGATAAAAAAATATATCCAAATTTCCCTCCAGTTCTCCACCTTGGCGCTTATTTTTCCCTCCAACTAACTAGAAAACGGTAGATAAATTGGGTCTCAAACCCATCCACATCCAGCCCAGCCGCCCACCGTTCGGCGGCTACCTCGCCGCACTCCAACGCCCAGCACACCGCCAGCGCCCAGTGCGGCCACCACCTGCAACCCCCCCCCCCCTCCCCACCCCCATCTCAACCCCCGTAGGATCTGCCGCTTCCTCGACCTGCATCGGCGCCGCTTCCTCGATCTGTCCCGGCGCCGTTTGGATCGTTGCGGCGACGGCTTCGTCGGTCTTCAGCTCCGCCACCTACATCCTGAAGGGGTATGATCTCGTGGCTGGTATGGATCTGAACGCCCACCCTTTCCCTGATCAGGCTGGTACGAATTCTCTGAGGTATGCTAGGAGAAACACCACTGTAGTGATGCAGGGGCGGGGACGGGGAGAGGCCAGCAAGGGTGCCCCTGCCAATCGCTCGCTCCCTCAACAATTCGTAGCACAGTGTGTACTGTAGATGCCCAATGGCCACGGCTAATTGCATAATTAGCCCTTACATAGACAAATAATTAAGCAATCACATACGTAGACAAATAAAATATGCACATAGGTTGTGTCTGACTATAGTTTTGCGATGTGCCAATGCCTAATCCACTAATCAGGTCGATCCATTGATATACGTGCGTGTTCTACATTTCTGCTAGATCGATCCATTGACTATTGTTTAAATTTGATCAGACTTTTTGAGAAACTAGAAGCAAACGGCGCGCTTTGCTGCACCCGCTCCAAGCTTTTTAACATGTCTAGTTTGCAATCTGGGCACACGAAACAAATTTGGGCTCATTTGGCTCCTTTGTCATTTTCTTTGATTCCCTAAGACTATCATGATCAAACCCAACTCTGCTTTTCGATTCGATGCAGCCGATCTACTGTAACAGTTTCGCCTGCGAAAATTGAACCATTAGGATAAAAAATGATTGAAATTACTAACAGAGAAAATGCTTAAGATTTGCACCATCACCTGATGATCCTATGTACTTTCAATTTCCCTTCTGTTTAGGGAAGCAGTGAAGATCATCAGGTCCTGTACACTTTTCAACTTAAACCTGTCCTGAATCCTTATGTCGACAGCGTTATATCTTAGTGTGGGTGTGGCTGGACCCATGGTCTTGTACCTCATCTCTCTGTTTTAAGTTATGATAAGCTGATAGTGCATTGACGTGCTACTGTGTACTTCTCTGCCCTCTCCATTCACATGTCTATTGGCAAATTAAATTGTCCCTGTAGTCATTAGTTAATTTGTCTTTACTTGTAATGATTTAATTGACATTTTTATATATAACTTAGGATGGCGACGGACATGTTGACCATATACCTGCACTATGAAGATACAAATTAGGAAGCCAAAATTTTACAAAGATCCATGATGAGACGTGATGTCTCGTATTACGACTTAATCTTGATGATCGAAGAAGTTGGCTTTCAGGCAATTGACTTTCTGTACTATGCGAAAAAAACCCGTCTAGGCAGCTCCTACTTAGTTCACATTTATGATGAAGGTCTTGTGATGAAAATGTTGTCCGACCCTGAGATTGTGAAAGCTGTCCATCTGTATGTGTCTAAGGAGAAGGCTGACGATCATATTGCTCCGCCTAGCAAGCAAATTGATGTTGCTCCATCTAACCATCCAAATGAGAGTGTTCTCTTACAGGACGGTGGTGTCTCTGCTGAAGGGGCAGGGCAACTTACTATGCAAGGGCCGCAAAGTATCCCTCTTGAACCATGCTTATTACATATCTGTATCTACTGTTGTAATTATTGGAATAAAAGATGTATGGTTGTTCTGCAGGACCACCACGTAGGTCAAAAAGGTTGAATGTGATTCAGGTTACGGACCAACGTGATGATGAAGATGGAGACTGCAACAATGGTGAGCAATTCCCACAAGGTCATGAATCACAAGCATTGGTCGATGAAGAGGGTCAAGTTCACAATCAAGGTAACAACCTATTACATTTTGTGCTTCTATTAATTAACTTGTATATGCTTAGTATCGAAAGAATAATCGGCGGGCGTCATTTCATTAGTACTTTTCTTAATTAATCTTGTAGTAGACAAGGAAGTACGCAAGCGCAAGAGAACAAGCTTGCCAATTGTCTGGAACATGCCAAAGGGGCAGAGAATAGTTGTGAAATGCAATGAAGATAGCCAGCCTATAGGAGATGAAGGTGCAATCTTGGGGAAGTTTCTGGGCACGATTGCTAGAAATGGAGGATTTTGCCCACTAAACATAAATGATTGGCGTCATGTCAAAAAGAATAGTGGTGAGGAAACAATATTGCAGTGCGTGCAGGTACTTCACAATTAACAAGAAAACAAAATATGTTATTTGCTGCCCTTCTATTTATATCTAATTTGTGTACATGAGATGTAGTGTGGCCTGCATGTCTATTTACATCCATTCATTATTTTGTCCTTTCAGACAAAGTTCGTGTATCCTCGATCATGTGAAAAATGGATACTCAAATCAATTGGAAGAGACTGGAGGAAATTTAAGTCTAGTTTGAAAGATGCTTTCTTCAAACCCGCCATCGAAAAAAATCCAAACATCAAGCGAAAGGCTTTGTATAAGCTCTGTCCAGAAGATGTGGATAACGATCAATGGCGTGGGCTTGTTAAATATTGGAAGTCCAAAAAAGGAAGGGTAATGAATGAGATACTGTACTTTCCTGTTTTGACATTTAAATGTGAGTTCTTGGGCTTATCTTAAAAGTTGCATTTACGATATGATTACATCATAACAGGCCCTTCCTGAGAAGAACATAATTAGTCGTTCCCTCGTGAAGGATTCACATAATGATGGCACAAAGAGTTATGCTTGTTGGGGTGAAGACATGGTGAGTAATCTTGATTCCTGAAGTGTTTTCCTGTGTCTCTTTTGTCATATGGGTGTTGTTTCTGTTTTGTAGAGGCAAGCTGATCCTGAAAAGAAACGACCACACAGATCAAAGGTTTATTTAGCAACTCACAAGAAGAAGGACGATGCTGATGCTAAAAATAAAGATAGAAATAAGCGCCTGGTAGGCAATTAATATAGAAATTGTCTAATTGTTCTCGGGATCAAGTTATGGTTCAATCTAACTAGTGTATGCATGATTCTTTTCTTATAGGATCGATTGGAGAATCTAATAACCGAACAACCAGAGTTGGCACAAAATTTGAATGGAAGAGTCGCATGGGAAGGTGATGCCCTGCAGGAAGTGTTAGGGAAATAAAAGATTGGACAAGTGCATGGCATGGGTTTGCTTCCAACTCCTAAGCAAGTCTACGGTCGGACGCCACGGTATCTAAAGAACATCAATATGACTAGAACTGATGGATCACCATATGAAGTTGAACATGACGTTTGGGAGGCAATAGCAAAGATGCAGGAGCATATAAAAAAGCAAGACCAGATTATTAAAGATATGAATAACAAAGAAGGCCATGTCAATAATGGCATAGAAGAGGTAAAGGACTTCTTTATCCCACCCTTTGCATGCATTTCTATCAATAGTTTACTCAGATTTGTTAGTTCTGTAGGAAAACCTCCAATCAAATGATAATGGTATTTCTCGCTCACCACTACTGCTTGGTAAAACAAAGGTAATGTTAATAAATGCCTATATCATTGCTTGTCACTTGAAACCTTCATATTAATATTTCAGTTTGCAGAGAATCCAGTGCAATGGACCCGTTGAGGCATGCTCGTCTATGCAACATGACATTCCTAAGGATACTAATTTATCACGTTCGCATGAAAAGGTTATGCCTGTAGTTACTCTTACTCATGTCACAAAGATAGAATATAAAATAATTGCTTTCTTACCATTGTTGTGTCATGGAACTAGGTTGGCGACCATGATGTCAACCAATTACAAATTCTACAAAATTCATCATCACCACAAGACCTTGTTATTGATTCTGTGCTAGAGGTAATTTTCGTGCCTTTTGAGTTTTGAAGTTGTAGCTTTATGTAGCTTCAAGGTATGAATATCATTCCATCTAATATTATTGTATCTTGGTAGGTGATGGAAACGAGGAATATTACGGGTGAATCTGTTTCAAGACCAAACCAGCAAAGGACTAGAACTGAACACCCACACCGCTCAAAAAGAAGGCGTTCTTCTTCCATCAAGGTAAAGATTCACCAAGTAGCATGGTTTACTGCACCCAGATTACCAACCCAAACCCTCATTATCATGCCTGCTTGAAAGATGGATTTTTTTTACAATTTTTGCTCAATCTGCTGTATGCAAGTAACGATAAATTTAACCAAGCATGAGCTAGCGAGGTGACCTTGGGCATTAGACTTCGTTGCCGGGTCCAGTTTATTTAGTTTCTTAGGGCACCTTACTGGGTTGATATTAAAAAGATCTCATATTATTCATGCAAATTATATTATCATGTCATAGAATGCTAATATTGATCATAATATAGGTTGCTTCCAAAGTAGTCTTAAAGACTTCAACATATCCCAACAAGCGGAATGTTGCGTATGGTACTATTCGGAGTACTGATCCAAGAACAAAGGCTGGTGGTATTGAGTTAGGTGTTGAATTTGCTCTTGTGCGCATAGACGAACCTATTCTTGATAATGAGGAGTTGGTAAGGGAAGTTTCTGATTGCAAGACAATTGGCGAGGCTTTCACTTCAGGATACTTAATTGACTGGCCTTCAGCTTTTGTACGTTACAATCTTCCCTTCCACATTCTGAAATCATATTTGTGTACATTTAATCACACATATCTAAGGTGCAATTTTCTTCTACAGATTCGAGAGAAGGATGGTTGATTTGCAGTTGAATTCTTGGATCAAGAAGCAAATAAAATTTGAAGATTTTAGCTACCAATAGTTGTAGTTTACATTGATAGATTTGAAAGTGTAATATCATCCAAAAGATCTTTTTCTTTCATCGAATTGATGCAAATGCGACAGTGTAATATTCCCCATAGTTGTGTTTTCTATCCTCAAAATTATATGACTGATATCTTTATTGTAATGCATATGTATCATATACTCTTCTATATTTGTAACTAGTAAGCATGCACGTGCACGCACGTATAACCGTGAGAAAAAAATCTCATGTATAAACATATTTTTGCTTGTATTACGTAGTACATGGATTATGCAAAAAGGAAGTTAAGTACTTTTGGGGAATGGAGAGAAGGGATTCCAGCATGATATAGTAATGCTAACAAATATGGTGAAGAATTACATTTGTTATCAACCTGAAACTACAAAAGAATTGTGGACTAAGATGGAGCACGTGGACTAACATGGAGCAGGGCGGCCTAAAACCAAACATAGTTCTCTGGCAAAAAAAACATAGTTACCTGCTAGTTGTGGCTTATTCATAGAGATCTTGCACGCCTTCTTATGAAGAATGAAGTCAGTAAACAAGTGAAAATAGAAAATGTAGGAGTGGTGATTTTGGAATAGATAGTTTTTTTTTCATATTAAGGTCCGGCACAAAATGTGGTCAGGAAAATCACCTCATTCATGTTTGCTTTGTTTTGCAGACATGTAATTCATCGCATTCTTATTTGGTCAGCTTTGCAGACATGTAACTAATTCATGCACAAATGCCGGTGACAAGGAACACATGAAACAAATAAATAAATGCATATCACCATATCACATATCATCTGAAAATTGCATTATCTAATTGGACTATAAGAACTGTCTGTAGTGGGCCTATTGTCAAAATGACACATCAGAACCGTCATCTAATCTCACGGAACCTAGTAACCTTTTAAAAAGTACATATCACCATAGAATATATAATTTGAAAATTGTATTATTTCATTTTACTATAGAAACTGCGAATAGTAGGATGCTACTGGATTTATAAAACTAACATGACACTCATCCCCAATTATGATGATCTGTTAGCATAAACACCTTTTACTTTTGTTTCATCATTCATATCCCTCGCATGAATGATGAACCTGCATATATTGCTTTAAGAGCGATGCTTGGAAATGAAGGGAACATGAAATCTTGAATATTGTTGACGATGCCATGACTCGTTTGAGAAGATGTGCCATGGTCAATCCAGTTCTGGTATGACTCCATAGTCCACACTTTTCCCTATGATCCCAAGTCTGAAACAGACAAAATAAGGAATTCATGGTCCACACCAGCACATTAGTTTTTACACAGGACTAACTGGAGCTTGTGTCTGATTCTATTTGATTGCTAAAGTAACATAGCAAATAATATGAATACAAGATGAGAAAAAAAATACCCAAGCTTGCAGTTGTTTACCGTATATTGAGGTGCTAGAGATTACAGTGAAAATTGTCCAAGAAAATAGCATAGAGAGGTTGCTCAAAATAAATAGTATGGCACGATGGCATAGAGGAATGTCACATAAAAATATAGAAAGCCCCGCAGTTCAGTTTCCATGCTTCTCTAATACTGAAAGCAATAGCCAAATATCATTGTATAGTTCTTTCAGAGTAATAAAATGGCGGGCTTGGTTCAATATCCAATCCAAATGCACGCGTCTGACTCAGAATTGGTACATGATTAGGTAATTATGCATGTAACCTTAGTTGTCCAGAACACAAGGGGCTCATGCCTATTAGAAATGGAATTGGCAAGATCGATGTAGAGCCGCTTACTTGCCAACACATTCAAATGTGACATAAAAAAATTACAGAATTCAATCTAGTGTTAAGGCCTCTAGGGCATTTATATTTGGTCTTAGTTAAGTGTAGTCCAAAATGATGCCCCATTGATGAATTCAAGATGAAATTCTGTTAATTTAGAAGTCCGATAATTCATAATATGCATATGTAGGACACAGATTCATATAATGAAATGGGGAGTACAAAAAAATGTAGTTGATTACTCCACAAATTAGGTATAGAGCAGTTACCATCTCTCGAGTAAAACCAAGCCGTAGGATCGTCATAAATGGTTTTCTAAACAATAATCTTTTTCTTCACTTCCTCCTCTCTTGACAGCACATGCTTCAAGATTTGTTGTGCTTTGCGAAGGAAGACAAACGTGGGTTCGACACCCTGGTCATTTGCACGGCATGATGTCTCTGGAAGCAAAGGAATGCCAGGGTGTTTAACAGAGCTGAGCAACAGGTGGTTGCACAGGAACTCGCGAAGAAGATACTTGATGAACTTAGAGATTGGAAGATGGCGGCCCGGGGAGGAGGTAGCTTACAACGCTTTGTGAGAGATTAGTTTTGGGTTCCTTGTAGGAGTGGTGGTGGGTGTTAGTCTTGGAGTGTTCCGCACTCGCTAGACCTCTTGTAAATTGTTTTGCTCTCTTCTATAAAAGTAAGGCACGTGCTTTGAGTGCTCTCGAAAGAAAAGATTTGTTGTGCTCATAATCGCTAGAAATATAAATATACAAAGATAATTAATAAATATTCGTTCAAAACTTGTTTTTTTTAATATATGTTTGGGTAAAGGTAGAAAGAGATATACAAGGGGAACCTGTTTCTGCTGCTTCTAAAAGTATCTCTTCTTGTGTCATACAATTTTCTTCCCAGTTTCCGCTGCTTCTAAAGAGATACAATACAAGGTAGATATATAGTCACATGGAGTACATGAGCAAACCATCAGTGAATCCCTAATTTACCGTTTATTTTGTCGTTACAATTGAATGAATTAATATGAGATAACGGAGGATCACTCTTTTTCTAACCTGTAATGTTCAATGCTGTGAGATGCAAACTATTGAAGGAAAATCGATAGTACCTTTGCTATTTCTCTTGTTATGCTTTTCGTTTATTTGTATTGTATAGGATCCCATTCGGGGACATACAAAAAAATATCTGAGTACACATCATCATCATTTTATTAAAGCAAAAACCAACCCTGCAACTTAAAAATAACTTTGAAAAATATACCTCAAAGTGTGACAGGGATCTATTTTCTGATTCGATTGATTCATCAATATCTTCCTTGGCCAGATCAAAAAGATCCCTCAAAGATGCAGCTGAAACCGGTGATGCGCTCTCGGATTGTTAAAAGGTGTGGACTGCATAAATATCAGCAACATACAATTCCCATGATCATGTCGTCCAATAGTTACTACCCAATGGATTAAATGATACACAGAGGTTGGTGATATGGTGGAATACCTGGAATAGCAGCCGACAGTTTATGCTTGCTCCCTCATGATATTAGACAGGAACGCGGCAGTTGAACATTTTCCCTTAGTCCCGGTGATATGGACAGCCTACGAACACAATAACTTGCAGCCAAACACCTTTCTCTTCTTCTGGCAGGCATTCATATATGTATCCACAACACCTTTCTCCTGCTCTCCCTACCAGCAAAAAGACAACAAGTACTTGATCATATTTATGTGCAGTTTGACATAAAACTGATTTGCAGCCAAACACCTTTCTCTTCTTCTGGCGGGCATTCATATATGTATCCACAACACCTTTCTCATGCTCTCCCTACCAGTAAAAAACAACAAGGACTTAATCATATTTATGTCAGTTTGACATAAAATCGCTTAGCCAAGTCTGTACTTATCATGTGAAGAGGACATGCGGTGGTATGCTCTTGCTGACCCGTGGTAGAGCCGTAGAGGACACGGCAGAGGTGGTCGTGGTGACGGAAGATGGCGACGACCCTGTGGTAGAGGACAAGCAGGAGGATGCGATGCCCGGACAACGAACCCTCCTCAACTTCGCAGGGGAACACGATGGAGGCGGCTGAGTTGCAGGCAACAGCGACTTCCGCGTACTCAGCTGTGCGGAAGAATGGCGGCGGCATCTGCATCCCAGACTGCCCGGGAGAATTAAGAATGGGGCAGGCATGTGTTCATCACCGGTCGTCGCCGTCGCCGATCTGGTCGGGAAGAGGGCCGTCACTCGCGAGGGAAGGTCCGACGGAGCCATGGTGTCCTGCAGTGAGGGAATGGAGAGAGGGAGAAAGATTAGTGAGGAGAGGGAGAGAGAAGGGAGGAGGGCTCTGGGCATGGCTGACCGGCAGAGGAGCTCGGCGGCGGCGATCGGAGGCAGGGTCGGCTCGGGGCGGATCGGGGGTGGGGAGCGCACGGCAGGAGCGGCAGCGCAACGTTGTTTCTGCGGATCTGTTCTCTCGCCGTTCTTCTTGGGGCCTAAAGACAGGGCCGGGACTCAATCGGGAGGCACTTTCGCGTGGACCAAACCGAAAATCAGGGATTCCTCAAAAAACCCGAAAATCAAGGAGTTATCGCTGGCCCGCGGGGATCGGCGGAAGCGGAGCGCTCGCACGATTGGCAGACGCGTCTGCTGGGCAGAACAATTAATCTGAGACATTGATTCTGGATGACAGACTATTGATGTAATATAGGCGGTAGGATGTGTTTAAGTCAATTTGATCGGATGGTTCTGCTTATTCCGTGTACATTTTGTTGTGTGGCTTTTGACAAACACATGTTTGCTCTTTTGATAGTAGTATAGATAAATATCTTCGTACGAATTTTTGTATGTGTTCTGCTTCAGTTTAAATAAATATCATTTTGATATGCTGCCACGCATAAAATGATTAAAAATTTATGCAATTGCATTGATTTTATTAAATAAATTTATATTCCATAAAATGGCTTTCCAATTTTGTGGTTACTAATAAAAAACAAATACATTAATTATGTTACCATATTGATATAGTAGTGTTACTGATGATGTTACTATAGCTACAAAATTTGTTACTAGAGTAGTTGACAACTATAATTATAGTGTTACGATACATGGATATTATGTTACTAGTTGTGTTTCGATGCTAAAAAAATGTGTTACCAGTTGTGTTACGATAGTTACAGAAACATGTTACCACCGATGTTCTATGTCTATCAAAATATGTTACTACAATGTTACTATAATTACAAAAGTGTGTTACCGGTGTGTTCGGTAACACATAACACATGTGTTACTATAATGCAACTGTAACACATTTTTTAACATATGGTAACAATTATTATGTGTGACAGTTGACACCACTTAGTAACACGGTCTAATGGAACACATTTGAAACGGTGTTACTATATGGCCTAGTAACACACTTTTGGACCTGTAGTAACACAACACGGTGTTACCAAAGGTCTGTCCTCTTGTAGTGTAGTAAGCTTCGCGCGGGACTACCCCTCGTCAGACTGGGGCATCTCCGTCGGCAGCTTCAACCGTGGGTGGATGCACTTGGCATCCATCATGACCCACTTGCTCCTGAAGCCGTCGGCCTTCTTTCCGGTCTTCGAGATCACGTTGGCCTTGCCGGCCGCGACAAAGTTGGCGCACCCGAGGTGTGGCCGTCGTTGATTCAGAGGAAGAAGAAGTGGTGCAACAGTGCCATGGACAGCATCACCCTGACATACGCCTCATGGTAGAATGCAAAGATCGACAAAAGAAGAACGGAGTTGGGATGGAGATGGAGGGCCTGCAACCTGTAATGTTGGAGGACTGCATAGAAGAAGTCAGAGAAGGGGGGAACCAGGCCAGCGATGACGCTGCTCATAAAGAAGGGGTAGAAAGCTCTTCGAAGCCTCCGGCACGACGGAGCCAGCCCGGAGCTCGGTCTTCTCCTTCTCGTTGTTTTCCCCTGCTGTCAGCAGGCGCGTGGCGGCGAGGTTCTTCTCCGAGACATTGGGCGCGTCCAGAGCCGGCTCGTACCAGGCGGGCGGCAAAACGACCTTGGGCTTTCGGGGCACCATTGGTCGGAAGCTCGGAAGGGTATTGAAGTAGATCTAGAGATTTCGGAAGCAAGGAGCAAGAGAGGGGATCTAGAGCAAGGAGAAGGAAAGCAATGAAGGCAAGCATTGCCCGCACTGGCCTTTTTGTCAGTCTGGCAGCTGCCGAGGCAGCATGGAAAAGCGGAGATGCCCACGTCCAATCAGTCGCCACGTGCCAACCGTGGCCGCAGGCTGTTGGGGCACGCGGCGCTCCGCACTTGCCCTTTGGCTTCACCTCAAATCCAAGCCCGAGCGCGCCTTGGGCCCGGGGACTACTGTTGGCGTTCTGGGAATGGGGATCCCCAGACTTGCGTGCTGCAGCCTGTGGCGTGGCTCCATCAGCGGCCCTGTACGACCCATCTTCACCAGCAAACACTCAAGACCCATGCGAGGGGCCAAGCCTCGCGAGGCCGATGACGCAAGACCTCCTCAGGGATGGCCTCACCAGGCCGGCTCGTGAGGGGTAGAGAGATCGAGGCAAGGGACACCTCGCGAGGTTTGTGTGACGCAAGCCATGACGACTGGAGCCAGGCGGGCGCCAGCGCGCACAGTGTCCTCGTTTCCTCTTTGGTGATAAAGAGGCAAGCGCAGGCGAGGAGTCCCGAGGCATCAGGCAAAGGTTTCCATATCGGTGCAACGAGACCAAAACCAGCAGGACAATAGGACGGAGGTCACCGTGGAGCCCAAGACGGTGTCACCACCAGAGCCTTTGGCAGGCGAAGACTACTTTTGTTAGGATAGCTTGTACTAGCTGTCCCCCTTCAAATTGGCCGCTGTGGGATCCCTTCCCACCTAATATTTGGGAAGAGGACCCGGGCCTCTGTATATAGGACTAGCCACCACCGTAGGGAGGCATTCTGATTCTGATTCTGATGTTGATCGGATCTTGGACCGGATTCATCCCATCAAAGCCACCACACTCACCAAGCACAAGAACACCTCTCCTCAGGAGCCTGTTCTTCCCTTGTAATTGTTCATCCTCAGCCCGGAGGCACTCCACCACACCACACTGGAGTAGGGTATTACACCACATCGGTGGCCCGAACCAGTATAAACGCTTGTGTCTCTTGTTCTTTGGGTTCGTGGAGCTAGGCCGTGAGATCATGATGTGTGTGAGCTAGAGAGGGGGAGATCTTTGTGCGCACCCCAGTGTTCGAACCTCAAGGGTTTTGCCAGAACCTGAAATCCGACAAATTATGTTGGATGCGATTCCTCATGCAACAATTATAACATAGGGTGACACAGAACTAGCTCCAGTTCATCAATGTAATGTAGGCATGTATTCCGAATATAGTCATACGTGCTTATGGAAAATAACTTGCAAGACATCTTTTGTCCTACCCTCCCGTGGCAGGAGGGTCCTATTGGAAACTAAGGGATATTAAGGCCTCATTTTAATAGAGTACCGGAACAAAGCATTAACACTTAGTGAATACATGAACTCCTCGAACTATGGTCATCACCGGGAGTGGTCCCGATTATTGTCACTTTGGGGTTACCGGATCATAACACATAGTAGGTGACAATTGACTTGCAAAATAGGATCAAGAACTCATATGTATTCATGAAAACATAATAGGTTCAGATCTGAAATCATGGCATTCGGGCCCTAGTGACAAGCATTAAGCATAGCAAAGTCATAGCAACATCAATCTTAGAACATAATGGATACTAGGGATCAAACCCTAACAAAACTAACTTGATTACATGGTAAATCTCATCCAACCCAACACCGTCCAGCAATCCTACGATGGAATTACTCACGCATGGCTGTGAGCATCATGAAATTGGTGATGGAGGAAGGTTGATGATGACGATGGCGACGGATTCCCCTCTCCGGAGCCCCAAACGGACTCCAGATCAGCCCTCCCCGTGAAGATTAGTGCTTGGCGGCGGCTCCATATCGTAAAACGCGATGAATCCTTTTCGCTTATTTTTTCTCCCCGAACGTGAATATATAGAGTTGGAGTTGACGTCGGTGGAGCTTCAGGGGGCCCACGAGGCAGGGGGTGCGCCCCAGGGGGGCGCGCCCTGCACCCTCGTGGACAGGGTGTGGGACCCCTGGTGTTGATTCTTTCGCCAATATTTTTTATAAATTCCAAAACGTGTCTCCATAAATTTCCAGGTCATTCCGAGAACTTTTATTTCTGCACAAAAATAACACCATGGCAATTTTGCTGAAAATAGCGTCAGTCCGGGTTAGTTCCATTCAAATCATTCAAGTTAGAGTCCAAAACAAGGTCAAAAGTGTTTGGAAAAGTAGATACGATGGAGACGTATCAGGTGCCCCGCGGACCGCCTCTTTGCTCTATAAATACCCCAATATTCCAAAAACCCTAGGGGAGTCGATGAAAAGCAATTCTAGTCGCCACAGAGTCCAGAACCACCAGATCCAATCTAGATACAATCACGGATGGGGTTCACCACCTGCATTGGTGCCTCTCCGATGATGCGTGAGTAGTTCTTTGTAGACCTTCGGGTCCGTAGTTAGTAGCTAGATGACTTCCTCTCTCTCATTTGATTCTCAATACAATGGTCTCTTGGAGATCCATATGATGTAACTCTTTTTGCGGTGTGTTTGTTATGATAGGATGAACTTTGAGTTTATGATCAGATCTATATTTTTATATCCATGAAAGTATTTGAGTTTCTTTGATCTCTTTTATGCATGATTTCTTATAGCCTCGTATTTCTTCTCTGATATTTTGGTTTTGTTTGGCCAACTTGATCTATTTATCTTGCAATGGGAAGAGGTGCCCGGTAGTGGGTTCTATCTTACGGTGCTTGATCCCAGTGACAGAAAGGGAACCGACACATATGTATCATTGTTACTAAGGATAAAAAGACGAGATCTATATCTACCGCCATATAGATAAACAGATCTTGTCTACATTATTTCATTGTTCTTATTGCATTACCCCGTTTTTCCATGAACTTAATATACTAGATGCATGCTAGATAGCGGTCGATGTGTGGAGTAATAGTAGTAGATGCAGGAAGGAGTCGGTCTACTAATTTTGGACGTGATGCCTATGTAATGATCATTGCCTGGATATCGTCATGAGTATTTGAAGTTCTATCAATTGCCAAACAGTAATTTGTTTACCCACCATTTGCTATTTTTCTCAAGAGAAGCCACTAGTGAAACCTACGGCCCCTGGGTCTCTTTCTCATATTTTTTGCCTTCACGGTCTATTTTATTTGCCTTTTATTTTCATATCTACTAAACCAAAAATACAAAAATATCTTGCTGCAATTTATTTTACTTGGCTTTTGATCTATCAATGTTTACAAATATCACACGTCCATTCGCCAATTTCTGGCGCCGCTACCCGAAAGGGATTAACAACCCCTTTTACAAGTCGGGTTGCAAGTAGTTGTTATTTGTGTGCATGTGATGTTTACGTTGTGTTGTAGTCCGTAGAGGCCATCCATACACCCATTCATACATTCATTATACCCCTAGGGTTTAGACCACAACTCATGATCTCGAGGTAGATCAACTCTGTACCTTGATTCTTACCTAATATAAGCAAGAGCAGTATGTAGGGTTTTACCTCCATAGAGAGGCCCCGAACCTGGGTAAACTTCATGTGTGTGTGTGTGTGATAATCCGATCTAACAGCTCAGGCTCCCCTACCCGAGACTTGCTGGTTCTGACACCGATACCAGGGCTCGGCCCGGGACCCTACTCGTCCCACCAGCGGGTCGAAGGAACTCATCAGTATCTTTGAGTCAGCCATCGACATTCCCAAGTATGTTATAGGGAATGAGGCCGATCTGCAGTTTAAGTTGTCCAGAATCCGTTGTTGTTCCTCCGCTGGAGATCCCAAGGTGACGACCTCACTCTTATCAATGTTGATCTTTAGTCTCGACATAGCCTCAAAACAGAGTAGCGAGAACTTAAAATTCACGATGTCCAGGTTTGACCCTCCACCATAATCATGGTGTCGTCAGCATATTGTAAGTTGATGACCCCTCCACCAGGGATCAGGTGACCCACTACCCTGAAGGGGTGACCTGCCATCCTAGCTTTATCCAGGATGTCCGCTAGCGCATCCACAATGAGGTTGAAGAGAAGTGGGGAAATAGGACCCCCTTGCTTCTCTCCTACAATGGACGTAAAGAATGGTCCCACCTCACCTTTAATATTAATCGCCATCTTACCAGAGCGAACCAACTGCATGATCCAAGAACACCATCTGTCATCAAAGCCCCGACGCTAAAGGACTAACAACAAGAAGGACCAGTCCATATGATCATAGGACTTCTGGAAGTCCAACTTGAGGAAAACGCCCTTATGTCCATGTGTCCTAACCTCATGGATAATCTCATGAAGGGCCAGGATCCTGTCATGGATCTGCCGTCCCTTCAGAAATGTTGTTTGGAGGGGGTGATCCAGCCGCTCCGCTATAGGGGCTAGTCGTCTCGCGTAGACTTTTGAGAAGATGCGTTCAAGTACGTTGATCACCGTGATAGGTCTGAAGTGTCCAATGTCCGTAGCCCAACTATTTTGGGGATCAGGGTAGTGACACCAAAATTTATTGGAGACATGTCAAAAGTCCCAATATAGAATTAATGGAACATTGGCATGATCACACGTTTTAGGACATTCCAAAATTTCTGGAATAAGGGTACCGTCATGTCGTTTAGGACCGATGCCGACCCGCCTTCATAGAGGCATAGCCCTACCCACCTCTTCCGACAAGTATGGGAGAGTTAGTTTCGCATTCTCAAGGTCAAAGACCCTGTCCGCAAGCGGCCCTGCCAAGGAAACCCCACCATGGGGTTCCACCATAAAGATCCCCTTAAAGGAGTAAATGTGGGACCTAATATCATCCGGGTTTTCCAGGAGGGCGACTCCCTCCTAGAGACACGGGATAGAGTACTTCCGATGTCACCCATTGGCAATCACATGGAAGTATGAGGTATTAGCATCGCCTTGAAGGAGCCACTTCTATCACTCCCCTGGCGTTTCAAGAACAATTCTTCACCCTTGAAGATCTACATCAATGAGGACTCAAGGGAATACCGCCTAAGCCAATCATCAGCTGATTAGGCCGACCGTATCAGCAGCCACATCTAGCGCCTTAATCTGGGCCAACATGGCCCCTTTACGATCCCTGAGGTTAGCTCCCAGGTTGGCTCCCCACCCCCGCATAAACTGGCGGGTGGTCTTAGAGTAATGGTGCCATATATCAGTAGCACAAAAGGTTCGTGGCGGATTGGCTGAAGCTTGTACGCAGCGGTCTTGAACCATCTCAAAGAACCCCAGCTGTAGTAGCCATGATGGTTCAAAGTTGAAGCATCAGGCTCGCGACGGGGACCCCTCCCTAGATGAAAACAATAGGGGAACATGGTCAGAACTGGTCTGGGTGACCGTCCTAAGAGAGCATCATGGGAACATAATCTCCCACTGGGCAGACACCAGGACCCTATCCAGCACACTCTGGATAGGGTCCACCTATTTATTAGTCCACGTGAACCTAGCCCTACACTAGCTATCTCACGTAGGGCCATATCAGGGATGCAATCGTTGAACATGTGCATACACATCCGGTCGACATTAGGAGAGCTCTTGTTAGCCTATTGCCGAATAAGGTTGAAGTCACCAACTACTACTACCGGAGTAGTGCATCGCTCCACCTTACCCTTTAAGTTAGCCAAGAAGTCCACTGACCGCCCGTGATCAGCCCAGCCATAGACAATGGTCACCTCCTAACTAAGGTTTACTCGTCGGCCAGTGACGAACATACTAAGGAAAAATTCCCCTTGGTCCATATCCTCGGTCGAGAAGAAGTCCTCCCTGACCCCCAACAAGATACCCCCAGAGAGGCCAACCACAGGTAGCCATTGCCAGGCAAACAGGTGCCAGGATAACCCCTAGAGTTCCTGAATGGAAGTCATGGCGAATCATCTCTTGCAGACCCACAATATCGACATCTTTTGGTCGAATGTAGTCAATCAACTGGCCCGCCAACCCAAGTTGCCAAAGCCCCTAATGTTCCATCATAGTAGCTTCATATAGGAACCGAGGTAGTATTACTAGGCCCCTCTGGGGGGTGAACTAGTCCGGCCACCATTTTTAGGCGGGGGCAACTGTTTAAGCGTCGACTTACTACGTGGTCGATTTTATGTTCGATCGATCGACTTGAGTTGGGATAATGGGCTGAAGCCTTATACGTGAAGCCTGGGGCTAATCTTCTATCTATCTCAAATTTTGAAAATTTTGCTTCTATAAGTATAGGTGCTAGTTGGGCCACGCCTGGAGCTACAACCCTAGTTGCCCCAGGCCCAATTTTGTCCCTGCCTGTTCTGTTGGGTGGCAGCGGAGCCCTGCTTAACGGGGGCATCTGCGGCCGTGTCTTCCCTAGAGGGGATCCCGACACTAGCCCCACAAACCACCATCTGCTGCTCAGTGGAATGGAGGTGTGTAGGTAGCCTTCCCCTCATGGCCCTTCCTACTGAAGGGCCACCAAGGGTACGAGGCTCAGTGGATGTGCGACTGGGCCCCGACACATCCCTAGGCTCTCTATGCCCAGGGATGCTGGGTGTCGGATCGCACATGGACCTCTGCCAGCACCCCATCAAGCCTCTCTCCTTGGAACAGATGGCAGAAATCTGCTCCAGGCAGGGGCCCTTCTATCCATGAAGCACAATTTCACAATCTATGGCTACATCACCAAGGTGTGCAAGGGGAACAGAACCAAGAACGACGAAACATGAACCAGAACAGAGGGGACCAGAAGGAGACGGTATTATACCAGGAGTGAGATCACGAGTAGCCATGCGCATGGCCGCTTTCGCCGGGACCATTGGAACCCGATCGTCTGGCAGAGTCCAAGACTGGCCGAGATGGGCACTCTACCTGGGCGCCATCACCAGAGAAGGCACTTGTTGGGGACCGAGGCTAGCCACTGGATAGTCAATGTGTGCCCATGGGCAATCCTAGTCCCAACGGAGGTGGCACAGCAGGCACCATCGTCGGGGACCCCAAGGCTGTGGAAGGTGGGGTCCAAGGCAAGCAAGAGTAGCACACCACCCTAGGGGAGCGTGGCGAGGATGGCGGGCAGACATCCAACCCGGCGCTCAGAGCATCCTCCTCCACCTCAAAAACCGGGGACAATGATGTGGCAGCAACTAGGGTGAGGGAGGAATTTCCTGGCAGGCCGGCATCCTTCGCACCGGACGAGGCCGGCGCATGATAGCTCTAAGGCAACAACGACGATGGGAGCCCGTCCCCCAAGTCCGTGGAATTGTCCTCAGACTGGATGTCCTCACCGTCTTGCCCCTCCACAAGGGGGGGTGCTGGCAGGTCAATCTCCGGCTGCCCCTCCGAACCGTGCATGTCAAGCTCGTAGGTGATACACTTGCCCTTGTTCTTGCCAAAGTAGAAGATCAGGGACAAGCCTTCCACATCAGCTAGAGCCTAACAAAAGATCTCGATGCGCGCTAGGCCATCACCCTGCAAGGAGTCCAGATCTATCGTCAGGAGCTTGCCCACCGGCTTCGAGATGGCCTTGCGGATGTGGTCGCACTTGCCCCCACTCGAGAGCCCATAGACAAGCATCCACACCTGGGCAAGGGTGGCAACCATGTTTGGCTCAGCATCAACCTTCTGGATCGATATCATGAACTTATGTGATCACGAGTGTAGACATTGAGCATCTCAGCAGAGGGGAAGCGCACCAAGAGCACCATCAGGGCTATCTCGGTGACCTCCCATGAGAAAGAGCTATCACTGTAGTCACCAATGAATGCTGACAACTCCACCTGAATGATCTTAGTGGTAACCACAACCGCTGGCGGTGGCTGCTGGTCCGAGATGAGGGTGATCATGGCCAGGTGGGGCCGGACAGGCTCATCCTCCAGAGCTGCATCCACATAGTAGAAGACACACCCTCCACCCTATACCCTAGGTAGGAAAGAGTGGTGGGGCCCCGAGGGGCCATCAAACACTCTGAACGAAAGTGTCCGGCACACCCACAATTGATGCACATCGTCTCCTCTTGGGTCCAGGCGCATCCCGCTTTGGTTGGTGGGATGGCCGGAGCCTCCTGCTCCGCCCCCACAGCTGCCCTCTCAGATCAATCCCCGATGGAAGGACCACCTACCCACCAGAGTGCTTCTTCTTACTCTTCTTCCGCTTTGCCATCAACCCCGATGGAGCCGCGGCCTCCTGTCGGTGTCAAAACCGGCGGATCTCGGGTAGGGGGTCCCGAACTATGCGTCTAGGCCAGATGGTAACAGGAGGCAAGGGACACGAAGTTTTACCCAGGTTCGGGCCCTCTTGATGGAGGTAAAACCCTACGTCCTTCTTGATTAATATTGATGATATGGGTAGTACAAGAGTAGATCTACCACGAGATCGGAGAGGCTAAACCCTAGAAGCTAGCCTATGGTATGATTGTTGTTCTGTATGTTGTCCTACGGACTAAAACCCTCCGGTTTAGATAGACACCGGAGAGGGTTAGGGTCACACAAAGTTGGTTACAATGGTAGGAGATCTGCATATCCGTATCGCCAAGCTTGCCTTCCACGCCAAGGAAAGTCCCTTCCGGACACGGGACAAAGTCTTCAATCTTGTATCTTCATAGTCCAGGAGTCCGGCTGAAGGTATAGTCCGGCCATCCAGACACCCCCTAATCCAGGACTCCCTCAGTAGCCCCTGAACCAAGCTTCAATGACGACGAGTCCGGCGCGCAGTTTGTCTTCGGCATTGCAAGGCGGGTTCCTCCTCCAAGTACTTCATAGAAGATTTTGAACACAAAGATAGTGTCCGGCTCTGCAAAATAAGTTTCCACATATTGCCATAGAGAGAATAATATTTACACAAATCTAATCTGCTGACGTATTCCGTAGTGTGACGCGCCACAGCCAAGCCTTTATTCGAATCGTTTTACTATCCCACCTCAGCGCGTCATGCGAGGCGGTTTCCTTGGCACGTCTTGTTAAAGCAGAGATCGTGTCCCCTTATTCCGGGATTCTCATCAATACGGGCGTGGGTAACCCAACCGCGCCATTGATTACGACGCTTGGAGATAAGCGAGTTTTACCAGGCTGGTGGGGACACGTAGTTGCGTCCACCCATATAAGGGGATAAGGATCCACCTTTTCACCTACGCCTTCTTCCTCCTTCGCCTATCCATTTTCGTGCACTCGAGCTCCAGCGCCCAAATCCGCACTCCCCACCTCAACCTTCTCCATCCATGTCCGGAGCGGGAGGCAAGTGGATGGTCTCCTCCGTCATGGAGGGACACATCAAAAAACTGAGGAAGGCCGGATACTTGTCTAACGACATCGTGTACAGGCTTCCCGAAGAGGGGCAGCTCCTCCCCACCCCAAGGCCCCATGAGAGGGTAGTGTTCCTTCCCCACTTCCTCCGCGGACTGGGCTTTCCTATCCACCCATTCGTCCGGGGACTCATGTTCTACTACGGCCTGGATTTCCATGATCTGACCCTGAATTTCATCCTCAACATCTTGGCGTTTATCGTCGTGTGCGAGGCTTTCCTCTGCATCCGCCCCCATTTCAGCCTATGGCTCAAGACTTTTAATGTCAAGCCGAAGGTGGTGCACGACAACCAGGAGGAGTGCGGAGGCGCCATGGTGGGAAAGATGCCCAACGTCTTATGGCTCAAGGGCTCCTTTGTGGAGACCCTGAAGGGGTGGCAATCGGGGTGGTTTTACATCACCGAGCCGCGCGACCCTGAGTGGGTCGCAGCCCCCGAGTTTCGGTCTGGACCCCCAACGCGACTCACGTCCTGGAAAGAGAAGGGCCTGTCATGGGGTAGCAAAGGAGAGGTGACTGGACTGCAAACATGCATCCAATCCCTGGTGAACAAGCAGCTCAGGCTTGTCAACATAGTCCAGGTCATGCTCATCCACCGGATCCTCCCGTGTCAACAACGGGCCTTCAATCTGTGGGAGTTCAACCCAGCGCAGCACCGAACTCTGAGCAGGCTCTTCGACACGACGTACGAAGATGTCTGGAAGGTGCTTTTCAAGGGCGCCGAGGCTCCCGCATCCGCTACCGAGGATCGCGGATTCAGCGCGCAGCGTCACGCCAGCGTGGTAAGTTGTTTGTGCCTTTTCCAGGGTATTAGTTTTTCATAGTTTAACTCTTTGCGGGATCTAAGCTCCCTTACCTTTGACAGGTTTGGCAGGCGAAGTCCGCACAGATCGACTGTCCGGCTCCTTGGCCCGAAGACCCAGCCAATGCCCGCTTGGCGAAGTTGCTGGCTCCGGCACCCTATGTGGTGCCGGAGAAGAAGGCCACGAAGAGGGCCACAGGGACTCGAAAAAGTGCCCGGCGCCAGGAGGTGTCGGGTTCATCATCCGACAGCTCTAGGGCACATTCCTCCCATGAAGACGAGGAGGAGGAAGAAGAGACCTCTCCCCCTCTAGCGGGGGGAGAGAAGAAAAGGAAGGCCGCCCTCACTGGGGAGGCCGAAGGGTCCAAGAAGGGGAAAACCCTTCCTCTGGACTACTCCACTGACGCCGACGATGGCGGACAGGAGTGGCCACTCAGGGCCAAGCCCCTGGCGAAATCGTAAGTATCCGGATACCAGAGTAATTCATAGTATTCCTTTATTGCACAGCTTTCCCTTATGTCGAATATGTTTATGCAGCCCACCCAAAGACCGGCTCGATGCATCGTCGAGCGGTTCCCTGGACTCGTCGGATGTGAATTCGCTTCCGACGGCTTCCTCCCCCCGCCCTACAGACGACGGCGCGCGTGTTGTCCCAACAGGTTCCAAGCCAGGAGGAGGTGGTCCTGGAGGCGCCGCAAGGCGACCTCCCGGACTCCAGGAGTAAAGGGGATAAAACCCCCCAGGGCAAGTCCGGCTCTAGGCCGGACACCGCTCCGGAACCTTCAAAGGTTCCAGAGTCTGGCGGTGTAAGTGCATCTAGTGCCACCCCTAGTTGGTTTTGGAGTATTGACGACAAACCTAGTTGAGGGACTAATGTGTTTGTGAGAATTGCAGGATAACACAGGTAGAAGTCCCTCATTGATTCGGTTTTCCTACCAGAGATGACCCCTAAAAATGTATGAAGACATTGAAGTCAAAGGTGGTATATGAAGATATTCACATTGAAGACTATGACAAGAGAAGACATTGCATGAAGCCTATGGAGCTTGAAGACTTAGATCTTTCGTAGTTCTTTTTCTTCTTCTTTGTTGAGTCATAGGAACCACCGTACTGTTAAGTGGGGACCAAGAGAACCAGTCAGAATGACTGAAGTGATGCTTAACCAAAACCTATGTCTTCGAGTGAAGACTATGAGAGTGAATCTTGTCCAGAGTCGGACAAGTCAGCTTTGCTTGTAGCCCAAGTATGGTTGCCGTGTGAGTTTGAAATCTAACCGTTGGAACATGTGTCAGTTCCTTAGTGACCCAGGGTCATTTCGGACAAATCAGGTCGGGTTGCCTAGTGGCTATAAATAGCCCACCCCCTACAACCAAAAATGGTTGGCTGCTCAGAGTTAGTATACGGCTTTTGTCGTTTGAGAGCAACCCACCTCGAAGCCTTTGAGAGAGAATTCCTTGCGAGGATAAAGCCCTAACCACCCAGAGTCAAAGAGAATTAGGCATCACTTAAGTCTGCTTGTCTGTGTGATCTGAAGACGTATTACACTTGAGGACTGTGAATCCTCCAGCCGGTTAGGCGTCGCGTTCTGAGCATCCAAGAGACATTGTGGATTGCCGGTGAACGAAGTCTGTGAAGGTTTGGGAGTCTACCTTGAAGACTTACCAGAGTGATTGGGCGAGGTCTGTGTGACCTTAGCTCAAGGGGAATACGGTGAGGACTGGGTGTCCTGAGCTGCGTGTTCAGGACTGGGTGTCCGAGACTGTGTGTCCTCAGGTTTAAATACCTAGCCGCCCTAACCAGATGTACAGTTGTCACAGCAACTGGAACTGGTCCAACACATCATTGTCTTCAACGAGTCACTGGTTTCATCCTTCCCTTCTCTTTACGTACTGTTACTCCTTGTGAAGTCATTGTATGATTGCACTATCTTTTATCTTCACTGAGTGACTGCGTGTTCTGTTTGGCTTCATAATATCTTCCTACCTGATCCTTACTACATTGCTGCTATTAGTCATTGTGCTTTCACTCTATTGAATACTTGACTATGGCTTGCCTAGTGTAGTCTACCTTCTGCTGCAGGGTAATAGGTTTATTTCTATCGTTTGTCTTCATAACTTCCACGTTTTGAAGACTTTCATAAAAATCGCCTATTCACCCCCCTCTAGTCGATATAACGCACTTTCAATTGGTATCAGAGTGAGGTACTCCCTTGTTCTGTGTGATTTGGTTTAACCACCTGGAGTTTTAGCTATGTCGACTGCAGGGATAATCAAAGTCTCCGCTGCGTGCCCCGTCTTCGATGGAACTGAATATCCGTACTGGAAGAATAAGATGCGCATGCATCTTGAAGCCATTGACGTCGACCTATGGTATGTTGTCAAGAACGGCGTTCCCAAGGCTGGAGAAGGTGTCACTGCTGCTGACGTCAAGAAGTTCGTTCAACTGGACTCTACTGCCAAGAATATCATCTGTAGTCATCTGACCAAAGGACAGTATGGCCGCGTGAGTGCTTTGGAAACATCTAAGCTAGTCTGGGACTGGCTCTCCAAGGTCAACGAAGGCGTCTCAACCCAGAGAGATCAGAGAATCAGTGTCCTTCGCAACCTCTTCAACCGCTTCAAGAGAAATGACAATGAGAATGTCCAGCTCACATTTGATCGACTCACTGACATCACGAATGAGCTTCAAGCCCTTGGCGCTACTGAGATCACCAAGCATGAAGTCGTCAAGACACTATTGAGATCACTTGACAGTTCGTTTGACACCCTAGCTCTGATGATTCAAGAACGTCCTGATTTCAAGACACTCGATCCGTCTGACATACTTGAGAGGTTCAACACACATGAGTTTCAGCTTTCTGAGAAAAGAGATATCTATGGTCCAAACTATGGGCAAACTCGTGCCTTGAAGGAAAAAGCTGTCTCCTCGTCTGAAGAAGAATCTAACAGCAGTTCTGATGATCCTGAAGACATTGGAAGGGAACTTGCTATGCTTGTGAAGAAGTTCCAAAAATTCACCAAGAAGAAAGGCTTCAGAAAGTCTTCCCGATCAAGCTCAAGGAATGATGAAGCTTCTGCTCATGACTACAAGAACAAAACATGTCACAAGTGCAAGAAACCTGGCCACTTCATCTCTGAGTGTCCACAGTGGGACAATGAGAACAAAAAGAAGAAGAAGAGCAAGGAATATGACTCTGACGACAAGAAGAAGAAGAAATACTCAAAGTCTTCTTCCAAGTCTTCTTCAAAGTCTTCATCACACAAGAAGAGCACATCTGGCAAGGCACGTGCGTTTGTTGGCAAGGAAATGGATTCAGAGGAGGAGTCCGCTTCTGAGGAGGCGGAGGTGGAGGCTGAGGAGGAGTCCGATTCTGGCGTCGCAAGTCTGGCTACAACATACGTTGCCAAGTCCATCTTCAACATTGAAGACAATGACTCCATCACCAACACCGATGCAATGACAAGGACTACTCCGCTCCTACCTACTGCTTCATGGCACGCGGTGCCAAGGTAAACACATGCACTACTCACTATCAAACATCTAGTGACGATGACTCTGATTGTGGTTCAAAACCCAGCTACAAAACACTTGCTAAAATTGCAACTGAACAACAGAAAGCCATGGAACATATTCAAAAACTGTTAGACAAAAGCGATGATCTGTTAGGCGCTGAAATGACTCGATCTGAGTCCTTAATTGAAGACATAAAAAATCTTCATGTTAAGTATGAGGAACTTGAAAGTCGTCATGAAACGCTCTCAACAACTCATGAAAAGCTTTCCTATGATTATCTTCAAAGGAAGCAAGATCTTGAGAAATTGAGAGCGGCTCATGAAGATCTTCAAAAGGAAAATGAGTCACTTCACGCCAAACAGATCAGTTCCGCTCAGGAAGGATTTGAAACCACCATGTCTTAAATGCATTGAGCGTGATAATGCTACTACTATTGCTGAATGTTCTACTACTGCTACTATTGCAATATCTTCAACTGTTGATGTGGGAACTAACCCCTCTGCTAAGGATTCCACTGCTATTGCTGATGAGAATGCTAGGTTGAAGACATTGCTTGAAACAGGGATGTACAAAAGTCTTAAAGGGCATCAGACACTATGTGATGTCCTCAAAAAGCAGATCTTGAACCGAAACCCGAGGAAAGAGGGTGTTGGGTTCGTAAGGAAAATGAATGCTAATGGCTCTTACTGGAAACCCGAGCAGTACCCCAAAACCACATGGGTTGCTGCAAAGGAATCTTCAGCAGATCTATCCAATCTATCTGGCTTCTCTTATGCAAATCCCATTGTCATTGATGAATCCTTTGATGCAAACTATAAACTGTTTAAGAATCAGAATGGTGAAGTGTTTGACACGTACATTGGTACTAACTGCAGGAATGGACCGCCTATGAAGAAGATCTGGGTTCCAAAAAAGTGTCTGGAGAATCTTCCCGTGAATGTCATCATGACACCACACGTGAAGAAGACGAACCTCAGACCACATGCTTCATACGGTCCAAAGGCTTCATACAGACAAAGGACTCACCTGAGTCGCACTAACGCAAATGTTTTGCAGGGAAACCATACTCAGGCCTATGAATATGAGTGCGGTTCATTAAACCGCCATGTTCATAAGACCAAGAACTATTCTGCTTATTCTTATGAGTACTATTGTCCGCCTGCAAGACTTTTTGCTAGGGCTCCAAAGCCAAAGTTCTCAGATGTTGCACTTAGACTTATTGCTTCTAAGCCACCCTTGAAGATGTGGGTGGCTAAGAAAGCTTAACTCTCTTTTGCAGGGAAAGGTCTCCAGCAGAAAACCAAAATCGTCTAACGCTATTGCCGGGGACCTTAAACATCTTGTAGGGCGCAAGATCAAATGCCTGAATGGTCTTACTTTGTACTTCGTTCCTGAATCGCTTGCTGCTCTCCCTATTAGTCCTAATCTGGATCTAAGCTTTCATAACCCACTGGTTCGTCAAATGTTTTTGCTTCACAATTCTCTTCGTGAAGCCTATCCCCCTAACTGCACTGTAGGGTACGACACCAGCGTCTTCAGAATGGATTATTGATAGTGGGTGTACCAACCACATGACTGGCAAAAGAAGCCTTCTTATGGACTCAACCTTACGTCCATCCGACAAGAGTCACATCACATTTGCTGACACTGGTAAAAGTAAGGTATTGGGTCTAGGTAGAGTTGCAATCTCAAAGGATCAACACATGGATAAAGTCATGCTTGTTGAATCCCTTGGCTTTAACTTAATGTCTGTCTCAATGCTTTGCGGTTTGAACATGATCGTAATATTTCGAAAATATCGCTGCCTTGTACTAATGGAATCTGACAAGTCTCTAGTGTTTGAAGGGTATCGGAAAGATGATTTGTACATGGTAGATTTTTCGGCAAGACCATAGCTTGCCGTATGTCTTCTAGCAAAGGCTTCAGAATGCTGGCTCTGGCATCGGAGGCTAGGGCATGCTGGCATGAGGAACCTCCACACCCTTGCAAAGAAGAAGCATGTCATAGGCATCGAGGGCGTCATGTTCAAGAAAGATCACTTATGCGGTGCCTGTGAAGCAGGGAAGATGATGAGGGCCAAACATCCCTCGAAGACAATCATGACAACCACTCGACCCTTCGAACTGCTCCACATGGATCTTTTCGGTCCCACTCATTACTCAACTCTTACTACTACTGCTTGCCTCTATGGCTTTGTTATTGTTGATGATTATTCTAGATATACTTGGGTGCACATAATCCTCTACAAGACTGAAGTGCAGGATGTCTTCAGACGCTTCACCAATCGAGCAATGAACAACTATGGCGCCAAGATAAAGCACATCAGAAGTGACAATGGCACTGAATTCAAGAATACTGGCCTTGATACATATCTTGATACCTTGGGCATCACACATGAATTCTCAGCCCCATACACGCCACAGCAGAATGGCGTCGTCGAACGCAAGAACAGAACACTCATTGAGATGGCCCGAACGATGCTTGATGAATACAAGACTCCAAGAAAATTCTGGCCTGAAGCCATTGATACTGCATGCCATACAATCAATCGTGTTTATCTTCACAAGCTTCTGAACAAGACATCTTATGAGCTCCTTACTGGCAAGAAGCCAAATGTCAGTTACTTCAGAGTATTTGGTGCCAGGTGCTGGATCAAGGATCCACATCACACTTCAAAATTTGCACCAAAAGCACATGAGGGTTTTATGCTTGGATATGGAAAGGATTCGCACTCCTACAGAGTCTTCAATCTCTTTCATTATAAAGTGGTTGAAACAATGGATGTGCGGTTTGATGAGACTAACGGTTCACAAAGAGAGCACCTCCCAAATATGCTAGATGAAGTTCCATCCAGCGAATCAATCAAGCTTATGGGAACCGGAGAAATCATACCCTCTGAAGCTCAACCTAAAGAGGAACTTATCATCTCTGCACCTGATCAACTTGAAGACAATGCTCAGCCTGAAGACAATCCCACTAACAATGACAATGATCAGCAAGAGCAAAACCTTCGCCCTGTACATCCTCGTGTTGCCAATGAAGTGCAGATTGAGAGAATAATTGACAACATCAATGCACCCGGTCTGCTCACTCGATCAAGGGCAACTCAGCTGGCAAATTTCTATGGGCACTTCGCATTCGTCTCAATAACAGAACCCAAGAAAGTTGAAGAAGCCTTCATGGAACCTGAATGGATTCAAGCTGTGCAAGAAGAGCTTCAACAGTTTGAGCTGAATAATGTATGGGAACTGGTTAAGCGTCCTGATCCTCGGAAGCACAACATAATAGGCACCAAATGGATATACAACAACAAGCAAGATGAGCATGGACAAGTTGTCAGAAACAAAGCTCGTCTCGTTGCTCAAGGATATACTCAAGTGGAAGGCATTGACTTCGATGAAACATTTGCTCCTGTGGCTAGACTTGAAGCCATACACATACTGCTGGCCTATGCCAATCATCACAACATACTTCTATATCAAATGGATGTGAAGAGCGCCTTTCTCAATGGCAAGATTGAAGAAGAAGTGTATGTTGCACAACCGCCTGGCTTTGAAGATCCAAAACATCCTGACATGGTATCCAAGCTCAACAAGGCACTGTATGGCCTCAAACAAGCCCCTCGGGCCTGGTATGACACACTCAAATACTTCCTGAAGAGCAAAGGCTTCATACCTGGTTCCCTAGACCCCACTCTCTTCACGAAGACATATGATGGTGAACTGTTTGTGTGCCAAATATATGTGGATGACATTATCTTTGGCTGCACCAATCAGAAGTACAGTGAAGAGTTTGGATATATGATGCAAGAGCAATATTAAATGTCCATGATGGGAGAGCTAAAGTTCTTCCTCGGTCTCCAAATACGACATCAACACAACGGCATCTTCATATCTCAAGAGAAGTATCTCAAAGATTGTCTGAAGAAGTTCGGTATGCAAGACTGCAAAGGCTTCACGACGCCAATGCCAGCCAAGCATCATTTGGGTCCTGATGAAAATGGTAAAGGGTTCGACCAAAAGGTATACCGCTCCATGATTGGTTCTTTGCTTTATCTATGTGCATCTAGGCCAGATATTATGCTTAGTGTTTGCATGTGTGCTCGATTCCAAGCGGCACCAAAGGAGTCGCATCACTTAGCTGTGAAGCGAATTCTTTGATATTTGGCTCACACCCCAACTCTAGGATTATGGTATCCAAAGGGCTCAGAGTTTGATCTGGTTGGATTCTCGGATGCTGATTATGCTGGTGGCAAAGTAGATCGCAAATCTACATCAGGCACATGTCACTTTCTGGGACGATCATTTGTATGTTGGTCTTCAAAGAAGCAGAACTGTGTATCTCTCTCCACTGTTGAATCTGAATACATTGCTGCTGGATCTTGCTGCGCTCAGCTTCTGTGGATGAAGCAAACACTCAAGGACTATGGCATTCATCTGAAGCAAGTGCCACTCTACTGTGACAACAAAAGCGCCATCAAGATTGCCAACAACCCAGTTCAGCACTCGAAGACAAAGCACATTGAGATTCGTCATCACTTTCTCAGAGATCATGTTGTGAAGGAAGATATTGATATCATACACGTCAACACTGAAGAGCAATTGGCAGATATCTTCACCAAGCCCTTGGATGAGAAGATATTTTGCAAGTTACGGTGTGAGCTAAATATCCTGGAGTCCTCAAATGTCCTGTGATTAGGCACACATCCTAACACTTATGCATATTGATGACTTAGATGTGCAACACACGAAGTAAAGTATATCTTCAATCAATGAAGACATACATTCTAAGTGTGAATACATTAATGTGGAATTTGACTTCGGAGCGCCACGATAATTGTGCACCATGTCTGGGTCTAATACTTCCTATACGGTGGGTAACGCCACCACCAAATGTTCTGTTTGAAGTGTTTCACTCATGGCGTTACATTTGCTATGTCTTCACATTTGGTTTGGCTTCAATCTCAACATATCTTCATGATTATCTTCACTATGTTGATTATATATATATATATATATATATATATATATATATATATATATATATATATATACTAGTGTTCTATCCTCTACATCATTCACTTATAGCTATGTCTTCTTGTTGAATCTTTTGAACTAAGTGAATGTGATCGGACCCTAACCTCTCTATGCTTTCTATCTCAAACTCTATCTCTCCAAATCATATGCATTCTATTGAAACTGTCGAATGTCTTCTCTGCATCCTTGTCAGTAGAAGATACAGAGACAACCATTAAGTCCGTTTCCAATGCTCATTCCTCCACCTGAATCTCGGAGAAGTGGGAACGACCACCCGACAATCCAGGCGTGCGTGGGACGTGGAACAAACCCCAATATGCTGCATGATGGCCACGTGTTCCTCAGATGCGAATCGCCAGGGGCACCTGTGTAATAACGCAGTGCCGCCCCTGTACCTATAAATACACACCTCACAGCAGTCATTATCTCTTCTTCCACTCTCACACGAACCCTAGCGCCACCGCTAGCCCTCGACGATGCCGGCGACGAAGCGCTTCACTGCCGCAACCTCTGCGACGCCGTCTTCACGCCGACCACGGACATCGCCTTCTCCGCCGTTGCCGTAGGTGTCCTCCATCGCCAAGTTAGGGCACGGACGATCAAACTGCTCGGCCTCCTCTTCCACTCCGTCTAGCAGTTCTTCGTGTGGTAAATAAAACCTCCTTTTTTACGGCCTCTTTGATCCTATAGCTTTATCACTTTCTACCACAAGCAGTTTCTATTCACACAAGTTGGATCTCTTTCATACTGCATCTCATAACATGCCTAGTATATTCACTTATGCTTCACAAAGTAGATAGATTCCTCACTTGTACTGATCCGTGGATTCGTACAAATCTGGAACCAACTCCTTATCTATGAGTGAATGTCTTCGCACGATGAGGTCAATGTCTTCTAAACTGATTTATCTTCAAAATCTTCTGAGAATGCATATGACCTCTTCCCCTTCCCTCGCACCTTAATGTTGTCACAGGTACATGTCCATGGGAGAATCCCTTGGTTCTCATAGTCTGCATTCATTTGCAAATTCTTACAGCATCACATAAATTCTCCCGAAGCCAGTTCCTGTTTGTCCAGCAAGCGAAAACCTTTGATGCCTCTGAACGTATTGAAGCCTTTCAGATTAAGGTTCATGGCTTCAGAAAAATCAGCAAGGAAGGGTGGTAGAAAGCGCCAAGGAGAAACATCAAGAGATCTGCCCGATGACCTCTCAGAGCTGTACAAGACAGATCCTGAAGAGGATTACAATCAGCGCAAGACGCGAATCCAATGGATTCAACGCTATTGGGCAGAACAATGGTTCAAGTACATATTTGTGACCAAGGAATATGGTAAAAAGAATGTCATCAAGCAACCATGGGGAGATATCCTCTACAAAAATCTTCAACCCAGGACCAGAGATGAAGCCATTGAACGAGGCTTCTATCCTTGCATGGTCCGTGGACCACAGCCTGCGGATGCTGACCCATCGTCCCTGCTATGGTGTCGTGATGACAATCTGTTTAAGCGCAACTTCCAGTTTGCCCAGAACTCAGCGAAGCAGAACAAGAAGACTTTGGGTTTAGATTTCAACCCTGGTCCCTCTGCTCCCCGTGCCGATGGAACTCGCGAAGCTGAACCCAATCTTCTTGGGACCTTCTACAATCTTGAAGGCCTCATCACTCACATCGTGGTTCAAGGGACAGCCGTGAATGAGCCTGCAGATGACGCTGAATCAGATGAAGCGCCTGCAGCGCCGAAGCCAAAGAAGCTGAAGCAGCCAAAAGCTTCAAAACCGGCCTCTGCACCAAAAATCTCATGGGCGAAGCCACTGGCAACTGCACCTCCTGAAGATAGTGTGCAATCTGAAGATTTGTCACGCATCTCCAAGCCCCAGAAGGTCAAGATGCCTCTGCCACACACCGGCCAAGAGCTAACAGCTGCTGCCATTCTGCGCAATGATGCCATTGATCTGTCAAGTGATGAAGATCTTGCAGATGACACTCTTGAGCAACTCATCAAGAGCAAAGAAGAAGCAGAAATCTTCAATGATCTGTCTCTCTTTGATGTAACAATCATCCACAACTTCATTGATGAGTGGTTTGACACGCCAAACATCAGCTTCGAAGATCTGCAACTACCCATTGGCCTCAGTGTCGCCTTCCATGGCGCCATTGCTTCAGAGCTAGCCCTCGCTCAGTGTATCGTCGAACTGAAGCAAAAGATTGACTATGAAAAGGCTCAGTTCAAGAAGTATATGGCCAAGCTCAGCGTGCAAGAGGTGAAAAACTTCAAGATTATGCTGCACGAGCTCAAAGAAGCCTTTCTCAAGAAACGCGCAGAAGCTCAGGGTTCTCGGGAGCGCATGAAGAGCCTGGCTGACAAATGTGTGCAAGGCTACAACGAAGCTGAGAAGCGCAAGGCCCTTGGGCGTCCGGGCATTGATCCCAGGATGGCTGCTAAGCAAAAGAAGAAGCCCATTGTGACCGAACCTCTCGCACCAAGGCAGGAAGCAGATCCCATTGTCTTCCCAACTAGAATGACTGACTCGAAGCCAAAAGGCCGGTCAACCACTTCAGAGCTGAAGAAGATGAGGACTGCTGAGGCTGAAGCCAGGAAGAGGAAACATCCTGAAGCCTCTCCTACTGCCCCCTCCAAGAAGAAGAGGAAGACGAAGAAAGAATGGGCTGCTCCCATAGAGCCTTTGATTGTTGAACCCATTTTCATGGTTCGTCCTAACGCTGAACGCCAACTGACAATCCATGAGCCTGCTTTCAAAGAGGCTCATGAAGCTGAAAACTTTCCAGCAGCTGATCCCATCGCTGCTGAAGACATTGGTCACCATGACCATGTAGAAGATGGTGCAGTCCTTCCTCAGCTCGAGCACAACGAACTCATCAGCATTGGTCGTCCTCTGACGCCAATTGCTCAAGATGCTTCATGGGCTGATTGCCCACAAGAGGAAGAAGACTTTGAGGCCCAGCCAACTCCAACTACACAGGCGTCGCTTGTGTTGCGCAGGCTTCGCAAAGGACCAAGGCCTCCAGTCTCTGTGTCTGAAGCTGAAACTGCTGAAGACATTCCGGCTGCATCAGCCGATGAAGAAGAAGTCCCACCAGCTGCTACTCCCCTATCCCACCAAGAAGCGGTTCTCGAGGAGAACGTGGTTGTGACCGACCCTCCAGCTCATCAAGTGGAGGTTGAAAATCATGAGGCTGCCACCACCAACACCAATGAAGCCACTGACGTTGTCATGGCTGAAGCTAATGTGGAGTCCTCACCAACAAAAGCACCAGAAGTCAGCAAAGCCAGTGATCCCACTGCTTCTGTTCCCGCACCTACTGCCGGTCCTTAGTTCGACTATCATGTTGAGCACATGCCTCAGGTACAGAAGCCAATCCCAAGATTGCCCAGGTTCCCAGGTCCTGCATTAGCACCTGGATCCTTCACAATCAATGGCTTCAGAGCAGACAACACATTCTTCAATAGCTCTAGGAACCCCTACTCAAGGGAAAGAATATCATCTGATCGGTTCTGGAGCTATCCGCAGCGAAGCTATTACTCCTGCAATCTTTACAATCAAGGTCGCATCTTCCCACACAAGCGTCTTGACATTGAAGCAATAGCTGGTCTGCCCTGTCTAGAAGAAGCTCTGGATTGCTTCAAAGAGGTCGGGTTGCTGCCGTTCGTCACTGATCAAGAGCATTGGAATGAAGAGTTGCTACTCCAATTCTATGCCACACTTCACATCCGCGGGTATAACAGAGATCCGAAGACTTGGGTCCTGGAGTGGATGACAGGAAACGTTCATCATGAAGCCAAAGCCTTTGACATCATTGAGCTCACTGGTCTACCCACTCCCGGCGATCTCTATGAATCTGGCTGTCAACTTCACAGTGAAGCTATGGAGAGCATCTTTCAGAAGCCTGAACCTAACATGAGTCAGATGCTCAGTATGATGAAGCCATTACCCCAAGATGCTGCATATCCCAAAGAGTTCTTTGTTGAAGACCTAGAGTATCTGCCAAGGACTATTTATCACATCATAAGGCGAACTCTCTGGCCCATCAAAGGGCACTCTCCACATGCCAAGCTGGAAGGTGCAATGAAGACTTTGGTCTTCTATATTCTTCATGGAAAATGCTTCAATGCACAGGACTTCTTCATTCGCCAACTTGCTGCATCAGGCTCTGATCTGTTTGGCTTGAAGTTCTATGCCCCATGGGTAATGCGGCTGATCAAACTTCACTCCGCTATCTCATATCAGCCATCTGCTTGCAATCATCAGATTTTTCTGCCTGATGTGGATATGTCTATTGAAGCCATCTATCCTGAGCCTGCCAAGGAACCTCTAAGTCTTCAAAATGCAGAGCATCAAAGTTTTTCTTAGAACATTGAAGGAGTTGAAGCAGTCACTCGTGTGTATCCTTTGGCTGGCACTACACGTGCACCGCATCCTGCTCTCACTGAAGCCACTGACAGTACAACTGCCCCATGACCCAAGAAGCGCACTCGTGTTCTCAATGACCGAGAGCTTCTTGTGGCTCTTCATCAGAAACAGGATAGGCATCATGACTGGCTGAAGCGTCAAATGCAAAGCCTCTTGGTGGATGTTAATCGCATTCGCAATCTTGCCACCAAGAATGCCTTTGTTGCTCATGAAACCTCTCGACTCACATGGAAAGGGCCGACGCTGATGTGTTCTGAAGATGATCTTCAAGAGGATGGCTTCTATGAGTGCTTCAAGTTTGACTCCACACCTCCTCGAAGGGCAGTGCTGCGACGAACTCCATCTCTTGAAGACTCTCAGTTCTCTTCCTCTGCTGCAACTGTAAATGCCAGAGTGATCGAGGATGACAACGATGCTACTTCACCACCGCCCCCTTCAGCACGCTTTGACACCGCTCCAAGCTCTTCTGCACCGCCGAACACCACCAACGACCCTGCTGCTTCACCTACTCTTCATGGGAACGAGTAGAGGCTCTATGTCTTCAAACCTTTTTGGTCCTTACTAACAAAAGGGGGAGAAGCATATGAGTTTAATAGTCTTCAAGCGGGTCCATATGGGCGGGTGCTTCATATTTTGCTTCGTGTTTACAACTCTCGTCTTGATACATTTGGTTCTTTGAGTTGTAACACTTAAACTCGATGGTCGTCTGCTACCTATTTGTCATTTTGTGATGCGATGATAAATTCCGCATGTGCGACGATAAATTCCGCACTTAGATCATTTTGCAGATGTCCAGTTTCCATTATGCATGTCATTATCTTCACATACCTTCACATGCATAGTGGATTGTCATCATAAGTTGAAGAGTATCTCCACAAGCACAACCTGCCATGTGCATTTGCATTTCAAAAGCAAACTACTTATATGCACATCTTCAGGGGGAGCCCTTGCAACTTATGAAGACAATTCCTTATCCTTTACAATTTCACATATTATATTCCCCATTGAAAACTTCAACTAGTTTGTCATCAATCACCAAAAAGGGGGAGATTGTAAGTGCATCTAATGCCACCCCTAGTTGGTTTTGGAGTATTGACGACAAACCTAGTTGAGGGACTAATGTGTTTGTGAGAATTGCAGGATAACACAGGTAGAAGTCCCTCATTGATTCGGTTTTCCTACCAGAGATGACCCCTAAAAATGTATGAAGACATTGAAGTCAAAGGTGGTATATGAAGATATTCACATTGAAGACTATGACAAGAGAAGACATCGCATGAAGCCTATGGAGCTCGAAGACTTAGATCGTTCGTAGTTCCTTTTCTTTTCTTTGTTGAGTCATAGGAACCATCGTGCTGTTAAGTGGGGTCCAAGAGAACCAGTCAGAATGACTGAAGTGATGCTTAACTAAAACCTATGTCTTCGAGTGAAGACTATGAGAGCGAATCTTGTCCAGAGTCAGACAAGTCAGCTTTGCTTGTAGCCCAAGTAAAGTTGCCGTGTGAGTTTGAAATCTGACCGTTGGAACACGTGTCAGTTCCTTAGTGACCCAAGGTCATTTTGGACAAATCAGGTCGGGTTGCCTAGTGGCTATAAATAGCCCACCCCCTACAACCAAAAACGGTTGGCTGCTCAGAGTTAGTATACGGCTTTTGTCGTTTGAGAGCAACCCACCTTGAAGCCTTTGAGAGAGAATTCCTTGCGAGGATAAAGCCCTAACCACCCAGAGCCAAAGAGAATTAGGCATCACTTAAGTCTTCTTGTCTGTGTGATTTGAAGACTTATTACACTTGAGGACTATGAATCCTCCAGCCGGTTAGGCGTTGCGTTCTGAGCATCCAAGAGATATTGTGGATCGCCGGTGAACGAAGTCTATGAAGGTTTGGGAGTCTACCTTGAAGACTTACCAGAGTGATTGGGCGAGGTCTGTGTGACCTTAGCTCAAGGGGAATACGGTGAGGACTGGGTGTCCTGAGCTGCGTGTTCAGGACTGGGTGTCCGGGACTGTGTGTCCTCAGGTTTAAATACCTAGCCGCCCTAACCAGACGTACAGTTGTCACAGCAACTAGAACTGGTCCAACACATCATTGTCTTCAACGAGTCACTGGTTTCATCCTTCCCTTCTCTTTACGTACTGTTACTCCTTGTGAAGTCATTGTATGATTGCACTATCTTTTATCTTCACTGAGTGACTGCGTGTTCTGTTTGGCTTCATAATATCTTCCTACCTGATCCTTACTACATTGCTGCTATTAGTCATTGTGCTTTCACTCTATTGAATACTTGACTATGGCTTGCCTAGTGTAGTCTACCTTCCGCTGCAGGGTAATAGGTTTATTTCTATCGTTTGTCTTCATAACTTCCACGTTTTGAAGACTTTAATAAAAATCGCCTATTCACCCCCCCTCTAGTCGATATAACGCACTTCCAGGCGGGTGACCTCCTTCTAAGAGGAGCAAGCCCACCGTGCCGGTGACCCCCGTCCAACCGGAGGCACCGGACAATCTGTTGGAGGTGCTCAAAGGTGCCTCCCTCGACGAGGAGCACCGCACCATTATGAGTGCGGTGGTCCAGAAGGTTCAGTCCGCCAAGAGCAGACTGACTGAAGCTTGTACTAGCCTTTTAACAGGCTTTGAGGTAAGTAAACAATGTGTAAATAATATTACCGCATAGACAGTAGCCCCTGATGCTCTGTTTGGCGTTCGGGAAGAAAAGCCGAAGAGAGGATCAAATAAAATTCGCAGGAGTCTAACAAAAAGGAGTCAATATGCGTATGCAGGCTTCTCTGCTGGTGTCCGCCGCACTGACTGCAGAAGTGGACACGCTAAAGCAGAACCTTGAGCAGTCCAAGCAAGAGCTCGGGCGTGCCAAGAAGCAGCTTGAGGACAAGGAAGGTAAGAAATACCTTGTTTAAATATATATAAAAAAGGTGCAATTGCAAAAAATGACAGGATTATCGTGGCTATTGCAGGGGCCATGTCTGAGGTGGCGACCCTTAAGCAAGCGCTGGTCGAGGCCGAGAAGAGGGCGGCCACGGAGCGCACCGAGCGGGAGAAGTATGAGGCCCAGGTTGGCAAGGTGTAGCAAGAGCTCCAGGTTCTCATGAAAAAACATGAGAGTTTGGAGCTTGACTCAAAGACGCGAGCGTCCGAGCTCGTGGCGGCTATTGAAAATGCCAAGTCTGCCAAGGCCGAATCCCAGAAGACCCTCCAGGAGTTGGATGCAGTGAAAAAGATAGCGGCGGGTAAGGCATTCTTTATGCAAAGCAAACACATAAGCGTGAGTTACTTGTTACTTACCCGAATTCGGAGCTCTCCAGGAGCATTCGCAGATCTTCCCCGTAGTGTGTCCGATGCCGCCGCATTCTATCGAGACGAGGAGGGCAGCTCGATAGAGAAGGTGTTCTGATCTCAGTATGCTGAGGCCGGACACCCCGTGCCCCTGAGCGACCAGCTGAAGCAACTGGTCGAGCTCCACAAGGTAGCCGAACAGGCCATGAAGGGCCTCATAGTTTGGCTGTGGCCTGGAGAGGCTCTGCCTGGGAGCTATTTCGGGCTGGTGCGGCGGCTGGTGGGGGCCTGTCCAAGGCTCTAAGTCATCAAGCGCTCCATCTGCATTGAAGGTGCCCGTAGGGCCCTTGCCCGTGCTAAGGTGCACTGGGGCAAGCTGGATGCTGAGAAGCTTGTGAAGGACGGGCCACCGCCAGGGAAAGAGCATCGCAAGCCCAAGAATTATTATAAGGATGTTCTGAAGGGTGCCTGCCTTATGGCGGATGAATGTTCCAGGGATGTAATTTTTGAGTAAAACTCGCTCGTTTTGTCCTGTGCACTGAAAACTTGTTCATATGCGCTAAGCAATGCTGTTGGAATTTAAAATATTACCTTCTGTGTGGCTGTTTATCAATTCTGAGAGATGGCGAGTCGTCGGCTTCTTCCCCAGTGCCGCTAGTGCTGGGGTGTTCGGGGATAAACCTGAGCGCTCTTTTTCCCATGTTTGGGTCCTTTGAGGGAGGCGCTCAGCACAACGAACAAGGCAATCAGACTATAATGCGTGAACACTCTCACTTAGCCATAGAATTCTATAATTTTAAATTTCGGTGAAGCCCCTGGTATTCGGAAGACCGAGTTCGGGGCACTATCCACGCCTTGGCCGGACAAAGCCGACTCCTCGCTCTAAGCGGCATAAGTCTTTAGGGACTCGAAAAACCTCTCGAACAGCGACCAGCTCTCGCTTCATCATGACAGTCAGTTTTAGCTTTCTCTACTGAGGTGCTTGACCCAGCTCAACTGGGGCACAATCGCAGTAGTTCTCCTAGTGCTACCTTAGCCGATATAGCGGAACGTAAGGCACCAAAACATAGGAGCCTGGCAAACCCAACTATTGACCCAAGACATGATTCGGAGCTGATGCATATAATGCTATAAGTTCGGGGTGCCGCACTTGTTAAAGTGTTCGGACTTCTCACACCATACTGAGGGGTACTAAAGCCCCTGGCGTATTTTGGCCGTACCAAAGTGTACGGGTGCAACATATCGTTAAGGAACATATATTTGTAAAAAAAAGTAATGCAAAAATAGACAAAAGCTATGCATTGTTTATTAAAAAGGGCTACGATCAAAGCAGAACGATACAAAATAATGCGATAAGCAAAAGGTTGGACTATTTAACATGTCCATTCCAGGGGCAGGCTGCGGAATGGTATGCGAAACAGGTATACTGCTCGTAATAGAGACCACCTGGGAGTTCCGTAATGCGGCATGGCTTGTCTGCTTCCCTGGTTGTTGCATCATTTGTGCGGCAATTGAACTGCCGAACAGGCCTTCCGAAGAATGGAGTCCTGAAAGTAAGAGGAAATTAAAAATCGGCAGCCCTGGTGCGGTTTAAGCCGTGTTTCGGCCGTGCCGTGATGGTGCCCCTCCCCCTGTACCCATGGCATTTCTAAAGCGTAGTTATGTATGCGAAGCACTGGTGTCGCATTTTTGTGAGGGCTGGGGTTGGGGCCGCATTGCTATGCCTGCTCGGAACATGCCAGGCGGTCTTGTTGTAGGTTACTCCGGGTGCGCTTGACGATGTCCGGACGTTTAATGGCCGGACTGGAGAACTGCCTGGAGAGGCTGCTTTGTACTTCCGCTGCAAGGGCCGCCGTGTGCTCCTCCGTTCGGAGGGAGCGTTCGGTGTTTCCATTGACCGTAATTACTCCTCGAGGGCCTGGCATCTTGAGCTTAAGGTATGTGTAGTGCGGTACTGCATTGAACTTGGCGAATGCGGTTCGCCCGAGCAGTGCGTGATAGCCACTGCGGAATGGGACTATGTCGAAGATTAACTCCTCGCTTCGGAAATTATCCGGAGATCCGAAGACCACTTCAAGTGTGACTGAGCCTGTACAGTTGGCCTCTACACCTGGTATTACGCCTTTAAAGGTCGTTTTGGTGGGCTTAATCCTCGAGGGATCTATCCCCATTTTCCGCACTGTATCCTGGTAAAGCAGGTTCAGGCTGCTGCCGCCGTCCATAAGGATTCTAGTGAGATGAAATCCGTCAATAATTGGGTCTAGAACCAATGCGGCGAATCCGCCATGACGAGTGCTAGTGGGATGGTCCCTTCGATCAAAGGTGATCGGGCAGGAGGACCATGGGTTGAACTTTGGGGCGACTGGCTCTACCACGTATACGTCCCTTAACGCGCGCTTCCGCTCCCTCTTGGGGATGTGGGTTGCGTATATCATGTTCACCGTCCACACTTGTGGGGGAAAACCCTTCTGTCCACTGTTGTTTGGCGGCCGGGGCTCTTTGTCGTCATCGCTATGCAGCCCCTTGTCGGTATTTTCGGCATTTAACTTGCCTGCCTGCTTGAACACCCAACAATCCCTGTTGGTGTGATTGGCTGGCTTTTCGGGGGTGCCATGTATCTGGCACAAGCGGTCGAGTATTCGGTCCAAACTGGACGGGCCCCTAGGATTTCTTTTGAATGGCTTTTTCCGCTGACCGGATTTATAGCCTCTGAATCCTGCATTAACTGTCGTATCCTCAGTGTTGTCGCCGTTAATGTGGCACTTCTGCTTGTTGCAACGCGACCTACCACTACTGTCCCTGGTATCCGAATTACCAAGGTTCTTGGTCATATTGTTGCTACGAGCAAGCCTGTTGTCTTCTCCCGCGCAAAAGCGGGTCATGAGTGTCGTGAGTGCTGCCATAGATTTTGGCTTTTCCTGTCCAAGGTGCCGGGCAAGCCACTCGTCACGGATATTGTGCTTGAAGGCTGCTAGGGCCTCTGCGTCCGGACAGTCGACTATTTGATTTTTCTTTGTTAGGAACCATGTCCAGAATTTCCTGGTCGATTCCTCTGGCTGCTGAATTACGTGTCTTAGGTCATCTGCGTCTGGTGGTCGCACATAGGTGCCCTGGAAATTGTCGAGGAATGCGGCTTCCAGGTCCTCCCAACAACCGATTGATCCTGCTGGCAAGCTGTTAAGCCAATGCCGAGCTGGTCCTTTAAGCTTGAGTGGGAGGTATTTAATGGCGTGGAGATCATCGCCGCGGGCCATGTGGATATGAAGGAGATAATCCTCGATCCATACCGCAGGATCTATTGTGCCATCATATGATTCGATGTTTACGGGTTTGAAACCCTCGGGGATTTGATGATCCATTACTTCGTCTGTGAAGCATAGTGGGTGTGCGGCGCCTCTGTACTGGGCTATATCACGACGTAGCTCCAATGAGCTTTGTCTACTGTGTTCGGCCCTACCGGATTTGTTCCGGCGTGACGGTTACCGTCTCGAGTCGTGGGGCGCCCACGCGATCTATAGATCAATCTTGTTTGCCTTGCCTTGTCCTCCAACATATCTTGTAGGTCTGGCGCATTTTCCCATGCCTTGGTACGGGGTGTGGCTTGAGTGGAGGGCCGAGAGGCCTCTCTGTCGCGGCCACGAGGTGGCCGGTCAGCCGTATCAAGTGTTGGTGATGTAGGTTTAAGTGCTTCCTCCTCTAATCGGGGTAGCACCCTGCGCTTTGGGTAGCTCTTGGTGGGGCGTTCGAGTTTATGCTCTTCGGCCGCAAGGACTTCATGTCAGGACCCCGACTCAATGCCACATCGATCTAGCATGTAACACCTCATATCACTTTGCGGCCTCACGCACGGTATTTCCACGGGTGTCGCCTTACCTTTGCCCGGGACCGTTTGCGCCTTTTGGCACACGTATATGACAGTGTCGCTAGCATCCATATGATAAGGAGCCTGGGCTGACATGGCTAGTCGTAAACCCAAAGCGGCACAGACTTACAGGGACATGCATCCATGACCCAGCATCGAACGTGTCGGTCATCAGCGAGTGAATCCAGGCTGTAGCACTAGGCTAGCAGGACTCCGGTGAACCGGGCTGTAGCGGGCTAACAGGACTCCGGTATTCACCGCGTGACATTTCCCCGAAGGGACAGACACAGGAACGAAGAAGGACACATGCCGGCCAGCCTAAGTGTTCCGGAGCAGTAGCAAGCTACCATGGCTCGGTGGAAACACTAGGAGACATTTCCCCGTAAGAGAGGCTACTAAAGATAAACAACTAGATGGTCAGATCCCACACATACCAAGCATTTCAATAACATACACACAATATGCTCGATATGTGCAAATACAACATGGCATCACAACATGACTCTATGACTCAAGTAATCTATTCAATAGGCTCCGAGGAGCGAGATATTACAAACATGGGTCTCATGACCCAACATTCAGAGCATACAAATCAAGCACAAGCGGAAGCTATCATGTCTGAGTACAGACATCTATAAATGAAAAAGGCTGAGAAGCCTGACTATCTACCAAATCCTGCCGAGGCACAAGATCGTAGCTGAGGTAACAAGCTAAACGTCGAAGACCACGCGGAAATACTAGTGAGACTGAAGTCTCTCTGCAAAAACATAAAATAGGCAAACGTGAGTACAAATGTACCCAGCAAGACTTACATCAGAACTATCTACATATGCATCATTATCAACAAAGGGATGGTGGGGTTTAACTGCAGCAAGCCAGCTTTGACTCGGTGGCTATCCTGAACTACGACTGCGAGTAACTTTTTTTGAGGTGGCGCACACGAGTCCACATATTCACCATATCAATACACCACTATGGATCCGCTCCCGTCTCCCTACGAGAACGCCATCCATAGCACTCACGCTTATCTTGCGTATTTTAGAGTATCCACTTTCACTTGTCTATGAACTGATATAAGCAACCCAGAAGTCCTTTTCCGCGGACACGGCTATTCGAATAGATTAGGTTAACCCTGCAGGGGTGTACTTCTTCACACACGCTCTCACCACTTACCGCCGTTTACACGACATGTACTCGGCAACCTTCAAGCGGAAGCCCAACGTGGGTGTCGGCCACGACCTACCTAATCACCTAAGTCTCTAGTCCAGGTTTATCGCCTATTCGGGTTCCATCCATGAGGAGATCCGGCCGGAGTTTCGCTCACAGCCCCAAACGATGTGAACAGGGTTCCCGAGACACCAAACGGGCGCCCGGTACACCGTGCCACGTGCCTACCGCATCACAGCCCACCCCTACGGTCAGCGCTACCCACGGCCTCCAGCATACTACAAACACCAGAAACTACTTGCAACTCCTGTACAGAGGACAAGGATGATCAAGAAGCCGAGAGGGTCCATTGGTTTCGGGCCCAATGCGTGGTAGTAGCTGAATCATGGATCACAAACACAGAACTCAGTTCCTGAGGACGGCTGCAATGAGACAACCCACCATGTACTCCTACATGGCCTCTCATCGCTACCTTTACCAAATCGTGTTCACACACTTAGCTCACACACAGTAGGACATGTTCACACGCCTCTGATTCATCCCCGATGAATCAGACCTGACTCAACTCTAAGCAGTAGCAGGCATGACAAACAAACATGAATGAGTAGGCACAACAGGGCTCAAACAACTCCTACTCATGCTAGTGGGTTTCATCTAATTACTGTGGAATGACAGGTCATGCAGAGGATAAAGGGGTTCAACTACCGCAGCAAGTAACAGATGAATCGATGTTGTCCTAATGCAGTAAAAGAGAGCAGGAGCGAGAGAGTGGGATTTTATCGGAATGAACAAGGGGGTTTTGCTTGCCTGGCACTTCTGAAGATAACATTGAGTCTTCATCAGTGTCAACGATCACATCATCGGTATCACGTCTATCGAGAGGGGACAAATACCGGCAACAAAGAAGAAATACAATCAATGCAATGCACAATATGATGCATGCTATGACATGGCAATATGAATGTGTTTTGGGCTAATGCGACTAGCAACAGATTAAATGAAGTTGGTTTGAATACAAGATTCAAATTCAAACTCCATATGTGATTATTTAAATGCCATTTACTTCATTTGCCCTAAACAGTAGTGATAAGTTGTTCTAACATGCATGAAAATGGTACAGATGGATTCCTTGAATTTTTCTGATAATTTTTCATATATAAATTATTTAATTTGTAGTTACGGTTAATTTTCTATGATTTATTGAAGTTTTAGCTATTTTCTGGAATTCCAGAATTAAATTAAATCCAGAAAATGAGTTATGACATCAGCACTGCGTCATGCTTGCGTCAGCAAGTCAACAGGGCTGCCCCGGGTCAAATCTGACGTGTGGGGGCCACACGTCAGTGACACAGGAGCTAATCCCGGTCAAACCCAGCGCTGACTGGGGTTTGACCAGGGGTGGGGCCCGCTGTCAGCGGCTGGTGAGGTGGCTAATGGTGGGGATTAGTGCTAATAAGCCGCCACGTCAGCCTCACCGGGGTTCGGCCGGCGACGACCAAACCGCGCGGCGGCGCTTCGCCGGAATGGGCTACAGGCGGCGAAAAAGCGCGCGGAGACCACCGGGGCGTAGCCCGTGCTCTTCCGCATCCAACGGAGCAGGAAGGAGCGGACGGGGTGCGCTGTACTCGCCGGAGTCGAGCTCGCGGCGGCGGCCGGAGCTCGGGCAACAGCGGAGATGGCGCTATGGTGCATGGGAGGAGGGGCTGGTGGGCGCTACGGGCTCCTGGGAGCGCTCTGAGTACGTCTGCGTGCTCGGTTTGGACGGAGGTGAACCAAAACGATGACGGCGACAAGTCCGGCGCCGGTGAGGTCTCGGTCTCGACGGAAACGACGGATACGACGAGCTAATGGACAGGGAAGAAGGGGGGTCGGTAGAGGAGCTCACGGCGGGGTCGTTGGTGATCTCAGAGAGCTCGGGGACGGCCTGGTGATGACGAATCGGTCGACGGCGGCCGTCGGTGCGGAGGACGAAGATGGCGTCGGCGACGGCGCTGCTAGGCATCCGCAGGCGTGTTCTTCGGCGTGGAGCTTCATGACAGCGAGGCGGAGCTAGGGGTCACAGCCACGGGGCAAGGGGACGGCGGTGGGCGCGGTGCCTTGCAGCGGCGGGCACCGGCTGATTTGGGCGGCCGTGAGAGAGAGAGAGAGCAGAGGAGCGAGGGGGGAGAGAGAACCAGAGAGTGAGAGAGCATCGGGGTCGCGTGGCGTCGCGGAGGAAGTCCAGGGCGATGAGGGGGGGGCAGCAGGAGGTGGAAGCAGGAGGTGGCGCTCGGGCGTGGGCGCGTCGACACGCCTCTGCCTACTGGCAGAGGTTGAAGACGGTCGGGAGTTGGGCTGGGCCGGCCGGGGGAGATGGGCCAGGTAAGTGAGCAGGTAAGTGGCCCAGGTGGCCGTCTCCCTTTTTATTTTTGCTCTGTTTTATTTTTTTCTATTTCTGCAATTTGTTTTTGATTTGTTTTAAATATCAAATCATTTTATAAAATCCTGGAAATAAATATGGGTGCTTTCTGAATTATTCCAGTGACCCTTATCAATTTCCAACATTTATTTGAGCATTTAAAATATTTATAGTATTTAAATGCCCAAAGTCAAATACAATATGATTTAATTCAAAAATCCAAAAATGACCTAAGGATATATTCATCATTTTTGGCAGAGGTTTCCACCTTAACCAGAAATCATGAACTTTTCTTAGGGGCCTTTTGGGTTTATTGAAAAGATTTTAACTTACCCTAGTTGAGTTGATTTAATGCTAGAGTTTGGACATCCCCATTTCAATTTCAGGCAAAATTTAAACATGATGCAACACATGACTAGCTAGCTCAGAGCATTACCAGAAGCTAGGGATGTGACACTTCAGTCCATCTGTCGACTAGCAAATCTTGATCAGCTCTAAGCTGTTGCTGTTTTTTCTTGAGGCTTCTTGCCATGGCCATGAGCCTGCGTTGAAAACGCTCTTGCTCGACGGGATCCTTTGGCACGACGAATTCGTCGTCGTCAAGGCTTGCCTCGTCTTCAGAGGGAGGCATATAATTATCGTCCTCGACCTCTCTGTCTGCCGCTCTCTCATGAGGGTTGGCTTCTCCATCCTCCTGTGCTAAATCCTGCTGGAGGGGGTTTTCTTCGGCACTCTCCGGAGTATTATTATCTCCCGTGCCGGAATCACCGTATTTGTTTTGGCGGGATTTTGAGCGGCGCCGCTGACGCCGGCGCTTAGGCTGTTTCTTGGAGGGGTCATCCTCCGCTGTTCCATCGCCATCTCCTTCTTTTGGGGTGTCCATGTATATGTCATACGACGAGGTGGCTTTCCAGGGCCCATAGGCGTTGGTTCTTCATCGTCTCCTGCATCGGTGTCCATACCGTCGATGTCTTTGGAGTCGAAGTCGAGCATGTCAGTTAAATCGTCGACAGTGGCTACAAAGTGGGTGGTGGCTGGGTATTGAATTTCTTCATCGTCCGTATCCCAACCTTGCTAACCGTAGTCCGGCCAGGGCTCTCCTGATAAAGAGAAAGACTTTAGTGTCTTTAGAATATCGCCGAAAGGCGAGTGCTGAAAGATGTCTGCGGCAGTAAACTCCATGATCGGTGCCCAATCAGATTCGATCGGCAGGGGCGCGGAGGGTTCGGAGTCCGGAGAGGAGTCCGGCTCCTTGGAGTCACAAGTCTCGCGGAGTGCGGGACTGGTGTTTGGCTCGATCGCCGTTGGGATCGCAGCCCCCGAGGCGGCGTCCAACCACCCATCCTCGATCGGCGCAGTTGGCTCCGAATTAAGGGTCAAAGCCGATGCGGGTGTGTCCTCCAGGGCACTGTTCGGCGGCAGAGCTAGATCATGCTCGTCGTGATAGTGCGGCGCGCTCGGCAGCTCGAATCCATCGAAGATCAAGTCCCCGCGGATGTCAGCCATGTAGTTTAAACTTCCAAATCTGACATGACGGCCAGGGGCATAGCTTTCGATCTGCTCCAGATGGCCAAGTGAATTGGCCCGCAGTGCGAAGCCGCCGAAGACGAAGATCTATCCGGGGAGGAAGGCCTCACCCTGGACTACATCGCTATTGATGATCGTAGGAGCCATCAAGCCTAACGGCGACGACACAGAGGAACTCTCAATGAAAGCACCAATGTCGGTGTTAAAACCAGCGGATCTCGGGTAGGGGGTCCCGAACTATGCGTCTAGGCCGGATGGTAACAGGAGGCAAGGGACATGAAGTTTTACCCAGGTTCGGGCCCTCTTGATGGAGGTAAAACCCTACGTCCTGCTTGATTAATATTGATGATATGGGTAGTACAAGAGTAGATCTACCACGGGATCGGAGAGGCTAAACCCTAGAAGCTAGCCTATGGTATGATTGTTGTTCTGTATGTTGTCCTACAGACTAAAACCCTCCAGTTTATATAGACACCGGAGAGGGTTAGGGTTACACAAAGTTGGTTACAATGGTAGGAGAACTGCATATCCGTATCGCCAAGCTTGCCTTCCACACCAAGGAAAGTCCCTCCCGGACACGGGACGAAGTCTTCAATCTTGTATCTTCATAGTCCAGGAGTCCGGCTGAAGGTATAGTCCGGCCATCCGTACACCCCCTAATCCAGGACTCCCTCACCTCCCTTGTGGAGTGATACGTCTCCAATGTATATATAATTTTTGATTGTTTCGTGCTATTATATTACCAATCTTAGATACTTTATATGCGATTTTATAACATTTTTGGGGACTAACCTATTAACTCAGTGCTAGTTGTTGTTTTTTGCTTGTTTTTAGTTTTCCAGACAATCAGTACCAAACGAAGTCCAAACACGATGAAACTTTACAATGATTTTTTGTGGACCAGAAGGGACCCTAGAAAGTTCGTGAGGAGACTAGAAGATCTAGGGGAGAGTAACAAGCTCACCCAGCACACCCTCGGTGGGGGGGCGTTCCCTGAGCTCGTGGGTCCCACGCAGTTCCGTTTGACCTAATTCCAACTTCATAAATTCCCAAATATTCCCAAACCAATAGAAATCCACCCAAAACAACTTTTCTTTCGGTGCAAGCTTTTGTTCTTCCGCGATCCCATCTGGAGGCATTTTATGGTACTCTGCTGGAGGGGGAATCAATCACGAAGGGCTTCTACATCATCCTTGTTGCACCTCTAATGATGTGTGAGTAGTTTACCACAGACCTATGGGTCCATAGCTAGTAGCTCGATGGCTTCTTCTTTCTCCCCGATCTTCAATACAAAGTTCACCATGATCTCCATGGACTTCTATCCGATGTAATCTTCTTTTGCGGTGTGTTTGTTGGGATCCGATGAGTTGTGGGTTCATGATCAGATTATTCATCGAAAGTAATTGAGTGTTTGTTGTACTTTATTATGCATGATTGTTATAGCTTTGTATTTCTGTCCAATCTATCCTTTTGGTTTGGCCAATTAGATTGATTTATCTTCAGTGGGAGAGGTGCTTTGTAGTGAGTTCAATCTTGCAGTGTCCTCACGTCGTGACAGAAGGGGTAGCGAGGCACATATTTGTATTGTTGCCATTAAGGGTAAAACGATGGGGTTCATTCATATTGTTTGAGTTTATTTTGTCTACATTATGTCATCTTGCTTAAGGCATTACTCTGTTTGTCATGAACTTAATACCATAGATGCATGCTGGATAGCGGTCGATTGTTGGAATAACTAGTAAAAGAGCCCGTGCGTTGCAATGGGAGAGAAAACATAACACCCACTCTTAACTCAACAACCATCACTCAAGACCACAATAGGTGCATCTCCTTTATTTTTGCGAGGCATAATATTTGTGTTGCCGCTTATCCTCCTTCTCACCCTTGCCGGCGATGGCCTCGGTGTTCACTCAAAACAACAAAAAACGTGTGTTAAATATGGTTAATCCAAAGGCGTCTCTCTCTCCCTCTCTCCTTCCTCTCCTCTCTCTCTCTCTCTCGCTAGCTCACTCACTTTCTCTCACTCTCGCGATGAGAAATCTGTTGTTTTCCCCTGCGACATTTTTTAGAGGTATGCATGTGTAGTTATCGATGTTTTCTTTTCCCTATATGGTTATAGTGGGGTGTTTATTTGCAATCTGGATCACCGCTGGTATGAAAAAAGGATCTTGCGCTATAAATTATAAGTTTGCTTCCATAAAAATATTTTAAAAATATTTAACAGGTAAAATTAACATCATATTTAGATTCCACACATTTTTCTAATAAAATTTCATATATAATATGTTAAAATCGTTGTTACGGTTTAAAAGATACAGATAATTTAGAAAATCATTTGGTTTGACTCAAATATATTCCAAAATAATATTTAAAAATACTTAACAGGTAAAACTAATATCATATTCATATTCTACATATTTTTCTAATCAAATTTCATATATAACATGTTCAAATCGGAGTTACGGTTTAAAAGATATGGATGATTTTAAAAAGCATTTGTTTGACTTAAATATGATCCACGGATGAATTACCTAAAACATCAGGGGGGGTTTGAAAAATGTAAAATAACGGTTCGGGTGTGACTTAAATCTGGACGGCGGGTTGATTTCAAGAAAAGACATGGACTTTTGTGTCAAATACGAAAATAACGATTCGTTTAACTTAAAATAGGACTGTGGGTTGAATTCTCTGAAATAGAGGGACTTTTCTGAAAAATGCCATGACGGACGAAAAAAACCCAATTTGCTTTATTATTAGGTAAAAAGATAGTAGTAGATGCAAAATCGTTTCAGTATACTTATCACGGGCGTAATGCCTATATACATGGCCATTGCCATGAATAACACCATAACTATGCGCTTTTCTATGAACTTCCCAACAGTAATTTGTCTACCCACCGTATGCTATTATTTCGAGAGAGAAGCCTCTAGTGAAAACTATGGGCCCCGGGTCTACTATTATCATACTACAAAAACCAAAAAAATACCCTGCTGCAATTTATTATCTTTTATTTTGTTTTGCAATTTATATATCCACCACTACCCGATTTGATCCTTGCAAGTAACGAGTTCAAGGGAATTGACAACCCTCTTGCCCGCGTTGGGTGCAAGTATTTGCTCTTGTGTGTGTAGGTACTGTTCACTAGGCTTTGCATGATTCTTCTATTGGTTCAATAACCTTGGTTCTCATTGAGGGAAATACTTATCAACTACTATTGCTTCACCCTTCCTCTTCGGGGAAAATCCTAATGCAGCTCACAAGTAGCAGAAAGAATTTATGTCGCTGTTGCCTGGGAGACATTATCAAAACCTACAAGTACCTTCATTTACATTATCATTTACTTGCTCTACTTTTAATTGCTTTATTTTCTTTTATTAGTCTCGTTACAAAAAATATCAAAAACACAAAATATTTTACTTTGCTAGCTTGCTTGTTTGCTTGCTTTGCCACTATGTTTCAAGAAAACACCAAATTATGTGACTTCTCAAATACTAATAATAATGATTTTATTAGTACTCCAATTTATCCTCCTTCCACTAGTGCGGAGTCATATGCTATTAATCTTGCATTGCTAAATCTTATTATGAAATAACAGTTTGCTGGAAATCCTAATGAAGAAGATGCATCCCATCTTAACACCTTCGTTGAATTATGTGATATGCAAAAGAAAAAAGATATGGATAATGATATTATTAAGTTGAAATGATTTCCTTTGTTGCTAAGAGATCGTGCTAAAGCTTGGTTTTCATCCTTGCCTCACAATAGATTGATTCATGGGATAAATGTAAGGATGATTTTATTGCCAAGTATTTTTCCTCCCGCTAAGATTATTTCTCTTAGAAATCAAATAATGGAATTTAAGCAACTTGAGCAAGAACACATTGCACAATCTTGGGAGAGAATAAAATTAATGATTAAAAATTGCCCCACTCATGGATTAAGCTTATGGATGATAATACAAAAAATTTATGTGGGACTAAACTTTGTGTCGAGAAATCTTCTAGACTCTGCTGGTGGTGGTACCTTTATGGTAATTACATTAGGAGAACCTACAAAGCTTATTGATAATATGATGATAAATTATTCTCAATGGCACACCGAACGAGCTCAAACTGGAAAGAAGGTAAACTCTGTCGAAGAAGTTTCTACTTTGAGTGGTAAAATGGATGCTCTTATGAATATGCTTACTAGTAAAAGTTCTCATGTTGATCCTGATGATGTGCCTCTATCTACTTTTATTGAGAAAAATAATGATGCTATTGATGTGAATTTTATCGCTAGAAATAATTTCAACAATAATGCTTATAAAGGGAATTTCAATCCTAGACTGTATCCCCGTAATCCCTCTAATAATTATGGTAATTCATATAATGATAGGATACCTTCTGAACTTGAGAACAACATGAAGGAATTTATTAGTTCTCAAAAGATTTTCAATGCTATGGTAGAAGAAAAACTATGTAAAGTTGACGATATGGAAAGAATTACTCATGATGCGGAGACTCTTAAAATAAAAATTATGCCACATAAAATGGATGATACTTAAACATGAAAGTATATTCAAGTCACCATGAATGAAGGTAGAGAGAGGATCACAAGGATTAGAGCTAAGCGAGAATTCCTAGAAAAAAATTCCACCCAGTTTTTATCGTAATCATGATGAAGATATTAAAATGATTGGTGTGACCCCCATTGAAACTTTGTTTATTAATATAAAACTTGATGAAAAAGAGAATGGAGATGATTCCGCTTTAGCTAGAAGGCATCCCGATTGTTCAGAGGGTGATGATCTTAAAGATATAAACAATAAAAGTGGGTTTGAAGAGTCAAGAATTTAAATAGTTTTGTGCCTGCTACTTTAGATTAAATGGACTTTAATTATGATAATTGCTCTTTTATTTAATGTATTTCTTTGTTGCAATCCATGATGAACTCACCAAATGCTTACAAACAAAATAAAGTTTTTACTAAATATATCGTAGAAGCTATGATAAAGGCTGATGAAGAAAAGCTAGAATTGGAGGTTTCTATACCTAGGAAATTACATGATGAGTGGGAGCCTACTATCAAAGTTGATATTAAATGTTATGAATGTAATGCTTTGTGTGATCTAGGTGCTAGCGTCTCTACTATACCAAAATATTTATGTGACATGGTAGGTCTTGTAGATATGGATGAATATTCCCTTAACTTGCACCTAGCGGATTCCACTGTTAAGAAACCATTGGGTAGAATAAATGATGTTCTTATACTTGCTAATAGAAATTATGTGCCCATGGATTTCAATATTGTGTTAGATATTGAATGCAATCCATCTTATCCTATGATACTTGGTAGGCCTTTCCTACAAACCATAGGTGCCATTATTGACATGAAAGAAGGAAATATAAGGCTCCAGTTTCCATTAAAGAAAGGGATGGAACACTTCCCAAGGAAGATAATTAAACCACCATATGAATCTATTATGGGAGCTACCTATGGGATTAATATGAAAGACGACAATACTTGAAACAATGCATTATGCCTAACTAGGGGCATAGAACAATGGTGCTTGTTGGGAGGAAACCCAATCGTTATCTATTTTTTCTTTTACTTTATGTTCTTGTGTGTTGACATGATTATTGCTACTGTAATTATTGTGTTTTTATGTTTTAATTGCTGTTTGTGCCAAGTAAAGCCTTTGGGATGATTTGTTTGATAGTTGACTTGATTCCCTGAAAAAACAAAAACTTTTGTGTCCAGTACTAGAATTACTATAATTCACCGGGATGTGGTAAAATTATGAAACTTTTACACATGATTAATACAAATTCCCCATGTCGTCCTATTTTTTAGAAAAATTGGAGTTACAGAAGTATAGTTTTTGTTCAGATCATTACAGACTGTTCTATTTTAGACAAATTCTATTTTTATTGCACGGTGTGCTTATTTTGATGATGATATGGATTATTAGGGGGTATAAGTCATGGATAAGTTAGAATACAATAGGTATTATCTAAAATTAATCATGAATGAGTTTACAATAGTACCTAAAGTTTATGATTTGTCTACTATACTAACGAATCTCACGAGGTTTCTATTGAGTTTTGTGTTCTGAAGTTTTCAAGTTTTGGGCGAGATCACAATGGATGAAGGAATAAGGAGCAATAAGACCATAAGCCTGCGGATGCCCAAGGCAGCCCAACATAATATTCAAGGGAGACCCAAGCGTCTACGCTTGGGGATGCCCTGGATGGCATCCCTCTTTCACCCACAATTCATTAGTATGTTACTTGGTGCTACATTTTTATTCATCACATGATATGAGTTTTACTTGGAGTGTCTTGTGCCATAGTTTTATTTTTCTTTGCTTTCTAGTTTTGTGCCATCATTGTTTGCTGGACACACCTTTTTGACAGAGACACATATTTATTGCAATTTGCTAGAAAACTCTATGAGCTTCACTTATATCTCCTGAGATATGCAGTTGCTCTAGTGCTTCACTTATATCTGTTAGAGCACGACAGTGGTTATATTTTATAGAAATGATTGCACTCTCATGCTTCACTTAAATCTTTTTGAGAGTCTGTGAAATAGGAAGCGGTAGTGAGCGCAGGTTATAAGACTACACTAGTATAGCGAGGTGCTATATGAACAGTTTTTAACCCCTTTCCACGATGGCATTTGGAACCGTCGCCTAGTGAGTGTGGGCGATAGGGGGTCCTTCCCACACGACCCAGAAACCATCGGGGATATGCCCTCCTGGCACACACGCTCGGCAAAATAAGGTCGTGTGCGATCGGCGAGCGATCAAATACGGTTATACATAGTGCTAAAAAATACAATTATACAGGCAAAATCATTTTCGGTTGTAAGTACATCCCACACAGTCAGTCCCCACTAAACGTTTCTATTCGTTCGTATATACATCCCACACAGTCGCTCCAAGGAAAACGTTTCTGTTCACAGGTACATCACACACAATTTTGCCTGTTAAATCGTTTGTGATAGCGTTTCCATTGCACACGTATTAACAATTTTATCGTTTGCGTTATTGAATGCATCACACACGGTGTGTACAAGAAATTGTGTGGCAAAGTCTGTCCATCAGACACAGTTTTTATGTGGTAAATGTTTGCGCTAGGTGGCCTAACGCAAACATTTTTCGAGAGGATGTCGTGTGTGATTGTTCATTAATCCAACACGGTTTATTCCTAGAAACTGTGTGTGTTGCTAAGGTCATCGCCCATGGTGTTTTCTCAATAACCATTTGCAATAGAAAAACCCAATTAGCAGGCTAATTATCCTGTTATTAATAATCCATTTATTAATCTAGTTGATATTTCATATTAAGCACACAATATATATCATTTTCATAATTGAAATACATCAGAGTACAACATCGTATAGCTTCAGCACTCAGCTACCCCATTACACAACTGCACCAGCACCAAGTTTCACATGCAACATCTATAACCTTTCAAAATTAGCATCATAGACGGTACATAAGCAGATGTATCTCATCTGGAAAACTGCTGAAGCAGACGACAAATATTGAGCCTTCATTGATGTTGAAGGTCTTTGCAAGTTTAGGCCAGTGCTTGTGGATGATTGACCGTCCATCCTTCATCCTCTTCAGGAACACTTCAATATTGAACCGTGGGTGTTGTATGAATACCTTCCTCGCCTCCTAACCATATAGGTGGTTTGAGAGGTAATCATCAGTGAACTGCTTTGGAAAGGCCTAAAAACAAGGATGTGCATAAATATCTTCTCTATATTGAAAATGGGGCAAAGGAATAAAAAAGGCAAGGTACAATAGTCAGTACCATCCTGTAGTGAGCTGATGTCTTCTTCATTGTGCAGACAAAGAGCTTGTTGTTTTTTGTCGCTAATTTCTTTATCCTAACAATCTTTTTGAGTTTCTTGACTTGATTGATATTCATGGACAACTCATTTCCCCATATGCAAAAAAGGGTCGAACAGTGGGTCAAAACCTCTAATAGCAGGACCTACATGTGCAAGACCAAATTGTTGAAAACCTAAATATTAGAATGGTTCCTGCAATTGCACAATAATGTGCTATTAGAAAAAGGACCATGCATGTGCAAACCTCGATTGTAAACCTCAGTGCTTCCCATTGTTTCCCTGTAACACATATAAGGTAGTTAGTCATCGGGTTAAGTAAGGGTTCGCATGCTATCGGTAAAATATGTTGATGAAAAATAAGCACATTGCAGATTCATCAGATTAATTCGAGCCACATGGAAAACCCATTTATCCATACCAAGCATGATTAAGAACTAGGAAATATAGCACTTGTATATGTTTATCCTGTATTAAGTGCAGCCAAATTTGATTTATTCCTCACATGCACAATAATACAAAATTCTACCCATGACAACTGGACATCGCATTGCAGAATTGAACCAAGCAGTTAACTAAACACCACAACAAATGAACCAAACATTAACTGAGCACCACATTGCACAATATAACATACTCCTAATAGAAGATCAGATAGTTAACCAAACCAAGCATGCTTAACAACTTGGAAATATAGCAATTGTATTTGTTTCTCATGTATTTAGTATAGCCAAATTCAATTTATTCCTCACATGGTATACAATAACAGAATGCACCCACAACAATTGAACATCACATTGCATAATTGAACCAAACAGTTAACTAAACACCACAACAAATGAACCAAATGTTAACTGAGCACCACATTGCACAATGTATAACATACTAGAAGATCAGGCAGTTAACCAAACCAAGCATGCTTAACAACTTGGAAATATAGCAATTGTATTTATTTCTCATGTATTTTGTAAATAAAAATTCAATTAATTTCTCACATGGGAGACAATACAAAATTGCACCCTGAAGAATTGAACACCACATTTGCATAATTGAACCAAACAGTTAACTAAACACGACAACTAATTAACCAAATAGTTAATAAGTGAGCACCACATTGCACGACATATAGAACATATACACTAGAGCAACAGATTGCATGGTAAAAGTAGATAGCACAATTCACTAGAATATGTTAAGGAAAGGCACTAGCTAGCAAACTGAACATGGGTCCTTATAGTGAGCTAATAAGACAAGCTACTCCTCATTGTTGGAGATATCAATGATGATTGGCTCCTTGGACATGGAAGAGGGCGAGGCCTCCATGTCGTGGGTGCCCACGAACAGTCATTTAAAGCAGCCAACCGCATCGTGTCGTCGGCGTGCGAGGCATCAACGGTGGCCTTGACGGCCTGGTGCTCCTCCAAGATCTGGGGGTCGACATGAATGGCAGCCATCGTGACCTCATCCGCACGTGCGGTTGTGATTTGCTTCTCCGCTGCCAAATGCTCCTTGAGATCCTAGCTATACTGCATGCACCATGGCTTAGGGCGGCACTTATTTGGTGGAGGGGTCGGTGATTTTGGTGGAAGGTGTCGCGCCGATGGTCGGGGCATGTGGGATGTGGAAGGAGGAGGAGGATGGGGTTCGGGTGTGGATTACCTGCGTGGATAGACGAGGCCGTGCAACAGAAGGAGGGTCGCCGGCGAGGAGGCGGCGCTGCAAGTAAGGAGTGAAGGTTTCAACTTGGAAAGGAAGGCAAAAATAGGGGAAATGTGGCTTTTGGTAAAGGGAAGGGGGCGGGGAGGTAGATATTTCCGCGGAAGCCGAGAATTTGGAATCGGTTCAGCAAAAAAACTGGCGCGCAAAGTGTCATCAGACACGGTCCCTTATTCAGAACTGTGTACGATATGTGAACACCAGAAACGATTCAAATAGCTTAACCCATGTGTAATGAGTTTGAACATAAAAAATTTTGGTTCGAATTTTTCTGGTTACAGTGGTCATCCACGTCATTGCACAATTTGGGTACACAAAGGAGACTACAGCACACCCACACCTCTAGTGTCAACATAGAATAACAGGAGTGTTGTGTTAAATTTTGGAAAAAAATTCGGGGTTCGTTTGGACATTTTTGTACATTAACTGGGTTTTCTAAGCATTTTATGTGCATAATTAAAATTTGAACTACATGCACATGCTCCAGTGCATATAAATTGGTTGAAAAATCAAATTTGTGTCCTTGGTTGCATGCTTAGGTCCCATGCAAGAAATGGGAATGAATGTCAAACACCCCGCCACCGTCACTCAGCCGCAAACATTGAGATACCTGGTTTTTAAATTCTACTAAATCCAAAACACGTCTGAAATTCATGAAACTTGGCATGCTACCATGGAGTGGCATCAACATGTCGTGGTAAAATTTTTGTCCCATTTGGGCAGGTTTGGGTATAAGCTTCTCACAAATCAGAGCTTTCCACAACAAGCCTGATGGTTTCGGTAGGGAACATGCCACCTTTGGGGACGAAACAATATCTGTTGCCTCTTATTGCTTTCAAAAAAATTAGTGTCAACATAGAATGACAGGAATGTTGTGTTAAATTTTGGGATTTTCAGGGTTTGTTTGGACATTTTTATACATTAACTAGGTTTTCTAGGCATTTATGTGCATAATTCAATTTTGAACTACATGCACATGATCCAGTGCATATAAATTGGTTGAAAAATCAAATATGTGTCCATGGTTGCATGCTTAGGTCCCATGGAAGAAATGGGAATGAATGTCAAACACCCTGCCACCGTCACTCGGCCGCAAACATTGAGATACCTGGTTTTAAAATTCTAGTAAATTCAAAACACGTCTGAAATTCATGAAACTTGGCATGCTATCATGGAGTGGCATCAACATGCCATGGTAAAAAATTTGTCCCATTTGGGGCAGGTTTGGGTATAAGCTTCTCACAAATCAGAGCTTTTCACAACAAGCCTGATGGTTTCTGTAGGGAACGTGCTACCTTTGGGGACGAAACGATATCCGTTGCCTCTTATTGCTTTCAAAAAATTTCTAGTGTCAACATAGAACAACAGGAGTGTTGTGTTAAATTTTGGAATTTTTCGGGGTTTGTTTGGACATTTTTATACATTAACTTGGTTTTCTAGGCATTTTATGTGCATACTTCAAATATGAACTACATGCACATGCTCCAGTGCATATAAATTGGTTTAAAAACAAATATGTGTCCTTGGTTCCATGCTTAGGTCCCATGCAAGAAATGGGAATGAATGTCCAACACCATGCCACCGTTAATCGGCTACAAACATTGAGATACCTGGTTTTAAATTCTAGTAAATACAAAACTCATCTGAAATTCATGAAACTTGGCATGCTATCATGGAGCGGCATCAACATGTCGTGGTAAAAGTTTTGTCCCATTTGAGGAAGGTTTGGATATAAACTTCTCACAAACCAGAGCTTCTCACAATAAGCCTGATGGTTTCGGTAGGGAACGTGCCACCTTTGGGGACGAAATGATATCCGTTGCCTCTTATTTCTTTCAAAAAATTTCTAGTGTCAACATAGAACAACAGGAGTGTTGTGTTAAATTTTGGAATTTTTCGGGGTTCATTTGGACATTTTTATACATTAATTGGGTTTTCTAGGCATTTTATGTGCATAATTCAAATTTGAACTACATGCACATGCTCCAGTGTATATAAATTGGTTGAAAAATCAAATCTGTGTCCTTGGTTGCATGCTTAGGTCACATGCAAGAAATGGGAATGAATGGCATACACCCTCCCACTGTCACTCAGCCGCAAACACTGAGATACCTGGTTTTTAAATTCTAGTAAATCCAAAACTTGTCTGAAATTCATGAAGGATGTGTTTGGTTCAAGGGAGATGCTAGGGTGGTTATGGGTATCCCTATCCAGCTGGTTAGGGATAGCCATTTTTCTGTTTGGTTGATTGATGAGGTTAGCCTATATTTTGTTTGGTTTGAAGGATAAAGAATGGTTGGGATAGCCACTGATTTCCTGTTCCTTTTTCCCTTTCGACTGATGTAGGACAAAATTAATCAAAGGACCAATATTTTGGGGAGATTATTAAGTGAAACACATCAATACACCATGAACACATATACACCATGCACACCCCGAGAACGGCAAGCGCAACACGCACGCCCGGCCGGCAGCCTGGCAACCAGGCCCGGCGTACAGCGCGCGCAGTAGGCATGTCAGGCAAGCACGTCCAGCGCGCAGCCGGCAAACACGCCCAATATGCAGCGCGTGCAGCACGCCCAACCTCCATCTGCAGGGCTCCGTCGGCTACGCATGGCACTCACCTCTGACTGCCGCCGCCATGACCGCTACTGGGTTACAGCTCCAATGGAAGAAATGACAAAGGAAGGAGAGAAGGCACGCCAAGTAAGAAGATAGGGAGGGGGAGATCCATACCGCCGCACAATGATCTCCGTCGCCGTGCTTCGTTTATACGGACGCCACCGCCGCAGGAGAGAACAGAGCTGAACAAAGCGGGAGTGTAGAGAAAAGTGTTTCATGGCTTGCTTCACGTCACGCGCGCGTCGGGATACGCAAGTCCGCAAGATTTTCACGGACGCGCTTAGCCTCGTTTTAGAAGAATGTTCCTAGCATTCGGCTATTCCTATCCCGACTCGCCCTCGAACCAAACAGTTGTTATCCAAAAAATAGTTGTCCCTATCCCAGGGTGGGATAGTGCTACCTCTTGAGCACTGCTTTGGTTTTCCCTTGAAGAGGAAAGGGTGATGTAGCAAAGTAGCATAAGTATTTCCCTCAGTTTTTGAGAACCAAGGTATCAATCTAGTAGGAGGCTGCGCGCGAGTCCCTCAGATCTGCACAAAACAAATAAATCCTCGCAACCAACGCGATAAGGGGTTGTCAATCCCTACACGGTCACTTACGAGAGTGAGATCTGATAGATATGATAAGATAATATTTTTGGTATTTTTATGATAAAGATGCAAAGTAAAATAAAAGCCAATGGAAATAACTAAGTATTGGAAGATTAATATGATGAAGATAGACCCGAGGGCCATAGGTTTCACTAGTGGCTTCTCTCAAGAGCATAGGAATTTTACGGTGGGTGAACAAATTACTGTTGAGCAATTGACAGAACTGAGCATAGTTATGAGAATATCTAGGTATGATCATGTATATAGGCATCACGTCCGAGACAAGTAGACCGACTCCTGCCTGCATCTACTACTATTACTCCACACGTCGACCGCTATCCAGCATGCATCTAGAGTATTAAGTTCATAAGAACAGAGTAACGCCTTAAGCAAGATGACATGATGTAGAGGGATGAACTCATGCAATATGATGAAAAGCCCATCTTGTTATCCTCGATGGCAACAATACAATACGTGCCTTGCTGCCCTACTGTCACTGGGAAAGGACACCGCAAGCTTGTACCCAAAGCTAAGCACTTCTCCCATTGCAAGAAAGATCAATCTAGTAGGCCAAACCAAACTGATAATTCGAAGAGACTTGCAAAGATAACCAATCGTACATAAAAGAATTCAGAGAAGATTCAAATATTGTTCATAGATAAACTTGATCATAAACCCACAATTCATCGGTCTCAACAAACACACCGCAAAAAGAAGATTACATCGAATAGATCTCCACAAGAGAGGGGGAGAACTTTGTATTGAGATCCAAAAAGAGAGAAGAAGTCATCTAGCTAATAACTATGGACCCGAAGGTCTGAGGTAAACTACTCACACTTCATCGGAGAGGCTATGGTGTTGATGTACAAGCCCTCCGTGATCGATGCCCCCTCCGGCGGAGCTCCAGAACAGGCCCCAAGATGGGATCTCATGGATACAGAAAGTTACGGCGGTGGAATTAGGGTTTTGGCTCCGTTTCTGATCATTGGGGGTATGTAGGTATATATAGGAGGAAGAAGTATGTCGGTGGAGCAGCAGGGGGCCCACGAGGGTGGAGGGCACGCCTAGGGGGGTAGGCGCGCCCCCCTACCTTGTGGCCTCCCTGTTGGTTGCTTGACGTAGGGTCCAAGTCTCCTGGATCTTGTTTGTTCCAAAAATCACGTTCCCGAAGGTTTCATTCCATTTGGACTCCGTTTGATATTCCTTTTCCTTGAAACCCTAAAATAGGCAAAAAAATAGCAATTCTGGGCTGGGCCTCCGGTTAGTAGGTTAGTCCCAAAAATAATATAAAAGTGTATAATAAAGTCCAATAATGTCCAAAACAGAATATAATATAGCATGGAGCAATCAAAAATTATAGATACGTTGGAGACGTATCAAGCATCCCCAAGCTTAATTCTGGCTCGTCCTCGAGTAGGTAAATGATAAAAACAGAATTTTTTATGTGGAATGCTACTTGGCATAATTTCAATGTAATTCTTCTTAATCGTGGCATGGATATTCAGATCCGAAAGATTCAGGATAAAGGTTTAATATTGACATAGAAATAATAATACTTCAAGCATACTAACTAAGCAATTATATCTTCTCAAAATAACATGGCCAAAGAAAGTTCATCCCTACAAAATCATATAGTTTAGTCATGCTCCATTTTCATCACACAAGAATGCTCTCATTATGCACAACCCCGATGACAAGCCAAGCAATTGTTTCATACTTTAGTAATCTCAAACTTTATAAACCTTCACGTAATACATGAGCGTGAGCCATGGATATAGCACTATGGGTGGAATAGAGTATAATGATGGGGATTATGTGGAGAAGACAAAAAAGGAGAAAGTCTCACATCAACGAGGCTAATCAATGGGCTATGGAGATGCCCATCGATTGATGTTAATGCAAGGAGTAGGGATTGCCATGCAACAGATGCACTAGAGCTATAAATGTATGAAAGCTCAACAAAAGAAACTAGTGGGTGTGCATCCAACTTGCTTGCTCACGAAGACCTAGGGCACTTGAGGAGGCCCATTGTTGGAATATACAAGCCAAGTTCTATAATGAAAAATTCCCACTAGTATATGAAAGTGACAAAACAAGAGACTCCCTATCATGAAGATCATGGTGCTACTTTGAAGCACAAGTGTGGAAAAAAAAGATAGTAGCATTGTCCCTTTTCATTTCTCTTTTTTGGGCCTTCTTTTTTTTGGCCTTTCTCTTTTTTCTTTTTTTATTGGGACAATGCTCTATTAAATGATGATCATCACACTTCTATTTATTTACAACTCAATGATTACAACTCGATACTAGAACAAGGTATGACTCTATATGAATGCCTCCGGCGGTGTACCGGGATATGCAATGAACCAAGAGTGACATGTATGAAAGAATTATGAACGGTGGCTTTGCCACAAATACTACGTCAACTACATGATCATGCTAAGCAATATGACAATGATGAACGTGTCATGATAAACAGGACGGTGGAAAGTAGCATGGCAATATATCTCGGAATGGCTATGGAAATGCCATAATAGGTAGGTATGGTGGCTATTTTGAGGAAGATATAAGGAGGTTTATGTGTGACAGAGCGTATCATATCACGGGGTTTGGATGCACCGGCGAAGTTTGCACCAACTCTCAATGTGAGAAAGGGCAATGCATGGTACCGAAGAGGCTAGCAATGATGGAAAGGTAAGAGTGCGTATAATCCATGGACTCAACATTAGTCATAAAGAACTCACATACTTATTGCAAAAATCTACAAGTCATCAAAAACCAAGCACTACGCGCATGCTCCTAGGGGGATAGATTGGTAGGAAAAGACCATCGCTCATCCCCGACCGCCACTCATAAGGAGGACAATCAAAGAACACCTCATGTTTCAAATTTGTTACATAACGTTTACCATACGTGCATGCTACGGGACTTGCAAACTTCAACACAAGTATTTCTCAAATTCACAACTACTCAACTAGCACAACTTTAATATCACTACCTCCATATCTCAAAACAATCATCAAGCATCAAACTTCTCTTAGTATTCAAAACACTCATAAGAAAGTTTTCACTAATCTCGAATACCTAGCATATTAGGATTATTTAAGCAAATTACCATGCTATTTAAGACTCTCAAAATAATCTAAGTGAAGAATGAGAGATCAATAGTTTCTATAAAACAAATCGACCACCGTGCTCTAAAATATATAAGTGAAGTACTAGAGCAAAACTATATAACTCAAAAGATATAAGTGAAGCACATAGAGTATTCTAATAATTTCCGAATCATGTGTGTCTCTCTCAAAAGGTGTGTACAGCAAAGATGATTGTGTTAAACTAAAAATCAAAGACTCAAATCATACAAGACGCTCCAAGCAAAACACATATCATGTGGTGAATAAAAATATAGCTCCAAGTAAAGTTACCGATGGAAATAGACGAAAGAGGGGATGCCTTCCGGGGCATCCCCAAGATTTGGATTTTTGGTGTCCTTAGATTATCTTGGGGGTGCCATGGGCATCCCCAAGCTTAGTCTCTTGCCACTCCTTGTTCCATAACCCATCAAATCCTTACCCAAAACTTGAAAACTTCACAACACAAAACTCAAAGTAGAAAATCTCGTGAGCTCCGTTAGCGAAAGAAAACAAAACACCACTTCAAGGTACTATAATGAACCCATTCTTTATTTATATTGGTGTTAAACCTACTGTATTCCAACTTCTCTATGGTTTATAAACTATTTTACTAGCTATAGATTCATCAAAATAAGTAAACAACACACGAAAAACAGAATCTGTCAAAAACAGAACAGTCTGTAGTAATCTGTAGCTAGCGCAAGATCTGGAACCCCAAAAATTGTAACATAAATTTCTGGACATGAGGAATTTATCTATTAATCATCTTCAAAAATAATTAACTAAATATCACTTTCCAAATAAAAATGGCAGCAGTTCTCGTGAGCGCTCAAGTTTCTGTTTTTACAGCAAGATTAACAAGACTTTCCCCAAGTCTTCCCAACGGTTCTACTTGGCACAAACACTAATTAAACACAAAAAACACAACCAAAACAGAGGCTAGATAAATTATTTATTACTAAATAGGAAGGAAAAATACTGGGTTGTCTCCCAACAAGCACTTTTCTTTAAAGCCTTATAGCTAGGCATAATATTTCAATGATGCTCACATGAAAGACAACAATTGAAGCACAAAGAGAGCATCATAAAACACGTGACAAACAAACCTAAGTCTAACATACTTCCTATGCATAGGCATATTATAGGCAAACAAATTATCAAGGCAAGCAAAAACTAGCATATGCAAGAAAGCGGAAAGAAACAATAGCAATCTCAACATAACGAGAGGTAATTTAGTAACATGAAAATTTCTACCACCATATTTTCCTCTCTCATAATAATTACATGTAGGATCATAAGAAAATTCAACAAAATAGCTATCACATAAAATATTTTCAACACGATCCACATGCATGCAAAGTTGACACTCTTCCAAAATAGTGGGATTAACATTAACTAAAGTCACGACCTCTCCAAACCCACTTTTATCAAAAATTTCATAAGATTGAACATTCTCCAAATATGTGGGATCTAAAGTTGACACTCTTCCAAACCCACTTTCAATAATATTGCACACACTATTATCAATCTCATATTCATCAAGGGGCTTAAATAAATTTTCAAGATCAAAAGAAGAATCACCCCAATCATGATCATTGCAAAAAATAGTAGTCATAGCAAAACTAGCATCCCCAAGCTTAGGGTTTTGCATATCATTAACACAATTGACATTAAGAGAATTTATAATAACATCATTGCAATCATGCTTTTCATCGAAGGAGCTGTTAAGTATGGGTGCAATAGTAACAATCTCATGTTTAACATGAGGAACTATAGCAAATTCATCTTCATAAATATTGGCATCATGGCCACAAGAATAGCAAGGATCATGTTCATCAAGGGATATTTCAATCAAATCATTGGAGTCATAATTATCTATAGATTCATGCATATCATCATTTTCTTTCGAAGCAACAGTCATTCTTTCAATAAATTCTTTGACATAGACATTATGGGCATAGTTTTCATAGCAATATTTAATTATGTCAAAATTTTCAGATTCGTAGAGAGTAATATCATATTTTTCAATCAAAGAAGCAACTTCATAAGCACCCTTAAAAGCAACAAATTCTTCAATTCGTTCGATATCATAGTAACTATAAACACCCCTTGCATAAGAAGATAAGATTTCAATATCATTAAACTCACATAGGTAGGGGAGATGTTTTTAGGGTTCTTAGAGCAACAAGTAAAATCACAAATTTCACAAAGATTCCAAGCATAACACAACAATCTGTTTATTTGATTCCATAAGAGTCTCCCTTTTTCAGACAAACGGTGACACACAAAATGAGCATGCTCATCTAAAGATTTCCCATCAACTAGGCTAGTTGGGGTATCAGCACGAGCGCATAAGGATCGAAGATGATCTAAGTAGAACACTTTAAGTGGATCCATATCAATAGCTTTTTAGCAAGCAAAGATGCAAGCAAATAGAAGGCACATGGAAACACAAACAATGATACATATGGGAAGAAGGCAAACAAAAGAAGAGGCAAATAGGGAAAGAGAAGGAGGATGGAGAGAGAGGGCAAATAAAATGGCAAGGGTGAAGTGGGGGAGAGGAAAACAAGAGGCAAATGGCAAATAATGTAATGCGGAAGATAAGGGTTGTGATGGGTACTTGGTATGTTGACTTTTGCGTAGACCTCCCCGGCAACGGCGCCAGAAATCCTTCTTGCTACCTCTTGAGCACTGCGTTGGTTTTCCCTTCAAGAGGAAAGGGTGATGCAGCAAAGTAGCGTAAGTATTTCCCTCAGTTTTTGAGAACCAAGGTATCAATCCAGTAGGAGGCTATGCGCGAGTCCCTCACACCTGCACAAAATAAATAAATCCTCGCAACCAACGCGATAAGGGGTTGTCAATCCCTACATGGTCACTTACGAGAGAGAGATCTGATAGATATGATAAGATAATATTTTTGGTATTTTTATGATAAAGATGCAAAGTAAAATAAAAGGCAATGAAAATAACTAAGTATTGGAAGATTAATATGATGAAGATAGACCCGGGGGCCATAGGTTTCACTAGTGGCTTCTCTCAAGAGCATAGGTATTTTATGGTGGGTGAACAAATTACTGCTGAGCAATTGACAGAATTGAGCATAGTTATGAGAATATCTAGGTATGATCATGTATATAGGCATCTTCATCATATTACTCCACACATCATATTACTCCGAGACAAGTAGACCGACTCCTGCCTGCATCTACTACTATTACTCCACACATCGACCGCTATCCAGCATGCATCTAGAGTATTAAGTTCATAAGAACAGAGTAACGCCTTAAGCAAGATGACATGATGTAGAGGGATAAACTCATGCAATATGGTGAAAACTCCATCTTGTTATCCTCGATGGCAACAATACAATACATGCCTTGCTGCCCCTACTGTCGCTGGGAAAGGACACCGCAAGATTGAACCCAAAGCTAAGCACTTCTCCCATTGCAAGAAAGATAAATCTAGTAGGCCAAACCAAACTGATAATTCGAAGAGACTTGCAAAGATAACCAATCATACATAAAAGAATTCAGAGAAGATTCAAATATTGTTCATAGATAAACTTGATCATAAACCCACAATTCATCGGTCTCAACAACAACACTGCAAAAAGAAGATTACATCGAATAGATCTCCACAAGAGAGGGGGAGAACTTTGTATTGAGATACAAAAAGAGAGAAGAAGCCATCTAGCTAATAACTATGGACCCGACGGTCTGAGGTAAACTACTCACACTTCATCACAGAGGCTATGGTGTTGATATACAAGCCCTCCGTGATTGATGCCCCCTCCGGCGGAGCTCCGGAACAGGCCCCAAGATGGGATCTTGTGGATACAGAAAGTTACAGCGGTGGAATTAGGGTTTTGGCTCCGTTTCTGATCGTTTGGGGGTACATAGGTATATATAGGAGGAAGAAGTACGTCGGTGGAGCAACATGGGGCCCACGAGGGTGGAGGGCGCGCCTGGGGGGTAGGCACGCCCCCCTACCTCGTGGCCTCCCTGTTGGTTGCTTGACGTAGGGTCCAATTCTCGTGGATCCTGTTTGTTCCAAAAATCACGTTCCCGAAGGTTTCATTCTATTTGGAATTTGTTTGATATTCCTTTTCTTCGAAACCCTAAAATAGGCAAAAAAAACAGCAATTCTAGGTTGGGCCTCCGGTTAGTAGGTTAGTCCCAAAAATAATATAAAAGTGTATAATAAAGCCCAATAATGTCCAAAACAGAAGATAATATAGCATGGAGCAATCAAAAATTACAGATACCTTGGAGACGTATCAGATAGCCCAGCAACCAAACGCATCCGAAACTTGGCATGCTATAATGGAGCGGCATCAACATGCCATGGTAAGAAATTTGTCCCATTTGGGGCAGGTTTGGGTATAAGCTTCTCACAAATCAGAGCCTCTCACAACAAGCCTGATGGTTTCGATAGGGAACGTGCCACCTTTGGGGACGAAACGATATCCGTTACCTCTTATTGCTTTCAAAAAATTTCTAGCGTCAACATAGAACAACAGGAGTGTTGTGTTAAATTTTGGAATTTTTCGGGGTTCGTTTAGACATTTGTATACATTAACTGGGTTTTCTAGACATTTTATGTGCATAATTAAAATTTGAACTACATGCACATGCTCCGTGCATATAAATTGGTTGAAAAATCAAATATGTGTCCTTGGTTGCATGCTTAGGTCCCATGCAAGAAATGAGAATGAATGTCAAACACCCTGCCAGCGTCACTCGGCCGCAAACATTGATATACCTGGTTTTTAAATTCTAGTAAATCCAGAACTCGTCTAAAATTCATGAAACTTGGCATGCTATCATAGAGCGGCATCAAGATGCCATGGTAAAATTTTTGTCCCATTCGGGGTGGGTTTGGGTATAAGCTTCTCACAAACCAGAGCTTCTCACAACAAGCCTGATGGTTTCGGTAGGGAACGTGCCACCTTTGGGGACGAAACGATATCCGTTGCCACTTGTTGCTTTCGAAAAATTTCTAGTGTCAACATAGAACAACATGAGTGTTGTGTTAAATTTTGGAATTTTTTGGGGTTCGTTTGGACATTTTTATACATTAACTGGGTTTTCTAGGCATTTTATGTGCATAATTCAAATTTGAACTACTTGCACATGCTTCATTGCATATAGATTGGTTGAAAAATCAAATATGTGTCCTTGGGTGCATGCTTAGGTCCCATGTAAGAAATGGGGATGAATTTCAAACACCGGGGCACTGTTGATTGCCGGGAAAATGTTGAGATAGTTTGTTTTTAAATTCTAGTAAATCCAAAACTCGTCTGAAATTCATGAAACTTGGCATGCTATCATGGAATGGCACCCGACATGTTGTGGTATTTTTCGTGTCCATTTTGAGAGAAGGCGCACTCGAATAACAGCCAACAAAGGCATTTTGAAACAAATAGCTGCCACTGTAACATCTCAAACGTTTTGTATGTTTTAAATCGTGTGCATTCTGTTAACCATTCACGTGATGCCATGCCTCACTCTTTTAATGGCTAGGAGGTGCCGTGCGGACAGATGCTTGACTAAACGGGGTGTGTGAGCTGTACTCCAATGCGCAGTCTCATCGGGAAGCGTGCGAGCTGTACGCCGCGCAGGCTCACGGGGAAGCAAGCCCTTTGACTTCCATGGCCGCCTGCCTTGCTCGCATCCTCTCCATTAATGGCGCCCAAGCTGCAGTTTAATACGGTTTTTAAATATAAAACACTCATCGCAAACATTTTAGTTAGAACATTCGTATGCAAACCGACAGCTTCCCCAGGAAGCCAAGGGAAAATGTGTCGAACATGATTTGTGCAGCTCTTGATCGCAAACATTTTAGTTAGAACACCCGTATGCAAATCGACAGAGAAAATGTGTCGAGCAGGATTTGTGCATGCCTTCAACGCAAACGGTTGTTTTGAATGACCCGTGTGTAACCACGTACAAACAATTTGGTAAGATTTGCATCTGTCATATTGGGTATGTTGCCATTTTTCAAACTAGAAATATCGACATTTGTTGATCTAGTAACATTGCCATTTGTCAATCCTTGTAACACTGCAATTTTTCAAAATATGCAGCTAAAAGTCACTAGCGCTATCTAATTTTTGCAACTAAAATTCAGTAATCAATCATAGATTTCATTCATAGATTAAGCAGTCATTCTTAATTTATACAAATAGTTCAACTCGACAGCTGAACCAACCAAACTTTTCCCCAATTGTTGCCAACCACGTACTGAAATAGCTAGTTCAACTATATATACTAGCTAATTTTAAGTACGATATACAGTTCCACCACATCTATAGTCAGATGAACCGAACAAAATAGCCCCTAAATACTACTAGTACTACGGAGGGGCTCTGTACTACTTACGACAGCCTCTCCTCTGCCGAGCGCTCTCAGTAAGAGGCAGAGGAGGAGGAGGAGCCTACCAACGAGTTGGACAACTTCAATACAGTGCCTGCCGCCGCTGCACGTTCCAGGATGCTCACCATCTCGAACGCCCTCTGCCACTCCACTCGACCCCTCTCGAAGTGTCTAGACTGCTCGTAGATCTCCTGATTCCTTGCTCTGCGTCAGCATGTGCTGCGGCCACGACTGCGGTAAGGCTCTTTGCAAGCTCGACGAGGCACTCCTCCTCCTCCTCCCGCAGGAACTCGATGTTTCGGCCAGCGGTGGCAGAGCGGGTGATGATCCCGGCGGTCGACGGTGGGGTGGCGACCACGGCGGCCGATGATGGGGTGGCGGCCACGACCACCACCTCCCGCCTTCGGGCTGCGGTGGTTGGGCGGGTGGCTGTCGGTGTCAAAACCGGCGGATCTCAGGTAGGGGGTCCCGAACTGTGCATCTAAGGTCAATGGTAACATGAGACAAGGGGCACGATGTTTACCCAGGTTCGGACCCTCTCTATGGAGGTAATACCCTACGCCCTGCTTGATTTCTGTTAATGAATATGAGTATTACAAGAGTTGATTTACCTCGAGATCGTAATGGCTAAACCCTAGAGGTCTAGCTTGTATGGCTATGATAATGAGTCTCCCCTATCCGAACAAATTCCTCCGGTTTATATAGACACCGGAAGGATCTAGGGTTACACAAGGTCGGTTACAAAGAAAGGAATCTACATATCCGGTTGCCAAGCTTGCCTTCCACGCCAAGGAAAGTCCCATCCGGACACGGATACAGTCTTCGGTCTTCGTATCTTCATAGCCCATCAGTCCGGCCCATGGCTAACAGGCCAGACGCCCGAGGACCCCTTAGTCCAGGACTCCCTCAGTAGCCCCTGAACCTGGCTTCAATGACGAGGAGTCCGGCACACAGATTTGTCTTCGGCATTGCAAGGCGGGTTCCCTTCTTTCCGAACTCCAAAACAGTCTTCGGATGAAACAAACGTGTCCGGATCTGCAACACACTGCCGTTGAGAGTATAGTATTCCATGAATCCAATCTTCTGACAACTTTTGTAATGTGACGTCACGCTTCTCGGTCATTATTTCGAATCGTTTCCCGTCCCAGCGTTCCATGTTTCGGGGCGTGGTTTTCATTGACACGTCTTGTCAAAGCAGAGATCATGTCCCCTAATTGCAGGATTTTCATCAATACGAGCGTGGGTAACCCAACCTAATTGAAAGATTCCTCAGGAATAGTTAGGTCCTTAGGCTTAGGAGGAGGTGTTGAATACCGGCTGCCTTTATAAAGGAACCAAGGGTCGTCCTTTTATGCCAAACCTCTCCTCAGCCTTCCCAACCCCGAGTTCTAGCACCCAAGGTTCGACTTCATTGTTTCAAGCCTCCCCATCATGTCCGGACCCAGCTCTCAAGACCGATGGGTGGCTTCCTCCGTTACAGAGGAGGATATCACAAAGCTTCGGGCAGCCAGATATTTGACTGCAGAGGTCCACCACAGGCTTCCTGCTCAAGGACAGGTTATTCCGACCCCCAGATCTGGCGAGAGGGTCGTATTCATCTCCCACTTCCTCCGGGGGCTAGGGTTCGCTCTTCACCCCTTCGTCCGGGGGCTAATGTTTTATTATGGACTAGATTTTCATGATCTAGCCCCGGACTCTATTCTCCATGTTTTGGCGTTTATCATTACATGCGAGGCCTTCCTCCGAATCCCCCCACACTTCGGCTTATGGCTCAAGACCTTCAGTGTGAAGCCGAAGGTAGTTGACGGGGAACAGGTGGAGTGCGGCGGTGCTATGGTCAGCCAACTCACCAACACTCCTTGGCCAAAAGGTTCTTTTACCGAAACTTCCAATCACTAGCAGCAGGAGTGGTTTTACTTTACGAAGCCTCGCAGCACCAAGTGGGTAGCAACACCCACATTCCGTCCTGGCCCACCATTACAGCTTGCATCATGGGTCAACAAGGGGATGAACTGGGGATCAATTGATGAAGTGCAGACTTTACAGAGCCGCATCCGAACCCTCCTTGAGAGAGACATCGATCTTGTCAACGTGATTCAAGTGATGTTAGTTCGCTGAATCCTGCCATGCCAGCACAGGTCTCGCCGCATGTGGGAGCTTAATCCATAAGGACCACGAACCCTCCAACACTTCTTTGGCACCACACACGAAGGAATGTGGAAGTTCTTTTTCGGGAAGTGGAAACATTGGCCAGACACTACCGAGGACGCTGGCCTTAACTGCACCCGTCCGGATACCCCGGTAAGCGCTTGGCTCCCAAACACTTTGTAATTATGCATACCATAATATGGTACTAAGCAAGCTATCGTCTTCCAGGGCTGGATAAAGAAGGTGGAACTAATTATGTGTTCGGCCCCTCTGCCCGAGGGCCCAGCGAATCCTATTCTAACAAGGATGCTGGCCCTGGCACCATACCATATGCCTGTGAAGGAGGGCGAGGCGGAGAGTGAGAGGACCAAAGATGGCCCCTATTCCAAGGGTACATCGGAATTTGTGTCTGAAGGAATCAAAATCTCCTCATTCGAAGACAAAAGTGAAGGGGTGGCCACAGTCTCCTTCCCTCCTAGGAAGAAAAGGGCCGCCTTCGAAGATTGGGAGAAGCAGGCTCCTAAGCAAGGCAAGATGCCTCTGGTGGGTGGCTCGGGCTTGGAGGACGTCGAAGCGCAGTCTCATGACGAGAACAAGCCTCAGGCCAAATCATAAGTGAACAAGGTTGTTTTAAACATGTCCCGTTCCTTTCTTATAATGCCTAGAATATATATTTTTTGTTTTTGTAGCTCAGCACGCAGTCTTCTTCAACAATCCTCTTCCTCGAGGGACCTTCTCCCAGAGATGATGGAAAGCGACACGCCCCCACCGACCTCTCTGTCCAATAGGGCGGACGACTTCGAGTTGTCATCACGGAGGGTCTCCCCCGGCCAACAAGTGGTGCAAGGGATGATGAAGACAATACCCGAAGGTGATACTTCGGTGGCCCAGGGTCCAGGGAATAACAATGAAGGCCCCGAACAATCCGTTATATAGCTAGATACGAATAAACGGATCCCTTCAAAGGGTGGCCGTACTCCTACGGCAGCCTCCGGAGACCCAGAGGCGCCGGATATCTTGACGAACATGTTGCGGCAGGCATCCGTCTCAGAGGAACATCGTACCTTGATGGGCACGGTGGTTGAAAAGGTCCAGTCCGCAAAGAGCGAATTGAATGAGGCCTTTGCGAGGCAACTAAGAGGCTTCGAGGTTTGTACTGTAATATGTGCAATTGTGTTTTATTCGCAAAATACACCTGTGTATAGATAGTAGCCCCTGAGACTCGGGTTGGCTTCCCATGGGAGGTTGTAGCGACCCGACCCGAATGGATCAAGTGCTCTGTGCTCAGGTGTCATCCCTGGATCAGTAATGCTGACACCACATAGTACATCGAAGGATTTATAGCAGAGTGGCAATCACATACTTATTACATCGTTGTCTCAAAGAGAACTTATTACAATAAATATGGCTTAAGGCCATCTAATAACGATAACAGCGGAAGACTCGGAAGATAAATGGGTCCATCAACTCCAACGGCATCATTGAGTATAGGGCCACGACCTAAAAGCACCTTACTCGTCGTCTGAAAAGTCTGCAACATGAGAAGTTGCAGCCCAAAAACGGGTCAGCACATGGAATATGCTGGCAATGTAACACATAGAGAGTAATGGAATGAAACAGCTATACTATATGCATATATGGCTGGTGGAAAGCTCTATGGTTACAGTTTTGCGTAAAGCCAGTTTTTCCCTACTGCAATGGAATAAATTTATTTAACTATCATGGTAGTTGTTAAACATCGAGAATGGTTGACAGCATTCCGATCCCAATTAAGTGAACAATTAGAACCCAACAACATTAATTAGAAGTAACATGTTGAGATTCACATGATATTCAAGTACTAGATACTCAAGTTGTCCATAACCGGGGACATGGCTAATCATGATTAGTTTGTACACTCTGCAGAGGTTTGCGCACTTTTCCCCACATGACTCGATCTTCTCCGTTTGTTTTCTCGCACTACATGGTGTTTGAGAAACGGATGACCGAGACATAGTCTTTCAGAAGCACTAGCACCTTACATGTGGGGTAGACCGTACCACATACAACCCCTACATCTTCTAGTCCACCCCGTAAGAGTTCGCACAACTTAGTCAACTATGCAAGAGCCCATAGTAGCATGTGGCTGCACACGGAAGTTTCTAGCATGAAAGATCTTATGATCCCTTTGAGCCTGAGTGGCGGTCCAAAATAAAACAGGCAAGTCCTGATAAACATCAGATGCCTCAATCCACCCAGATGTGTGTTTAAGTTGCCACCTTAGATAAACCATTAGAATTATCAACTCACATCTGTCATGGATATCACTCACCCAATCCACGTCTACTAGCATAGCATGGCATAATAAGCAAACGTAGAAGTAACTCCCAAAGGTTTCATAATAATACAGGTGATAGGTATTACCTCATCTACTTCCCATCCCACAGTTTAATTAGATCCTAATCATGCAATGTGTGAGGATTTATCTAATGCAATAAAACTGGGTTGTAGAAAAGGTATGATCAAAGTGTTACTTGCCTTGCTGCTGATCCGCGAGACCTAGGGTTTCGAAGTAACAAGCGGCGCAATCCGGGTGATCTATCGCAGACAAACAACAAGGACACAATAAGTACTCATCTAATGCACAGGTAAAACTCGAACAGGAGAACGAACCAGAAATTCAACTTAAGAACTCCGGTTGCAAAGAAAGAACGAACCGAACAAAGAAACAGAAAACAAACGGCGGAAGAAAACAACTCGGTTCTAGCAAGTTGAAACTAGGTCAAATTTTACCGGGGAAAAAACTTGTTTAAGTTTATTAGACGGAACGGCGGTTTCGAAACGAAACTCCAGGCGCTTGAATCACCTGATTCCGATAAACGAGCGAGAAGAAAGGCTAGAACGAAGATCGGATCTGAGATCACGATCGCGGAATAAATCCGACGAAAAGAAAAAGACGAACGGTTAAACGAACGGGCGTCGTTAACCGGGGAATAATCGGTGATCACGTTCGTTGAGACGAACGGTCCGAAATAAGAACGAAAGCCGATCTAGGGTTTTCGGAAAAGAAACCGAAAAAGAAACGGAAAACCGATCTAGGGTTTTCGGAAAAGAAACTGAAAAAGACACGGAAAACCGATCTAGGGTTTCGGAAGAAAACCGAAACAAAAAACCGGAAAGAAAAAGAAAAGAATCGAAGAGAAAACGGAACGGTTCTTTTAGGAAAACCGGACCGGGGAAGAAAAAGAGAGGCACGGCTACCTCGGAAGGCGGGCTCCGGGCGGCGGCGGCTAAGGGCGGCGGCGGCGGCTTAGGCGCGGGGCGGCGCGGCTATGGCGGCGGCGGCGGGTGAGGGGCGCGGGGTGGGGCTCGGCTAAGGAGGAGAGGGGGCTTGGGGTTTTTGATGTGAGAAGAGGGGGGTTTGGGGTGTATTTTATAGATGGGGGGGATTACTTGGGGTAGGGGACAAGAAATAGAGTAGGAATAGGAAAGAAAAAGAGGAAACGGAGTAGGACTAAAGTCCTACTAGGACTCCAAAAGAGGCGGCGGTGGCGGCCTCCTGGCGCCTGGCGCACGCGGCGCGGGCGATGGCCTGGCCGGCCGGCTGCTGGCTGGGCCTTGGCCCAGGGCGCTGCAAGATTATTTTTTTTAATCGGTTACGCGCGCAGAAAAACAAAAGAAAAACTATCTAAACGAACTCCGAAAAATCTAAAGTAAATTTTCCCCGACTCCTAAAAATGAGCCGAACAAAATGAACTTTACTCCGGACCTAGAATGCAATTTTTGAAAACACGCATTTTTCCCTATCCAAATAAAAAGCAAACAAAACTCCGGCAAAACCAAAATTTGATTTATTCATTAAATCTTCATTTTTCCTAAATTTGGGAAAGTCATATTATTCCCTCTCTCATTATTTTTGATATAGGAAAAATAATTGAAGATGAAATAAAATAAATCAAATGATCCTCTTTTCAAAATTTGAGAAAACTCAAATATGAAAATAACGAAATCTCCAACTCTCTCCGAGGGTCCTTGAGTTGCGTGAAATTTCTAGGATCGACCAAAATGCAAGAAAATATGCTATGCATGATGATCTAGTGTATAACATTCCAAATTGAAAATTTGGGATGTTACAAACCTACCCCCCTTAAGATGAATCTCGCCCTCGAGATTCGGGTTGGCTAGAAAATAGGTGAGGGTGGTCCTTGAGCAAATCTTCTTCTCTCTCCCAGGTGGCTTCATCCTCTGAGTGGTGGTTCCACTGAACTTTGCAAAACTTGATAACCTTGCTGCGAGTAACCCTGCTGGCATAATCGAGAATCTTGACTGGCTTCTCCTCATACGTTAAGTCGTCCTTCAACTGAATCGCTTCGAGTGGCATGGTATCTCTTAGCGGTACCTCCGCCATCTCGGCATGACATTTCTTCAGCTGAGAAACATGGAATACATCATGAACTCCTGACAGTCCCTCTGGTAATTCCAACTTATAAGCGACTTCTCCCATACGTTGCAAGATCTTGTACGGTCCAACGAAACGCGGTGCTAACTTTCCCTTAACTCCAAGGCGTTTAACTCCTCGAAGTGGGGATACTCGGAGATAAACTCTGTCTCCGGTTTCGTAGACTCTCTCCTTGCGTTTAGAATCTACGTAGCTCTTCTGCCTGGACTGGGCTACCTTGAGCCTATCGCGAATCAACTTAACTTTCCGTTCAGACTCCTTAATCAAATCTGGTCCAAAGAATTGACGGTCTCCAACTTCGTCCCATGACAACAGTGTCCTGCACCTTCTTCCGTATAAAGCTTCGAAAGGTGCCATCTTCAAACTGGTTTGGTAACTGTTGTTATAAGAAAACTCTGCATACGGCAAGTTATTGTCCCAACTAGATCCATAATCTAGTGCACAAGCTCTCAGCATATCCTCCAAAATCTGGTTGACTCTCTCGGTCTGTCCATCCGTCTGTGGGTGAAAAGCTGTGCTGAACTCCAGTCTGGTTCCTAAAGTTTCATGCAACTGATTCCAAAACTTTGAAGTAAATTGGGTTCCTCTATCTGATACGATACTCCTCGGAACTCCATGCAAACAAATGATCCTAGTCATGTATATCTTTGCCAACTTAGCACTGGTGTAAGTGGTCTTAACTGGAATAAAATGTGCTACCTTTGTCAAACGATCAACTACTACTCATATCGAGTCATAGCCTGCTTTCGTCTTGGGTAGTCCCGTGATAAAATCCATGCCTATCTTATCCCACTTCCATTCGGGTATCGACAATGGTTGTAACAATCCTGCTGGCTTCTGATGCTCTGCCTTTACTCTCTGACATACGTCACAAACTGCTACATATGCTGCAATATCCTTCTTCATTCCGGTCCACCAGAATGTTTCCTTCAAATCCAAATACATCTTGGTATTTCCTGGGTGAATCGAATACGGTGAATCATGGGCCTCTTGCAAAATCAACTTTCTGATCTCTGGGTCATTGGGCACGTAAACACGGTCCTCAAACCATAGGGTATCGTGCTCATCCTTACGAAATCCCTTTGCTTTTTCTTCGCTCAATTTCTCTTTTATAGCAGCAATTTCCTTGTCAGATTTCTGAGCTTCTCTGATCTTATCCATCAATGTGGACTGAATCTCCAATGCTGCTACATAGCCTCTCGGAACTATTTCCAAACATAGCTCACGAAGGTTTTCTGCTAACTCCTTGGGTATTTTCCCCGTCACTAGGGTGTTGACATGGCTCTTACGGCTCAATGCGTCAGCTACTACATTAGCTTTTCCGGGATGGTAATGCAATCTCATGTCATAATCCTTGATGAGCTCCAACCATCTCCTTTGTCTGAGGTTCAACTCCTTCTGCGTGAAAATGTACTTCAAACTCTTGTGATCCGTGTACACCTCACAATGATTTCCAATGAGGAAATGTCTCCATGTTTTCAATGCATGCACTACGGCTGCTAACTCCAAATCATGCGTGGCATAATTAAACTCATGAGGCTTCAGTTGACGTGAAGCATACGAAACAACTCTCCCTTCCTGCATAAGCACTGCTCCAAGTCCTCGACGTGAAGCGTCACAATACACCTCATAATCCTTGGTCTGATCTGGCAAAATCAATACTGGTGAGGTAACCAAGCGTTTCTTCAATTCCTGGAAACTGGCCTCACATTCCTCAGACCAATTGAACTTAGTATCCTTCTTCAACAATTCAGTCATAGGCTTTGCAATCTTTGGAAAGTTCTCAATGAACCTCCGGTAGTATCCTGCGAGTCCAAGTAAACTCCGGATCTCTCCAACTGTCGTTGGCGATTCCCATTCGGTTACGGTCTCAACCTTAGTGGGGTCAACTGCTATACCTTCTCCAGATATAACGTGTCCGAGGAATCCAACTTCCTTCAACCAAAACTCACATTTGCTAAATTTGGCGTATAACTGATGTTCCCTTAGTTTCTCCAAAACCAAGCTCAAATGTTCCTTATGCTCCTCTTCATTCTTTGAATAAACCAGGATGTCATCAATGAACACTATGACGAACTTATCCAAAAACTCCATAAACACTTTGTTCATCAGGTTCATAAAATAGGCAGGTGCGTTAGTCAATCCAAATGACATAACGGTATACTCATACAGTCCATATCTGGTGGTGAACGCTGTCTTAGGTATGTCCTGCTCTCGAATCTTCAATTGATGGTACCCTGATCGCAAATCGATCTTGGAAAACACCTTAGCTCCTTGCAATCGATCAAACAGATCGTTGATCATTGGCAGTGGGTACTTATTCTTGATGGTTACTTCATTCAATCCCCGATAATCTACAACCATCCTTAATGATCCATCCTTCTTTTCCACTAGAAGTACGGGTGATCCCCAAGGCGAAGAACTTGGGCGAATGTAACCTTTATCCAGTAACTCCTTAATCTGCTTCTTAATTTCCACCAAATCTTTGTTGGCATCCTATATGGTCTCTTCGATATTGGCCCAGTGCCTGGCAAAAGCTCAATCAAAAACTCAATGTCTCTATCCGGTGGCATGCCTGGCAACTCTTCAGGAAATACATCTGGAAAATCCTTTACCACTGGTACTTCCTCTTGCACAACTCCTGTTAGGCAGTTTACTTGTGTCCTGTTTGGCACATGCCGGGATACATACTTGATCCTTCTTCCTTCTGGTGCGGTAAGTAAAATTGACTTACTAGCACACTCAATATTCCCTTTATACTTTGATAACCAATCCATGCCTAATATCACATCCAATCCTTGAGATTCCAATACTCTTAGGTCTGAGGGAAAAACATAGTTACCAATCCTTAATGGTAACCGATCACACCATAAACTTGCCACATACTCCGCTCCTGGCGAGGTTACTAACATGGGTGACCTAAGGGCTTGGGTTGGTAGGTTATACTTATCCACAAATCCCCTTGATATGTATGAATGCGATGCACCAGTATCAAAAGGAATGAGAGCGGTAAATGACTTAACCAAAAACTTACCGATTACTGCATCAGGTTGATCTTCAACCTCCTCCACATTAATGTGGTTCACCTGTCCCCTATTGAAAGGGTTCGGCTTCTTCCCAAAGCTTCCATTGCCATTTCCATTCTGGCCTTCGGGGCATTCATTGGCATAATGTCCGGTCTTGGAACACTTGAAACAGGTGACTTGACTCAGGTCTCTCTTGGTTGGGGTCGATGGGATGGTACAGTTCTGGCCGTTGCTTCCTCCATTACCATTCTTGTGGCCATTATGGTTGTGCGAGCTACCTCCTCCATGGGTATGCTGAAACTGAAATCCCGGTTTAGGGGCAAAACGGGGCTTTTGCTGAGCTCCTGAATTATACTTTCCTTGTCCATACTTCCTCTTGCGGTTTTCAATCTGCTGTTGCTTCCCTTCAATCATGATGGCATGATCTACCAACTCCTGGTAGTTGTTGAAACTCGCTACCATCAACTTCATGCTTAGTTCATCATTCAATCCTTCCAGAAATTTCTCCTGCTTAGCTGCATCCGTGGCAACGTCATCTGGGGCATAACGTGCTAACTTGCTGAAATCGTCAACGTACTGGCCAACTGTCCTTCCTCCTTGGCGTAAGTTGCGAAACTCACGCTTCTTCAAGGCCATAGCTCCTGCTGAAACATGGGCAGTGCGGAAAGCTTGCTGAAACTGATCCCATGTGACAGTGTCAACTGGGTAAGTGGCTGTGAAATTCTCCCACCATGCTGCCACGGGTCCGTCAAGCTGGTGAGCGGCAAACTTCACTTTCTCACCATCCGTGCATCCTGCAGTGGTCAACTCCCTTCCTATCTTGCGGAGCCAATCGTCTGCTACTATCGGCTCGGTGCTACTAGAAAACACCGGCGCATTCAGCCTAAGGAAACGGGCTAAGTGGTCAACAGGTGGTGGTGGTGGTGGTGGGTTATTGTTGTTCTGCTGGTTCTGGACTAACATCTGCATCAATTGATTATGTTGCTGGATCAACTGAGTGAGCTCCGGTGGGAATCCATTGTCACGTCTCGGAGGCATCTAAGGGTTTAGAATAGACGAGAATTAAGAATAGAGTGAGGTCTAAAGGGAAAACACTACCCCAATGCACATGAACAAATGCACACAAAATCACTTCATTCAATCAAACAAGGGCTTACAAACGGTCTAACTATCGCAAAAGTGCTCGAACTATAATGTTTATAGGGGGGAAATGCTACTACTATCTGGTGGTCATCTAGAAATTTGAACCGGTGGAAGACTCCATGATATCTTCTCCAGCTTCGTCTTCAAAGTCGGGTTCACTTGGATCCAAATCGGTGTCGTCGATGATGATGTAGTTGTCCGGACATGCGACGTACTCGTCTTCCTCCTGGGATGCTAACTTCCTCTTGAGTTCTTCAATCTCCTGCTTAAGATCGCCATTGTGTCTTGCTAGAGCTACGATCTCGTCCATGTAGTCCTTACATGTAGACTTCAGTTCTCCTTCTAGCTCAATGATCCTTGCCTTTACATTCTTCAACTCTATCATATCCTTACGCATCTGGTTCTCGTGGCGTCGAATGTGCTGGTTTAACTCCTGGATGAAAGATGCAATGGATCTATCCTTCTTGGTGCTGACTAACTCCCATTGTTCATCTTGGTGTCCGCAAATCTGGTAGATAGTGTCCCTGAGGTCTTCTTGGTAAACTTCTCCAATGCGTCCCATGGTGATATGAGCTGCCATGCTCCTTCCCAGACTCCAGGTTGGTGCATTGAAAACACTATCTATGGGCTTCGTGATTGGTGCGAATGTCCTTCCCGGAACGTGAGTTTGAATCTTCCAGCGCTCCTCTTCAGGCAGAGTGGCGTTGAAGGTTCCCGTGAAGCTTGGTAATCCAATGTTCAGGTACTTGGTGACTTCCTTCAGGTGAAATCCAATGGTGTGCCTTCATCCGGTTGGGCATACTTAATCTTCGCGTTCGTCATCCTAAAAGAGTAGAAAAGATGAGGATTTAGAAAAGGAGAAGAGAATGGTGATCTATGGCTTTAACTTAGTGGTCGTGTCCTACAGTCAGTGTGTGCTCTGATACCATCTCTGTGGCGACCCGACCCAAATGGATCAAGTGCTCTGTGCTCAGGTGTCATCCCTGGATCAGTAATGCTGACACCACACAGTACATCGAAGGATTTATAGCAGAGTGGCAATCACACACTTATTACATCATTGTCTCAAAGAGAACTTATTACAATAAATATGGCTTAAGGCCATCTAATAACGATAACAGCGGAAGACTCGGAAGATAAATGGGTCCATCAACTCCAACGGCATCACTGAGTATAGGGCCACGACCTAAAAGCACCTTACTCGTCGTCTGAAAAGTCTGCAACATGAGAAGTTGCAGCCCAAAAACGGGTCAGCACATGGAATATGCTGGCAATGTAACACATTGAGAGTAATGGAATGAAACAGCTATACTATATGCATATATGGCTGGTGGAAAGCTCTATGGTTACAGTTTTGCGTAAAGCCAGTTTTTCCCTACTGCAATGGAATAAATTTATTTAACTATCATGGTAGTTGTTAAACATCGAGAATGGTTGACAGCATTCCGATCCCAATTAAGTGAACAATTAGAACCCAACAACATTAATTAGAAGTAACATGTTGAGATTCACATGATATTCAAGTACTAGATACTCAAGTTGTCCATAACCGGGGACACGGCTAATCATGATTAGTTTGTACACTCTGCAGAGGTTTACGCACTTTTCCCCACATGACTCGATCGCCTCCATTTGTTTTCTTGCACTACATGGTGTTTGAGAAATGGATGGCCGAGACATAGTCTTTCAGAAGCACTAGCACCTTACATGTGGGGTAGACCGTACCACCTACAACCCCTACATCTGCTAGTCCACCCCGTAAGAGTTCGCACAACTTAGTCAACTATGCTAGAGCCCATAGTAGCATGTGGCTGCACACGGAAGTTTCTAGCATGAAAGATCTTATGATCCCTTTGAGCCTGGGTGGCGGTCCAAAATAAAACAGGCAAGTCCTGATAGACATCAGGTGCCTCAATCCACCCAGATGTGTGTTTAAGTTGCCACCTTAGATAAACCATTAGAATTATCAACTCACATCTGTCATGGATATCACTCACCCAATCCACGTCTACTAGCATAGCATGGCATAATAAGCAAACGTAGAAGTAACTCCCAAAGGTTTCATAATAATACAGGTGATAGGTACTACCTCATCTACTTCCCATCCCACAGTTTAATTAGATCCTAATCATGCAATGTGTGAGGATTTATCTAATGCAATAAAACTGGGTTGTAGAAAAGGTATGATCAAAGTGTTACTTGCCTTGCTGATGATCCGCGAGACCTAGGGTTTCGAAGTAACAAGCGGCGCAATCCCGGTGATCTATTGCAGACAAACAACAAGGACACAATAAGTACTCATCTAATGCACAGGTAAAACTCGAACAGGAGAACGAACCAGAAATTCAACTTAAGAACTCCGGTTGCAAAGAAAGAACGAACCGAACAAAGAAACAGAAAACAAACGACGGAAGAAAACAACTCGGTTCTAGCAAGTTGAAACTAGGTCAAATTTTACCGGGGCAAAAACTTGTTTAAGTTGATTAGACGGAACAGCGGTTTCGAAACGAAACTCCAGGCGCTTGAATCACCTGATTCTGATAAACGAGCGAGAAGAAAGGCTAGAACGAAGATCGGATCTGAGATCACGATCGCGGAATAAATCCCACAAAAAGAAAAAGACGAACGGTTAAACGAACGGGCATCGTTAACCAGGGAATAATCAGTGATCACGTTCATTGAGACGAACGGTCCGAAAGAAGAACGAAAACCGATCTAGGGTTTTCAGAAAAGAAACCGAAAAAGAAACGGAAAACCGATCTAGGGTTTTCGGAAAAGAAACCGAAAAAGAAACGGAAAACCGATCTAGGGTTTCGGAAGAAAACCGAAACAAAAAACCGGAGAGAAAAAGAAAAGAATCAAAGAGAAAACGGAACGGTTCTTTTAGGAAAAACCGGACCGGGGAAGAAAAAGAGAGGCGCGGCTACCTCGGAAGGCGGGCTCCGGGCGGCGGCGGCTTAGGCGCGGGGCGGCGCAGCTATGGCGGCGGTGGCGGGTGAGGGGCGCGGCTAAGGAGGAGAGGGGGC